>NW_012153729.1:4817969-4929321 GCF_000956105.1 Propithecus coquereli
CTGGTAACTCTAGGTACTAAGGTGATGTCCATTTTACAGATAGGGAAGCAGCTAACCGTCAGGGAAGCCAGCCCGGTGACTGGGCTGTTCGCACCCTAAACCACCACCCATCTGCTTTGCTGTGCTGTGAAGTGTTCTGGCTTAGAGTACAAAACAGGCCAGAACAGCCCACCAGGCAGACAACTGAAGGTAGTCCATGCTGTGGTCCCCAAACCACTCTGGGTCACATCCTACAGTGTGTGAAGATATTTATTTCCATCGGTAATAATAAAAATAATTCATGATAGGAGTATAATCATCAATTGACTAGTTTAATGTGAGATATACACTGATGAAACCAGCAAATTAATAAAAAGCAACATGTTAGCATGAGCTGAAAATGTTTGTAGTAATGAAATTGTAAAATTCCAAGGAAATAGGAAAAGAGTAATTGGGAACTTAAAATCGGAAGCCAGGCTTGGAAGGAACAAGAAGGGGAAGGCATTCTGGGTGCTGAGA
The DNA here is from genome assembly GCF_000956105.1 of Propithecus coquereli. Classification (NCBI taxonomy): domain Eukaryota; kingdom Metazoa; phylum Chordata; class Mammalia; order Primates; family Indriidae; genus Propithecus; species Propithecus coquereli. The sequence continues at coordinate 4,818,468 of NW_012153729.1, forward strand.
ATGACGTGCGCTGAGGCAGGAGGTTGGTCACGGGTGGTTGTTTTTAATTAGTTTTATTGCGGTATAATTTACACACAAAGTCGCCAGTTTTAAATGTACGATTCTAGAAGATGGGACAAATGTGTTGCAAAAGCAGCACCACACTCATGACGTGGAACTCTTTTGTCACTACAGAAAGTTCCTTTGTCCCCTTTGAAGTCAATATGCACATCCTACCGCCTGTCCCTGGCAACCACTGAGCCACTTCCTGTCACTACAGCTTTGCCGTTCTAGAATTTCCTCTAAATAGAAGCACGTGGTAAGTAGTCTTTCGGGTCTGGCTTCATCATTTAGCATAAAGTGCTTTGGAGAATCACTCATGTCATTACGTGTATCCGAAGTCTATTCCTTTTTATTACTGAGTAGTTTTCCACTGCATGGTTATACCACAGCTGATGGACATTTGGGCTGTTACCAGTTGGGGGCCATTGTGAATTAAGCTGCTGTGAACATCTGAGGACAAGTCTTCGTGTGAACCTGTGTTCATTCTCTTGGGTAAATACTGAGGAGTGGCATTGCTGGGTCGTATGATGAGTATATGTTTAAAAACTGCCAAACTATTTTCCGAAGTGGCTGTGCCATTTTGCATTCCCTCCTGCAATGTATGAGAGCTCCAGTTGCTTTACATCTTCACCAACATTTGATGTTGTTGTTTTGTTGGTGTTTTTTTTTTTTTTAATTTTTAGCCCTTCTAGTGGGTGTGTTGTGGTATTTCATGGTTATAAGTTGCATTCCCTTCATGACCAATGGCTAATAAGTGTTGGAGTATTTTTTTCATGTACTTATTTTCCTTTCATATATTTTCTTTGGTGAATATTTTACCTATTCTTTATTGAGTTATTTTCCTTCTTACTGAATTGTGAGAATTCTTTATATATTCTGGATACAAGTCTTTGATCACATATATTGCATATGTTTTTCCCCAGTCAGTCACAGGGTGATTATAAATGACAATAATTCTATTGATCCAGCCAGTATCCAAACTGAATTGGCCATCTCATCCCTCAATGACCAGTCCATTGCCCACAAAAACACAAAATGATAATAATATTTAGATATACCAAGGAAACTCCATTATCTAAGAGAAGTCCTAATGGGCCACCACCTAGTCTCTAGCCTTGATGTTCAAATAGAGACAGAAGCGTTAAACCAAGACCAGCTTTCCTAAAGAGAATGAGTGTTGAGAAAGAGCTAAGATTGGAGTCAATCTTCAAAAGAGACTTTGATAATGGTCTATTATATTTGGAGATGGGGAAAATGTGATTAGTAATTTTCTTCTTTCATCTTGCTTGTGACTCAGTTTCTTCATTTTTGAGTTTGGATTAAAACATAGCATTCCTACAGAAAAAGAATGCACAAAACATGTAAAGCTTGAAGAGCTTTCACAGTGAGTTTTTTTGGTTTTGGTTAATAGGGAAAGGTAATTGGCCTCTAGAGACAACAGTAAGCTTTACAAAATCTTGTACTAGACTGCGTGTGTGTGTGCACACATGAGTGTGTGTACACTGGGATTGGAGAGTAAGATGTTAAAGGAAGGGATGAACGCACTCGAAACGCGGACTTGCAGGGGAAGGGGGGGCAAGGGCAACATACATAACCTAAACATCTGTACCCCCATAAGATCCTGAAATAAAAAAAAAAAAAAGATGATAAAGGAACAAATTGCCATCTTTCCTGAAGGCATCCTACATGCTTGACATCCAACACTTCCCTTGGTCGTCATACCAGCCATTTAACACAGCTAATATCATCCCCCATTTACGGATGAGGAATTTTATGGCTCAGAGAAGCAAAATAACATCCTAATATTATACAGCTAGAATACAGTAGAGTCAAAATTCAAACTCAATCTGTCTGAGCTCATAACCTCCCATCTCTGGCCTTAGGGACTTATGGTCTGGTGAGGAGAATGGACAAAACTATGCAAAGAATAAACAGTAATGGGAAAAATATACTCACATAAATCAATATTTTCATTTTCAACTTATTTTCCAAGTTCCAGACTCAAATTTCCAGTAGCCTACTGGAAACTGCCACATGGGAACACGGAATCCTGTAGCCACCTCCGAACTGGCAAATCCAGCGTCAGCATCCCTCACACCTACATGCTCCACCCATGAACACACACCTGGCCTGCCCTCCTCCTAGATCCCTTACCTCAGTCAGTGTTGCAACTGTTCAAACAAGTACCTTCGTGACCCTTCCTCTTGCCTCACACACCCGTGGCCTGGTGAGTCTACCTCCTAACTTCTTGCAAAATTGTTTCTGCCTCTCTCTTCCCACTGTCCTTGCCTTAGTGGAAGTGGTAGTTCTCCCTTGTGTAAATCTCCTCTTCACATACAGTCAATGGAACCCTCCAACAAATACTCCCAATGATGTCACTCTCTTAGACTAAAATGCCTCCCTGATAGCCCCCAGGCCTTTAGAATACATTAAAACTCTTTTGTATGTCAGACCTCGCACGCCTTCGATTCTAATTTGTACTCTTGCACCATCTTCTACCACTACACCCTACTCAGCACTAATGCTAAGCTTTTCCTTGTTCCCTAAGCACAGCTTTTTTTGTTTGTTTAAAGTTCAATGAATATTTACCACGTCCCCCTCTGTTGGCCTGTGCTGGGCACGGAGATGCAAGGCAAGGTTTCTCGTCATGGTGCTATTGACATTTTGGATGGATCCCCCTGTGTTGGGGGGGCCGTCCCACACATTCTTGGGTGTTTAGCAGCATCCTGGCTCCCCGGCCCCTACCCACTAGATGCCAGCAGCACCTCCCCTCAAAGCCATGACAACAAAAATATCTCCAGATATCGCCCAACGTCCCTCAGAGGGGAAATTCATCCCTGGGTGAGAACCGCTGCTCAGTGTGGGCTCTGCTCCCTGCCCTCCAGGAACCCTCTGTTCCTTATGCACGCTGGGCATGTGCGTCATGCAGTGCGGCGTGGAGGGTGCTGAGAATGTGGGCTTTTAAATGGGCCCTCTCTGAGTTAGTGTCCTGATCCTCCTGCTTCCTTCTTTGGGACTTTGGGCCATGTAATTAAACTCTCAGTTATTCCTGTGTAAAATATGGATTCTAATGTCAACTTCTAGACCTCCTGTGTGCATTATGTAAGTGAAATGTAAATACCTGACATACTGAGGCCCTCAACATGTGATATTTCCCATCCTTTACTCCCTTCCACATCCCAAGGACACAGCCCCAGTGGACCCCTGTGCCTTTGCACATACTGTTTCTTCCGCTTAGGATACGAGTCTCCCTTCCCTGCCCAACTGTTGACAAATCCTTTAAAACTCAACTGCACTGTCATCTCCACTGTCAGCTCTGACATGTTCTAGGGGTGGCACAGAAACACAGTCAGGTCCCCTCTCCTTTGTGCTTCCCACACACTTTGCTTCTGTCTCCCTTAGGATATTGTTCACATTGTCAATTCGTTCTTCTTCTAGATCAGGGGTCAGCAAACTTTCTGTTAAGGCCAGAAAGTAAATATTTCAGGCTTTCAGGGCACACAGTCTGTCACAACTACTCAGCTCAGCCACTGGAGGTGAAAGGACCATGAACAATAGGAAAGGAATGGGTGTGGCTGTGTTCCAGTAAAGTTTTATTTACAAAGCCAGATGGTGGGCTGGGGCCATAGGACCCCTGCCGTAAGCAGTGAGCTCCTTGAGATCAAGGCCTATGTCTTGTCGACCTTTGTATCTCTAGCCTTTTGCACGGTAGACACCCTTGCGGACGCTATTTAAATGATTAAGAGAGTGATAGATCCACATGAGTCACCGTATAGGTATTAACAAAATGCGTAACTATGAGATCTTCTGAGACTATGGGAATAAAGAGCTGACCAAAACAGTAAAAACAAGCCTGATGCTAATTCGATAATTAAGGAACCACATACAAGAAGGGAGTAGAAACCCCTCTTCTCTGGAGCTGTAGGCAGGTTTAGATGTAGATGTGGGGTTGCCAGAGAAAATACAGGACCCACCATTAACTTCGAATGTCAGAGAAATAACTAATAAGTTTTTGGTATAAGTATATCCCATGCAACCTTTGGGAGATACTTATACTAAAAAACAAATATTCCTTTTTAAATCTGAAATTCAAATTTAACTGAGGTCCTTTATTTTTACTTCCTAAGTCTGGCTGCCTTATGCAGGTAGAGAGTGCTCCTTTTCCTCCTTTCAACCTTCTTTCAGAAGCAGCTTTTAGCCCCAGAAAAGACAAGGACCAGTATGACCTGCTGGGCCACCTTTCCACCCCCAGGAGAAGGGCCCTCTGCAAACCCCATGGCAGTTCTGTTGGAACTGGAAATTTAATTAACAAAATGCTAACATGTAATTTCAGAGGAGGAGGGGAAAAAAAGTGTTATCATGAAGTTAATAAGAGAACTATTTTAATTACGGTATTTAACAAGTTATGACCAGGCCACTGTGTTCTCTGGGGAAAGAGTCACATCGTTCAAGAATCTTGGAGCAGGGAAGGTGTGTGCTGCAGCGGAGCTGGAAACATCAGTATCCTGTACCTCCCTGCGAGACATCTTCGAGTCCTGGCCCTGGAGTTTAGAAACCCCCAAGGAGCCACGTTCCTCCTCCGCCGTGACTCAGAGAAGAAAGCTAGCTGTCCTTATCTTCCCACCTCGAGCTCCAGCCAAACAGGAGACCTGGGGAAATACATACTACCCAAAGCTGACATGTAAATCAAATCTGTCTTCTGTCCCCATACCCGTTAGGGGTGCAATAGCTGGGTTTTCTTTGGCACTCCTGTATCCCTCTTTCTCTGTCCCTCCTGCCTACTCATCACCCCGTGGTGGCACTCTCACTCTCACTCCTTCCCCAAAGCTGCCAAACAGTAGTATGGGCAGCAGACTCTGACACAAGGTCTATCAGGGAGAAGAGACGGTGGCCATGCCTGGGAGTGATGGGGAGGTTGTGGCGCGTGGTGTCACAAAGAAGAAACAGCTCTGGCAGTAGAGTCAGACGGTTCTTTGCTTTCACAGGCTAATCCCAAATCCTCCAGTGGTGGCCGAGGACCTGTCCTCAGCGCATGGCGCAGCACGCCTTGCCCTTTGTATTCATACAAACCTTAGGACAATGAGGTTGGGACTAGGGAGAAAAAGGAGTGTGGCCCCATGGCAGGGGTGGCCTTGGCTTTCCCCATCACTGTTCCTGTGCCTACGACTCCCAGGCATTTTGTCATAGGAGCAGGATGGGGCCTCCAAGGGGGAAAGGGTGGTGAGGAGCTGGGAACCCAGCCTGTGGAGGTGCCATGGAGAAGGGAGGTGCAGGGACACTCTGTCTAGGAGAACGGGGCAGAGGGCACTGCCCCTAGGGATCTGGCTTCCTCTTCCTGCCACCAAAGGAGACGCTCTAGACCCAAACCCGAGTGGGCGGTGAGTGAAGGTAGGAAGCAAGGCCTGCCATTTGTGTAGAGGATTCTCAGCACTCACAGTGTCATTTGAGGAGGGAAGCACAGAGAAGTCAGAAGACATGAGAAGTGACGTCAGTGTAACAGAGCGCAGTCCAACACAAATAGGCCTCGTTAAACTGATTTAGTAGACTAAAGTGCTTGCGTGGCTTCACACACACTCGACACCAAATTATCACTGCAAAGACCAGGTAGAGTTTTTTCCATCCCGTCTTTTCCTTCTTCCCTTTCCCTTCCTGAACACAAAAGTCAAAAGCCATTAGTGGAGCTTCCCACACTGCCCACATTGTCCACCCTGGGACAGCAGAGATGAGCCACCAGGACCCAAGGTCGAGTGTCAGGCCCAAAGGACGAGGAAGGTCCACTCCGGGAAAGGCCCGGTAAGGGAGGTCGGAGTCTGTGTAGGGTAACGAGGAGCCGCTGTGGAGAGGAGGGTGGCCACGTGAGGAGAGACCAGCTGTGTGCAGGGAACAGACCAAGTCAGTAAACAGACCACAGATAACAAAAGCCAGATTCCTTCCCGTGGGGAAGAGGTTCCAACTGCAGGCAGGGAGGAAGCTAGAACGGACCCTGGGTGCTGGTCTGAAACTGAAGACAATAACGTAAACTCACGGCTTTCGATACGTGTAGAAACATACAGGAATAAACACAGATGTAAATATCAGCACGTATGCGTGATGTGTGAGTGTGGGTCGCGTACACTGCCACATACGTCTGTGCACACAGCTCCCCTGAGAGGGCCTGGGAGCAGCAACAGCCCAACCGCAGTGAGCGTGCTCTGCTTTCTAGGTAGCATTCTGCACTGGAAGGAACCAGGGCTCCTTGGAGAAAGGGCTGATTTCAGGCCAGGGCAGGGAACGCTCGGGCTGAGCCTGGACCATTGTATCGCTCCGTGAACCAAGCAGCTGCTCAAACCATGATGGAGACATGTCGAAAGGGCACAAACGTCAGCTAGAAGGAGGTCCCACCGGCCACATCGGAGATAATTTGAGCAACATATTAAATAATGAAGTCATGGCTTATGGCTACTGAAGAAAATGGGAATCCTCACACCCACATATTGATATAAACAAACTAACTGAAAATTTAATGTGAAACAGAATATTTGCAAAGTCTCAAAATATCTCACCATCAAAAAAAAAAAAGATTATTAATTACACAGGGAAATTTTTACCTAAAGGGATAACTTTATGATGGAGAAATCTGGCAGACCCACTTAATCTGTGTAGTCAATCAAGTACTCAGAGTTGTGTAGCAGGCTGCAACAAGGACACAGCACCCCTGCCAAAGATGTATCGCCTAAATCTAATCGTTAGCAGTCATCAAACTAAAATTGAGGGATATTCAAAGAGTAGCTGGCCTATAGCCTTGACAACCGCTGAAGTCATGGAAGTCCAGGAAAGACGGAGAAACTGTTACGGTTCAAAGAGACCTAAAGAAACTTAAAAGAATAAATGGCAACTGGATCCTTTTGCTACAAACGACATTATTGGAGCAGTTGGTGAAAGGTGACTGGGCTCCGAGGATTAAGTGGTGACAGCGTGTCGACATCAAGGTCCAGGTTACGATGGCTGCACGACAGCTAAGTAGGACACGGCCGGGCAGATGTCGCTACGTAGGAAGCTGTGTTGTTGTGGGAATTACACACGTTTTTGCACGGCAACGCGGCACATGTTGGCAACGTACTCACATGCGTTGGCAATGTAGTCTCAAACGGCTCATGAGAAAAAGTTTATGTACCATATTTGCAATTTTTCTGCAAGCTTCAGGTTGTTGCAAAATAAAAACTTAAAAGATACGTGGTAGGTCAACATGACACAGATGTCGAAATGCAATAGTAGTCACAGGGCAACCGCACCTCAGGATTCTATCCAGACGAAAGGGCTGATGACGGTCGGCTGGGCCCGAAATGGGACTGGGAACTCTGACTGTACAACCTCATGCCAGTGAGGCATAGAGGACATTCAGAAGGTTCCAAAGAGGTTGCCCATCTCCTCCTCCCCAAAAATCCTGTGATCACTGATACTTGATGACGTAAAGGCAATTGTCTGGGCACCGTTCAGTATGGATGGGCTTCTGCTCCGGGGACACCGTGACTACGCCCTACCCTTGCTCAAAGGATTCCTGGGGAAGACTTTGCAGCTTGGCTTTCCCGAAGCTCGCCTCCCCCAAGCCAGGTGCACCTGCGGGTGCTGCAGCTTCCGTCTCTCCCCTCATCCCCAAGCTCTGCCTCTCCTCTCTGTGCAGCCCGGTGACCTTCAGCCACTGGGACAATGACAAAGACTGAGCAGGAGGAGTTCCGTTTTGGAGAGAATGAATTGAAAATTCATTCATTCATTTGCCCAATATCACTAAGACAACTGCGTCTCCTTGGAGTCATGCTCAGACACATCTCAGGTCTTGCGATCTAATCACTTTATGCTCACTAACCTGGGTCACCCAGGGGAAAGGGGAGATCCAGTGGCTAACAGCTGGAATGGCTCTTCCCAGGCAGCCAGCCCCATACCAGGACAATGTGTTTGAGGAACAGAAGTTGGTTTGCTGCATCTCCATGACATGCCGTGGTATACACATCAAAGTCAGAAACCCTCCTGAATATCTCACCCAAACAGTGATGTACCCAAATCGCCATCTTCTCTGATGAATGCTTCATAAAGCTTCAGAGCACACTGAGGCCCTCCCTCACCCTACCCCATGGTTTAGGTTGGAGAGCAGCAGATCCAACAGAAAAAGGAAAGGGAAAATGTGCAATGGACCAGTTCAGGTGTCTTTCTTCATAAAATTCGCCAGGACAGGGAAGAATGCAAACTATGCTTCTTAAATGCTGGCCTGCCATGAGGCCCAGCAATGGGCAGGTCAGTGAGATGGCTTAGATCATGTAACATGGCCCTGGCACCCGGCTCCACATGGCACCCTGACAAATCAAACACCAAGCTGCCAGGCTCATTCTCCGCCACCCGCACTGCCGGGAATCCAACCCTCACATGAAATGCTTGAGTTTGTTTAATAGTGGGGGAGCAACCCCAGGGTCTCAGCAGATTTTATACTTTAGCCTAAAGAAATAGGTGCCTGCCACCAGTCTTGCAAGGTGCGGCTCTGTTAAAGGACATGATCTGGATGATCCAACTGAAGCACAGAAATGAAACCCAAGCTCATGCTTAGTGACTGGGTCAGTCAGGATGCTTCTGGCTATGAGTTTCAAAAAAATTGATAAAAATGACTTTTAAAAACAAGGGCATTTACTTATGCCATAGAGCAAGAAGTCTGAAGGGAGGTGGTCCCACTGTGGGTTAATATAGCAGTTTAAATGTGTCAGGAGTCTGGGTCCCCTTCCTTGAAATTATCTTCCTTTTCCTCATGGGCACAAAATGGCCATTGTGGCTCCAAACATCAAATCCTGTATCAAGCACCTATCATCTGGAAAGCACTGTGCAAGAGTAACCCAAACAGATGCGATTCCTACCTTTATGCAGCTCACAGTCTATTATTAGTCCAGAGACTGTCCTGGAACACCTCCATCTACAGTGGCTCTAGTTCCTTTTGGTTCTGTTTGTATAAAACTGTTTTACACAAATCAATCAGTACTCCATATTTTTTAACTTGTAGGTAGTTTTAAAGCTGGCATATCCAGGCTGGGTGCGGTGGCTTACGCCTGTAATCCTAGCCCTCTGGGAGGCCAAGGCGGGAGGATCCCTCGAGGTCAGGAGTTCAAGACCAGCCTGAACAAGAGTGAGACCCTGTTTCTACTAAAAAAATAGAAAGAAATTATCTGGACAATTAAAAATATATAGAAAAAATTAGCTGGGCATGGTGGCGCATGCCTATAGTCCCAGCTACTTGGGAGGCTGAGGCAGGAGGATCGCTTAAGCCCAGGAGTTTGAGGTTGCTGTGAGCTAGGCTGACGCCATGGCACTCTAGCCCAGGCAACAGAGACTCTATCTCCAAAAAAAAAAAAAATGTTGGCATATCCAAAATTTATTTTCTCCAGGATGCCAGCTTTTCTCAACTCCTTGAAGGGGTCTTATTAAATAATTAGAAGATGTTACAAGTATACAACAACTAACACAGTATCTGGAACATGGTAAATGTTCAAAAATTTTCTTTTCTGTCCTTGGTCTTTTCTTGATATTCAAGGTCCTGGTCATCACCACCATCAACTTACTTTCAGGAAAGAGGCACTCCTCACTGTGTTCTTCGCCAAGCCTCTGCCTAGGGACCCGACAGACTATGATTTGTAGACACCCTGCTCTCTTCCACTCCATCTCACCCACACGGGCACCTGCGCTGCATCACTTGTGCGAGGTCCCAATCGTGAAATCAATTTCAGATTCATTTTTGACAGAGCACAAAGCTGTTCCAGAGCTTCCAGAGGCACTTCTTAATTAGCTCAGCAGCTCAGAGATACATGCCCCGGGACCTGGGCAGATGGATATCTGTACAGATGGGAGTCAAGATAGAATCTCTCCTTAATTGATCAGTTCTCATACTTTAGTTCCCTGGCCACATGTAATCACATTTAATCTTCCTCCCAATCAAACAAAGGAGGTATTATGTCTTTCGATTTGCACATGAGGAAACCAGGATTCAGAGAGGTTCAAAGATTCACCTGAAGCTACACAGCTAGTGGTAAAGCCAAAATTAAACCCAGGTATCCTAGGCTCTGATCTTTTTTCTTTATACCTCTATGTTGGCTTTATCACAGGGAACGATGGGTGAGAGATGAGGACTTGGGGTGACGTATCCCTGTCACAGTTGTTCAAGCCTCAGAGTACCCACCTTAAAGTGGTAGGCAAAGGCTTTTCATCTATTCATTCAACAAACACACTGGCCATATGCTAAGGACTGGGAGAGTTTAGAGGATTCTGTAATCCATGGGACACAGTAGAGTCACAGCCTTCAAGAACCTCACACCTAGGCAGGGGTTGGGGCGGTAGGAAGTAGACGTAGAAGTAGTTCATTATGAAAAAAAATTGAAAGTAGAAAAGAGAACCAGTGGTGTCCACTTCTGAAATGAAAAATCTAGGGATTTTTTTTTTTTTTTTACTTTTGGTAAGAGAAAGCCCTTTCCGAGCAAAAGGTATTGTTATGGAACTGTTAGATCTATATAAATAGCAACAGAATTAGATGGGAGAAAGAAGAAGTCATGATTTTGATACCTCCTGTTGCTGTGCAGGAAAAACATTCCCTCCTGATTTTCACACCACTCTGCCAAGTGGGAAAATTCCCATCCACATGTCTGTATCAAATCTAAATGCCAAATCTCCAGGGGCACGCACCAGGGAGGCCCACGCTGACCCGGCGCTGCCTATGATATTTTACACGAGAAAGAAGAAGCCAAGGGGAGAGGAGGGAGGGATGAAGGGACAAACTGAAGTCAGCCCTTTGGTGATGGCTTTTGGGGCAAGTCATTGACACACTTCTTGTCGAAGTTTCCACTTCTCTGGATACTGGAAATAACTAGCTTTGCCCCTGTGCTATTAAAATAAGCAGAGTTCTGCAAGTGTAGTCCTAGCAGAGCTAGGCAAAGAAACAAAGAAATGGACCCTCCCTGACCCTCAGCTATTTAATTAGGAGACCATGTTTCTCAAGAATTCTACCTTCATACGTGGGCCAGTCTCATCTCTAAAGTGAGGGTTGTCTCTCTGAGCTCTTGGGTTCTTCCATCTCATACTTGCTGCCTCATCGCCTCTTTTGATGCCAACCCCTGCGTCCATCCTAGAGGTGGTCCCTGTCCAGTGGACACTAAAGCTTTCTGGTTCCCTGACCTGAATCTGAATGCTTTTCACTGTCTGTGCTCTTCCCCGACCCGTCCTCATGGCCACACCTTGGACTTGCCATCACCCAAAATAGTCCCGCCTCTGCCATTTTAAGACGCAAGGTCTCTGCCACATGTCCTATCTTTCCAGCTCTCTCCCTTTGTCCATTCTCTCACCTCGTCACGGTATCCAGACTCTGCACTGCTCCCTTTTCTTCCAGTTTGTCATCTCACCGCTAACACCATTTTTTCCCAGCTAAGCCCGGCGCAGTGGTCCATGGCCACTCTCGTGCCAATAACTCCAATGATGGTGCTTCTCTTTCCACTTTCAACCCCACTTACAGACCAGGCCCACCGAAGGTCCGCTTCAGCCCCACATTCCTCGCTCAGATCACACCCATACCTGCAGCCTCGCCTCCTTCCCCACATCAATCTTGCATCCAAGATTGATCATGCATTCTCGCCCATTTCTTCCCAAACCTCCTGCAAATGAGTGACCCAATATGTCTGATGTTTTTTATTTCTCTCTCCATTGGCTTCCTCCGCTCTATTAATACCCTCAAGTGCTTTCTACCTTAAGGGTCTATTAACTTTTCTTCTCCTCCAAGTAATATTCTCTCTTTTTCTCTCTCTCTCTCCACCCACGCCATTAAGTTTCTCTTGAATGTAGCCTACATTTCAGCTGTCTTCTTTCTCGTCCATCCATAACTGCTCAGCTCATTGGCCTGTTCCTCCTTCTCTGCACTGAAACAGCTCTCACCAAGGCTGCACATGACCTGCTGGTTCCCAAATACAAGAGAACTAGCTTTTCCACAGTCTTATTTGTCCTTCTGCTATGTTTACCCTATTACTTGCAACATCCTTCTTTAAATGTTCTCCGACTTCCATTTCAGACACTCTCTTCTCTCTTAATCCTCTCCCTTCTCCTATGATCTCTCCCTGTTGCCCTTACATAAGCTTTACCCATCTCCTTCTCTACCCATCTCTCAAATTTCAGTGTTTCTCAGGCCCAGCTGTCTTATCACTCTACATCCTTTCTCATGCGTAACTCGACCATGCAGACACTTGATGCTAATGACTTTTCAACAACAGTCCCAGCCCAGACTCCTCTCCTGGGCTCCATACGCATAGACTCAGCTGCCTGCTAAGCACCTGCACTTGGACCTTCCGTGAGTAACTCAGATTCAGCAAGCCAAAAACCCTTCTGACCATCTTACTCTTCCCAACTGCTTGCTTTCCTGATCTCCCTGTCTCTGAGACTGGAACTGCCAACCACCCTTTGTCCGAGTCAGAAAACCAACAGCCTGAATGCTCCCCTTCTCACACTCACACGTAACTAAAAATTAAGTCTACTTGAGCTCACCACCCCCAAACCCCAACTCCCTCAAGTCAACTACCCCCTTCCATCACCATTGCATACCACTGCTCTCAGCGTCCTTGCCTACAGTTTTTCAAATGCTCCCAGCTGGTCTTCCTGGCTCCAGCCTAAATCCGCTATAATACATCCCCTCCATGATACCAAAGTCATCTTTCTAACATGTAAATGAGATCCTGTCTTCCCAGGTACTTAAAATCTGTTTTTGGCCCCTTACGGCTGACAGGATAAAATGCACCCTTCTTTGCATGGCACATAGGACTTTCTGTGATCTGGCCCCTTCATTCCTAGCTAGTTTCATTTCTCATCACGGTCATGGTTCCCCTTGAACTCGATATTTCAACGTCTCTAATTACTCACTATCCGGGAATAGCCTGTGCTCTGACGACCTCAGTGCTTTGGTGCATGGCTTTTCATCTATCTGAAATAGTTTACTTCTAATTCCTGCCTCTCCCCCACCCAGTCCCTTCGCCAACCTTGGGAGTCTCAGCTCAACCATCCGACCTCCCGTGAAGTCTCCCAGGACCGCACTGGAAGATTTTGGAGCTCCTCAGCTTTCTGTCTTCAGCTGTCACTAGGCATCAGACAAAACTCCACTGTAGCGTGGATGGCATCGTATCGGGCCTGTTATCTGCCCCTCTCTTTTCTCCAGGGAGGAGCCACTATTTTCCCCTTTATGTTCCAAGGGCCTAGACTCAGGTATAGTGAGTGCTCATAAAATTGTGTTGCACTAATGCACAAATGAAATAACAGAAGGAATACAGAGCATCGCTCCTAATCTTTAATCTTAAATGTACACAACTGGAAACAAATGTACCGGTGGAAGGAAAGAAAAGGAACAGCATCAATAAACGCAGCCAGGTCCAAATGTAAGGGTTTTTAACTAGGAAAATTATTTTACCAATTGGATCATGTAACTGACACTGATATCTGTACATAGAAGACTCTTGACTCTATACAAGTTCATAGTAGTTAGAGCTGTGGGACTGCTCATATCAAATCATTCTCCAAAATCCATGTTCTAGGAGTATTCACTGTGTGCTAAGCGCCCTTGACCTCTGACCCCATTTCCTCACCACCCCAGGAATGAAGGCCTCACCTTTGAGCACCTGGCCACTGGGATGTGGGTCCAGGAGCTGATGAGCCTGCACCCCAGAGAGCAGACCAGCCACCTGTGCCTTGTTGCTACTGTCGCGGACCCTTTCCACCATGACTCCAAATTTCCTGCAACTTATACTCTCTGTTGGTCTCAGCAGGAATCAGCAATTGCCTAAGTCCAGAGGAGATGGGAAGTGGGTGCCAGAGTGGCCAGGTCAGCCCCTCCTGCCCACAGCTTCCTGGGGACATGACTTAGCAACAAGCTACACCTGGGCTGGGGAAATAAGGGTGAAGCCAGCCAGGAAGAGCTGCTCCCTAATTCCAGGCTAGTTTTATAGCTTCTAAGATACTTTTGCTTTCTTTAGGCCTCCAGACAAGCAAGACTCATGGGAACAAAGCCAGGTTGAAGAGGGTGGCAAGAGAGAAATGGCTTCAAGAAAAAAAAGAAGAAAAAATTTTATCATGTTGTTGCTTATTACAAGCAAGGAATCTGAAAATGTTTTAGGCCATTTAGTAGAATTAGGGGTGGGTTTGCAGTTAAGGAACACCATGTTGGATGACTTCAAAGATAGCCTGTTCCCACTGTCTACCTCCTGTCACTCCCCCTCCCCAGACCCACCAAGGAACCCTAGAGTTCAAACACACAGGCTTTGTCCATTCCCTTCCTGATGTGTGCCCGGCTGCGGCTAAGCATAGCCACTGACAAGCGCTGCCTTCTTGGAAAATTCTTTCATAGTATCAAGCCTGAAATTAGACTTTTCATCATTCCCCAAACTCAACAGTGCATGTTTATGTGGCATTAAACTGGCCCAGACCTACTGACCCAGGACCTAACAAGCATCAGGCCGGGACTGAGAAAATGTATCCCACTTTTCCCATGATCTCAAGCCAGTATCACCATGTGTTGTTGGTAAGCAGGTAACCAGCAGTGAATTTTATTATGACCTTGACGGTTTTAACAAAGTATCATCCTAAAAGCTAAGTTATTGAATATTTACAATATACCTGGCACTATATTGGGCATGTTACACAAAGTATGTCAATTCATGCTCACCACGGACTTTTGCTTCCCTTTATAAGGAAACTATGGGAGAAAAGGACCCTTTTCCATCCGACCTTTGATCCCTTCAACCATCCTCAAACTCGCAACAATGTGTGGACCTCCCAAAGCTTTTCCCAGCATCCCCCTTGGGTGTTCTCTGCTTCATCCTACCTGGGCCCCTTCTCAATCATCATGTAGCTGCGAACTCATCCGAAGAATCTTCCAGTTCCTATCCTACCTCTGGCTCTCTGGACATGATTTCTCCAGAATTTGACCCATGATTTTTTTTTTTTTTTTAAGAGACAGGGCCTCACTCTAGGAGTGCAGTGGTGCAATCATAGTTCACTGCAGCCTCAAGTGATCCTCCTGTTTCAGCCTCCCGAGTAGCTGGGACTACAGGCATATGCCACCACGCCTGGCTAATTTTTTAAAAAATTTTTATAGAGTCAGGGTGTTGCTATGTTGCCCAGGCTGGTCTTGAACTCCTGGCCTCAAGCAATCCCCTGCCTCAGCCTCCCAAAGTGCTGGGATTACAGATGTGAGCCACTGCACCAGTCCCCATGACACTTCTTAATAGCCTTCCAATTTGCCGTCGCCTTGAGGCTCTTCCGCCCAGCTCAGGTTCCGCAAAACCAACCCCTCACTCAGGCAGAGGAATGGATTTGGCCACTACAACAAAGAAAGGGCTCTCCGAAAGAATTTCAACCAACACGTCAGGAACGTTGCCGTCACCTCCCTGCAGTCAGCACCACAAACACGCGAATGGGGCTGCAGGGGGAAGGAAGGACAGAAAGGGAACTTGGAGATGAACAGAGGCGTGCAAGCCACAGGGTCAAAGCAGAGCCCCCGCGTGGCCTGCGTACATTGCACCAATCCTGATTTTGGTCCTTCTTCAAAGAATGGGGTAATTCCCTGGCAAAAAGGATGATCCCCTCCTACCTAGAGCTACCCAGAGTTCCTGAGCGCATTAGCTCATCAGAGCCTCCTTGCTCCCTGCCACGAGATGGATGAACTAAGGCGGAGGAGTGGCTGAGTCGGAAGCTCACGCCAGACCATCTCACCGGTTGGGACAGATCTCCCTCCTCTGCTCGGGTGGTAGATCTCAGGAAAAACAGCCTCCGCTGATTCGGCTGCAGAATTGCTTTGAGCTTGCCTTCGGATCCCGGGCCTCTCCCTCATCCTACCTACTTCCCTCCCTGTCCCCACTCTCCAGCCTGTCCTCCCCCTCTCGTGCCTGTTCCTAGCTCTTGTCCTGCCAAGCAGAGGAAGGGTTAAATGTTTCCCGGCCGCAGAGATGCAGGTGCTAACAGGGAAAGTGTGGGTTGGAATCTAGAATGATCTGTCACAATTCCAAGAGCTTCTCTGGGTGAGGAGTGATCACAGATTTTACTCAATGTCTCCAGGTGAAAATTCCATAAATCTAGAGCCTGTGAAACTTAATGGAAATTTAAATGAGTTAATATAGATAGAGAGTGGTTGGGACAATGCCTGGCACGCAGTGAGCTACGTAAACACTCAGAAGTGAGTAAGCGTTTGGGGAAACAGACGTTTCGACATCACGGCAGGCTGTGTGCTCCAGAACCCTTGCAAACGGGGATTTCACCTGGGGTGTCTGCGTCCTAAGTCACCACTCTCTTTGCCACCAGTGCTGAGATCTTCTCCTTCCTCCAGTTCACATCCTTCTTCCTCTTCTCCCTCCCTAAGAATCTGGGAGTGTGTGTACACGGCTGAAGATCCCCATCCTTTGTTCTCATCACCATGCCTTTCTCTGAAATCCAGTAAAAACCCTGATTTCCCTAAACCTTGTGTTGGTGTGGCTTATGTGGTGTCTTTCCTATCTCCTTGGCAGGGACTGCATTGGCTTTGTAATAATAAGCACTTAGAATCGAGCTGTAATTATAGGAATGCACTGGAAAGCCCATGCAAGAGCGAGCCTTCCTCTCCCAAATGCGCTGGCAAGGGTTCTGGCTGGATTTTCAGCAAAGATCTTCCCTCTGAAAATCTCGTGGAAGCAGAGTTAGGGCGGTGGAGAGACGCGGAGCCCTGGTGGTCTCAACTTCAGGACCAGCGCCTGGTGTGCCGCGCCCGAGGCTGCTCGATGCTGCCAGCGAGAAATGCAGAAACCGTCACTCCTTACACGGCCAGTAACACTTCATGTCCTTCCAAATCACGACTAAGGAGGACAGAAGGGAAAGAAGCAAAAACGCTATTCCCTTTCCCAAGGCTCCAGGGGGGCAGGGAGGGACACGGCCGAGGAAGCAGGAAGGGGCCTCCCTTCAAGCGTGCAGGACCCACACGAGAAGCCCCGGGAGTATGCCCAGAGCTGGCTGCACTGGCCTGCAGCTGAGATTCTGCCCAAGGCCTTCCCGTTCCCGAGGAGAAGGGAGTAACAGACGCCCTCTCCTGAGACGTGATGAAAGACATGAGTCAGAAGAAGTGGGAGGGAAATTGGCTTCAGGTTCGGGGCCCAGAATGCCAGCAACTGGATGGGGCCGAGGGAACAGGATGGGGTCCCTAAGGAAAAAAACAGCACTGTCTCCAGCTTCCTTCTTTCTGCCCACTTAGCTCAGGAATATGACAGATACAGAGTGGTTGGGTTCGGGGCCACTCTGAGAAAAAAGGGCCCTCCGCAGCTACGGATCAAGTGCTTCCTCTGTGCCAGGGACCATTCTGGACGCCGGGCTGACAGATGGGCCGGGGGAGGTTGTATGGAGCTTTCGAGGCAAGGGTAGTAGTCTGGTTTGGGTGTGGCCACGCTGTCAGAGGCAGAGGAGCTCTTAGAGCCACCGGCTTGCAGATAAGCAAACCAAGACTAGAGAGGGCACAGGGATTGTCTCAGACACACAGCTCCCTGGTTGTCTGGCCAGACCTGCTTGTTTGGTCCTCAGGAGACCCATCAGAAACCAGCTCCCAGGTGGGGACACCAACCTCATAGCTGGTCACCACCCCTTTGTCACCCATGGGCCACATGATGGACCCATACATAGGTGACCACTGTGACAATCTCATTACACCTACATTATTGTCCTGTTCCAGGTCAGAGTCTGGGATCTGTGATGCTGTGAAGCCCCTAATCCTAAGAAAATCAGAGACATCCAAGTGACTGTTCAAACACTTATCTGTGCTGGAAACTTTTCCAATCACATACCATGAGGCTTCTGAATCTTTTAGCTACGTTCCAGTGGAAAGGAAAGGGACACGGCTGACTTAAATACTGTACCTTCTCCCCAAGGGCCTTTAAAAATCCAAGCAGCACCTAAGGTAGCAGAAATCCAATCCCATTCAGTCAGCATTGAATTGACTTGTTAATTTCACAAAAAGAATTCTTTTCTTCCTGACATTGGCCAGTTTCACTTTCTATGATTTTCTGCTTTCTATTTTATTTTGTGGAAATACAAAAAAAAAAAAAAAAAAAAAAAAAAAAAATAGCAAGTGGCCCCTGATCCTGGATTCTCTAAGTGTGGTACACACAGTCCCAGAACCACAATCACAGGGGGTTCTCGTTAAAAATGCACATTCCTGGATTTTACCCCAGTTCACTAACTCAGAACCTTTAAGGGCAGGACCAGGGAATCTGCACTTTAACAAGTTCTTCCGTGCAATTGTTGCGCACACTGTAGTTTGATAAAAACTGCCTTCTCTGTGCCCACAGGAAGGAAATCCTCTGGGAAAGACTATGCCTGTGGGATCGCTGTGCCCTCAAAGTTCATAATCATTTTTAAATGGATAGGAACAGACAGGAAAAACATAAAGACAACAGGACAAAGCAGGGAGTGTGGAGTTGACACTTCCCCTTTCGGAACAAGCATCAGACCTGGAAGCGTATGTCTGTTGTCGCTTTCCCCTCCCAGACCAGGAACTCCTTGGTGGCAAGAGTGTCAGACTTATTCAGGACTGGCCCCAACCCCGGTACAGGGTACGTGCTCAATAAACAAGAGCTGAACGGACGAATCAGGCTTGTCCCCAGGAAGACACAAGGAAACACACAGAGGTTTCCCAAACTCCGCCCAAATTCTGTATTTATTCCCTACATTTCAATGCGCAGATTTCCCTGTGGGCCGCGCACCAATACCCTGGGCTGTAGAACTGTACGCAAAACTCAAAGGAAGCTTGGATACTACCCCACTGGCTGCCAAGGAGAAAGTGACCCCAGGGACCATTTTTTCACCTTCTGGAAACCAGAAAGAGTTTTCAAAAGTCCCAGCTCTAGGGAGCCCGGCTCATTCGAGGTGGTGGCACTGGCATTGCTCCGTCTCTAGGATATAAAAACTAAGCTGCTAAACAGACACCGGGGTCTCAGAGCGGGAGGAACCTGGAGGAAAATGCTAGAGCCTGTTGGGAACTGGCCTGTCACACCCTTGGGGACAGCGTGTGTGAAATAACACGTGGGTTCTGCAGAGATCTGTTGCGTCCCAACATTTGCCCTTTCAAATTTCGGAATGCCTCAATGCCATCCTTGAAGAAGCATTCCTCTGGTTTTTTTCCTGCTCTTTTAAATTGAAAATGCTCCTGGAATTGTTCGAACCCTGATTCACTCTAGGATATAAATTACTTCCCGTGTCGGTTTGCTAGAGCCGCTGTAACCATGTACCACAGACTGTGCAGCTTAAACGACAGACATTTGTCATTTCAGTACTGAAAGGAGAAGTCCAAAATCAAGGTGTCCACAGAATCAAGGTTCCTTCTGAGGGCTGTGGGGGAAGGGTCTTCACTTGGACTCTCTCCTTGGCTTGTAGATGCATCTTCTCCCTATATCTTCATGTCATCTTCCCTGCGTGCATGTCTGCGTCCAGATTTCCTTTTTATAAGGACATGAGTCATATAGGAGCAGGGCCCACCCAAGGCCCCACCTTAACTCGATTACCTCTGTAAAGACCCTCTCTCCAAATAAGGTCACAGCCAGAGGTACTAAGGGTTAGGACTCCGACGTATGAATTCAAGAGGGACGCATCTCAACCCATGACACTCGCCCAGTCCCCTCCCTTCTAGAAAGAAGACAGAGAGAAGCTTGAGAGCAAAGGATCCGAGTGTCACAAAAAGGCACTGGCAGAAGGAGTCAGCAGCCCTGGGTAGGCGCGGGGAGGGATGCACACTTGTGACCGTGCGGGGCTGGGCTGTCCCTTACTGGTCCTCACGTGGATATTGCATTTGAGGGCACCGCTATTTCCTTCTGCATCTCCCTCCTGTCTCAGGTGAGATGGGCGAGCTGGCCCTGTCCCACCTGCGGAAGGCAGCTTTGCAGGGCCGGGAGGTCTGCTCACTGACTCCACGAACACCTGCTGCCAGGTTAAACCCCCTCCAAAGCTCGCCATGCAATGCTGTCTTTGCTCTTGGGTTGCCTCAAAAATACTTTATAGTTGTGACGAGGGGATGCATCCTGTCACCTTTGACACATTCTAAGTTCTTTCTGTGTCAGGCTGGCCTGGGATCTAATACCAGTTCTGTCACCACCTGTGTGGCCTAGAGCAAGTTACTTCACCTCTCTGGGCCTTGGTCTTTCCATCTGTCAGTGGCAATAAAGGTAACTCTCAGTGCTGTTGCGATGATTACAGGAGAGAGTATGTGTAACACATGTGCACGCTTAACAAACAGTGGTTACCGACTGCTCGGCAGTGCAGCACGCCTACCGTGTTCTATGTGTGCAGCAGATAACAGATGCTCCCCAGCCCCCAGCACTTTCAGTACTATGCATAGTAGATACTCAAAAACGCTCGCCCAGTGAGCTGCATGTTAGCAGGGACTGACCCCAAGTCAGCTCCACACTGCTGGTCCCTCCTCTTAGGAGCCAGGCACCCCACACACACCCCAAACATTCTATTCTGGAAATACCAGCTCCTTGGGGTGCTTTAAGGGAAAACCCTCTGAGAAAGGCTGGGAGGCGTAGCTGGGATGGGTGTAAGGATCGTGATTCAGAGCTTGCAGGCCCCCAGCTGTCACCCTGAGCGTGCTGGGGGACGCTGGTTCCTGATTCCTGCTGCCACACACAGCTAATCCCTAGCTCCAGACAGCCAGGAAAGCCCAGTCCTCTGTCCCTGGTCTGTGGCTGCTGTTGAAACCCAGCACCTAAGCTAAAGAGTTAACCTAACCTCATTGCAGAGGGATTTCTCCATAATCTGTACACATGTCCCCGGGATCAGGACTGTGGGAGGTGGTGCTAGTCCGTGGCAGTTGCTCAGGCCCTTGGCCCACAGCCCACCAAGCTCCCAAAGCCCTCTTGTCCAAGTTGATTTCAAATTTAATTAAGAACAACCACGCAGAAGCCGAGGTCTCTGCAGGGCCATCACCCCAGAGCGTGGAGAGGACAGGGCCGGCCAAGAAGATAAGAATCTTGCCATGAGCCAGAGAGTTGGGAGAGTCACCATCACCTTCACCTATGAAAACAAGCTGGACTTCGGACTTCGTAGGAGATGGGGCTGAGCCTGTGGGTGATGCGGGAGGGGTGACGAAAGGACCCTCGGAGCACTTTCAGCTGGGGCCACATCCCTGCTGTCCCCACAAATTAGACTCCCACTCGCCTTCCTCCTCCCTCCCTGCCTCCCTGGCCAAAAGGCCTGGCACCAGCCATCCCCTCAAACTGCTGTGAGTTAATAACAGGTATCTCAGAAGGACATAGACACAAAGACAAAGAAAACAGACAGGGCAGACAGAGAGAGAGAAGGCAGACAGACCAGGTGGTCTGACCTGCAGTCCTGGCAGGATAGAAGCGTGGAGAGGCGCTGGGGTCTTTGCCGACTGGCCAGATGGTTGCCTGATATTTCTAAAAATCATGGCCCACTGGCCCCAACATCAGAGCAGCTCCAAATTCTGGGATGCTTCTCAGTAATACAGATTCCTAGGCCTTCACTCAGACCTAGGAAAAGATTTTGTAAGGGGGCTGGAAAGTTAGCAATTTAAGATAATCTTCAGGTGATTTTGACCAGGGGTCCCCAACCTATGGTGGGCTGTAAATTATGTCACTATATATTACAATGTAACAGTAATAGGAATAAAGTGCACAATAAATGCAAAGTGCTTGAATCATCCCAAAACTGCGCCTCCCACTCCCCAGTCTGTGGAAAAATTGTCTTTCATGAAAACGGTCCCTGGTGCCAAAAAGGTTGCCGACCACTGATTTTGACCGCACATTCTAAAGACTAAGACTGTCTAGAACAGGGATTGGTAAGCTATAGCCCATGGGCCAAATCTGGCCCACAGCCTGATGTTGTAAATAAAGTTTTATTGGAGCACAGCCGCACCTGTTTGTTGATCCAGTGTCTGTGGGTGCTTCTGCAATACAACAGCGGGACTGAATAACTGTGACAGAGGTGCTGTGACCCTTAAAACCTGGACCTTTACAGAAAATGTTTGCCAACCGCTGATCTAGAACAGTGATTCTAAACCTCAGTGGTATGTTAGAATCACCTGGGGAGTTTTTAAAATTGCTCATGTGGGCTTACCTCAGTGAGAATCAGGGTAGAGCTAGGCATAAGCTTGGATGGTTTTTGATGCTCCTAAGGTCTAGGAAAAGTTGGGGGAAACCCTGTGCCATTTACAGAGCTGGGAACAAGCTAGAATTTCCTGTTGCCTCTTCCTCTGATGGTAAACAATTCCAACAAATATTTGTGGCCGACCTTCTCTGAATAAGATGCTGGAGCCAAGAGGTGATTCCACCACACCTGTCTTCAGTTGCAATGAATGCAACTCAGAATGTTTTCCCTTGGATTCCAAAGTCCAGCTCTGTCCTTAGGGAGTTGTTCTGCAGCTTGTGCCAGTGGTTTCCCAAGGCTGGCACGCTGGCTGGCCTATGGACCGGTGGCACCAGAATCACCTGGGGGAGCCTCAATAAATCCAGACCCAGGTCCCATCCTGGAATTACAGATCAAGTTCTCCTGGGCCGGAGCCTGGGAGGGGGCTTTGCTAATGAGCTTCCAGGTGGTCATTAAAGCATCCGGACTTGGGCCACTACTAGAGGGCTCTGAGGCTTGGCTGGAGAAAACCTTCTTTCAGCTGGGTTGAAGGCTTTTTCCAAAAGCCAGCCAGGCCAAAGGAAGAATTCTTTCCGCTTTTGATATGAATTTGCACCGTAGCTGATCCTAGTTCCATCTCGTGGCTCCCAATAAGGAGAGATCAAACCAGAATGCCATGATCACTGTTAAAGTTGGTGTGTGTGCATGTATGTGTGCTTGTGTGTGTGAATCTGTGTACGTTTGTAAGCGTGTGAATGTGTGTTTATGTGTGTATGTAGGCAAGTGCATGTATGTGACTGCATGTACATGAGTGCATGGATGTGTATATAAGTGTTTGAGTGTATGAATGTGTGTGAATGTGTGTACCTGTGCATACATGCAAGTGTGTGCGTGCGTGTTTGATTGTGAGTGTGTGAGAATATGCAAGTGAGTATGTGTGAGCATGTGAATGCGTATGTGTGTAAGTGTGAATGCGTATGTAGGTAACTGTGCAGGTGTGTGTATATGTGTGTGAGCATGTAGGTGTATGTAAGTCTGAGTACGAGCATGAGTGTGCATGTGTGTTTGAATGTGAGCATGGGAGTGCATGTGTGTGAGTGTATGAACATGCTAGTGTGTAGGGGTGCATGTGTGTGTGAATGTGCATATGCATGCTTAAGTGTGAATGGGTGTGCATGTGTGTTAAAATGTTAGCATGGGTGTTGGTGTGTATATGAGCATGCGTGTGCATGTGTGTATGTGTGTTTGAGTGTGTATGAGTTTGTGCATGCATGTGACTGTGGTGTGTGTATAAACCACTGCAGGAGAGACGGTCCTATTCTGTGCTAAAGAGCTAAGGGTCTGCAGGAGCTCAGCCAGGCAGGGCAGGGCTGGGGGAGGCCATCGAGGTGACAAAAGCCCCACGGGGGAGGTGCTCACTTTCAGGGCCAGGTGCGCCAGGCAAGGCCAGCCCAGGGCAGTGGGAATCCCTGCACCACTTGCCTGCCCGCAGTTTAGGCAAGTGCTGTCACCTTCCTAAACCTTGGGTTCCTCATCCAACTTGGGATAATGACCATGCAGATGTGACAGAATTTTGGAAAGGGGAAAGAAAAGGAAAACTAAGAGAATGTCTTTAGGTGCACAGTTCAGAGCCTCGCTGCTGGAAATGCTCATATGTCTGTCCTTTCACCAAATATTTAGCGAGAATTTGCTTGGGACTGGTTCTGTTCTAGGTCCTGGAAATAGAGCATTGAACAGAACCAAAACAGTCCCTCTCCTCATGGAATGTGCATGCTAACAGGGATGGGGAGGGGGACAAAAATAAGCAATGAAGCAAGTATATGAGGCCTTCAGATGGTGATAAAAGCTATAAAGAGCAATAAGTAGGACCACAGATGCCACACTAGCACCGAGATGTGACTGTCAGTCATTATTCATGAGAAGAGAAAGCCAACGGCGACACCTCCTCCTGTGGATGGTTTGGCTCCTCTACCCCAAGACTCCCTGACTTCCTGGGACTCAAATATAGTTATTTGTGGTTAAAAATGAACATTCTACCATGAGAGCTATGCAAAGCAAAACAAAAACAAAACATAAAATAAAAACATATTTTAAAAACCCCACACTTTTGCCAGAGGTTTGTTTCTGCTGCCTTCTCTGCTAAAAGTGAATATTTACCCACATGCATGACAAGAAGGTGGAGCCCCCACCCAGAGGCAGCAGAAGAGGGACCCCATTTCCAGAGGCGGCAGCTGCCTGCCACAGGGACGGCTGGGACCCCGAGCCTGCCCAGGAGGAATGCCCCTCCAGAACCCAAACCCTCATTTTTAGGATGTAACTCTAGATGCATAAAAGAAACCATGACTGTGGCAATTTTAGCCAACCACGCTCCCAGGGGGAGTTTTGTAATGGAGGAAGAAGATTTTGAAATAACTCGTTCTTCCAGCCAGTGAGAAATAAATCTCAGTTTCTGGTTAGAGGCTGAGACTCACTGGCTCTTGGATTCACTCAGGAGAGAAATCCACCATCTCCCCCCAGCCTTGTCCCATCCCCACCCAGTGCCACCAGGGAAATGGCCATTCCCTAGCTCCACTCCCCCAGCTTTCAGAGAGCCTTCAAGGCATCCAGAAGTGAAACACTTTGTGCTGACCGTGCTTTCTCAGCTATCATTTGCGTTGTTTCATGCAAACTCAGCCCTCATGCAAGTTTTATTCGTTTATTTCAGTTCCACTTATCCCCTTACTAACACGCACACATGCACACACGCATGTGCACATTAACAGCCAGGATCTAATCAATGTCAGTAAGAGTCCTTGAAAAACTGCTGCACGTATGCGAAGTCAAAGTGTTGTTATCACTCCCCATCTAGATCAATGGGACATTTTCCTGCAAAACCCCACAGACACACACCCCAGGGCAGAGCATGGTGACAGTACTCAGTGCACCATTTGCATTTATTGCTGGAGTCATGAAGGACAGCAAAAAAAACAGGCCACAGGGATATGAGATTCTGCCACACAAGCTGCACCCTCAAGACAGTCCGCATTCTTTTGTTGATGGCTGCCACACCCCTCCTCAGTGCTCAGGGGCCATGAGAAAGACAGAGGAAGACAGACCAGGGATTGACTTGGATCCCAGCACTGAAGCAGAAGTGGCCACTCAACATATATTTCCTGAGCACCCCCTCTGTCCCCTAATTATACTAGATACCAAGAAATGCAAAAACAAGGAGGCCACACTCCCTTCCTCCTAGGTATGCAGAGTTCATAAGAATAACAGATGAACACTATGTATTGTTAAGATGACACTTAACATCCAACCTCCTTTCCCTGCCCATTAAGGCCTTATGTGATCTGATCCCTATCTACCTTTCCAAACACATGCTGTACTCCTTTTGTGTCATTTTCTCTATTCCAGCCACACTAGTCTTCTTGCTGTTACTCAAACATGCTAAGAATGTTCCTACTTCAGGGACTTGGCATTTTGTGTTCCCTCTGTCTGGAATGTTCTTCCTGCAGATCTGCCAGTGGTTCATTCCCTCACTTTACACAGCCTCTGCTCCTCTCTGACCCTCCAGGGAGGCTCCCAGCCACCCTACCTGAGACAGACCTGTGGTTTCTCTCTCTGTCCTCTGGCCCTGTTTTATTTTTTCTCTACAGTACATGTCGCTGTCTCACCTGAAGGTCCAAATCTATTCATCTGCCTCCCTCCCCAGAAGTCAACCTCACGAGAGCACCAACTGTACTTCTTTGGTTCCCTGCTATATACATGCTTAAAGCCTAACATATGACGGATAAACAATAAATGTTTGTTGAGTAAGTGAATAAATGAAAGCTATAATAAAATCAGAGTGTAGCATAATCTATCCAAACCACTCCCAAGCTATGACATGAATAGCCCACTTGGAGCAGCCCCCTTTCCTGGAAAGCTTCCTGCAAGCACAGCTCCAAGGATCAAATCTTACTTCCCTCATCCAACTTGTTGTAAGATGTGTTTCTCTGGAAAAAGAGGTTCACACTAATGAATGGTGAAATCTCCGAAAACGGCTCCAAATCATATAAAAAGGCAATATGGTGATTTTCTAAAATATTGGCTACGGCATTTCAAAAGACTCATACGTGAATGCCCTGCTGATAAGGCAGAACAAATGAGGTGGTGGGAGCGGGACAGGAGCCAGAGCCTCATCTACCAGGGCCCCTTTGCTCCTCAAAAGCAGTCACTAAGACACTAAGAGAGTCATTAAGACTGAGAGAGAGAGAGAGAAGACGGGTGGTGTGAAGGCGTACGAGGAAAAACAGAGCAGGGCGAGGGCTGGGGGGCTGCAATCTCGGCCACAGTGGTCATGAGTCCCCTTCGCGGGGGAGCATTCAAGCCCACCCGGCATGAAGGGCCCACCACAGGGCCTCTGGGAGAAGAGCATCCAGGCAGCAGGAACAGTAAATGCAAACAGTGGCAGCAGATGCCCAGGCAGGTGACAGCAGGTGGCTGAAGCCCAGCTGGTGAGGAGAAGTGTGGGAGTGAATGAGAAGGTGGTGACGGGCAGACCTCAGTGACCAGGGAAAGAGGGGACCACGTTCCTTCAGGCAGGAAGCGGCAGGGTCACAGCACCCACCCGGTAACATCTGAAAGGAGCCACTCGGGCAAATCAGAAACGCAACGTTATCCCTCTCTGCTGAGAACCACCTGCAGCAGCTCCTGGCTTCCATGAATCCAGCAGAGACAATTCAGACTGACCACCACACAGTGACCCCGCCCTGGTCTTGAACTCTTCTATTTATTTGTATTTTAATCTCCAGATTAACTGCAAAGAGACCAAGGTGTTGCAGAGGTGCCACCACCTCTCACCCTATCCCCCATCCCCCCTCCCGGGCTGATTTGCATGAGATAACAGCCCTAAGGAATTCATTGCAACAGCACAGAAACCACAGGATGTCATAGCAAGGGCATCCAAAGCAGGAAATGGTTAGGGTTGGAGGTAAGGTATTGAGGCAAAAAGGGAGTGGAATTAATCAGGGTGCAGACGCTACCTAACCAAATGTGATTTTCCACGTTCCTGCCGAGGAACACCCAATGCAAAACTATTTGCATGTTGCTGCCTCACGTGTCATCCACCAAGACTGCAAGGAGGCACAAAGTCCTTCACAGGTAAGAATATTCGAAGAATCTGCCTCTTGCCATGAGCAAGATTTCCCTTGAGTGAGGATCCAGGGTGGCAGTAAAACGGATCGGCACAGTTCTGGTTTCTCTGCACGAGGTCACTCTCCGGGACTGGGTTTCCCTTCCAGGGCTCTGCTCGGGGGCTTGTGCTCGGCCACGGAGGAGCCAGACTCCAGGCTGTGATATGTCCTCCTCACTGCTGGACACGCCATCAGAGGGTGTCTCAGAATGGCAGGAAGAGGAATCAGGTTGGTTGAGCAGGGCAGGGACTTCTGCTAGGAGGTTCCCATTCACCTTTCTACCCCAGAAGGGTGTTTTTCCACGCCCCCCTTCCAAAATAAAAAACTTACAGAGAATGTTTAGAGTCCCAAAAGACAGGAGCTAGAGCCTGGGATGGCCAATCACAGGGCCTGGGGTTCCCTCTGACAGCCAGGTGGGTGATTCAGTTTGCTTTTCTCACCATGGGGGTTGAACTGTGTCCTCCCCCCACCTCTGCTTCCTCCTCTACAAAAGATATATAGACATTCCCCAGTAACTCAGAATGTGACTTTTTTTTTTAAATAGGGCCTTTAGAGAAGTAACCAAGTGAAAATTCGGTCATTAGGTCATTGCTTCTGCTGGATGCGTGGTCCTCATAAGAAAGGAAATGTGGACCCTGACAAACACACCGGGGGAAGACGATGCGCCACAGGGAGACAGCCGCCCACGAGCCTGAGTCTTGCAGGAACTAGGAAGGCGGCGTGGGACAGACTCTCTGCACGGCCCTCGGGAGGAGCCGGCCCTGCTGACACCTTGAGTTCAGACTTCCGGCCTCCGGAACTGTGAGCTGGCAAATTTCTGTTTAAGCCCCCAGGAAATGAACACCCTCACCCACAGCCGCTTATACTGAAGGCAGGGAGCCTCCTCCTCAGCCCCTCCCCATGCCCTGCTCAGGGTGTTCACAGGGGCCGAGACGCGAACAACCTCCACACGGTTTTGAAGGGTGCTGGGCTGCTCCGCACATGCTCGGCAGTGAGTGCTGTGAACGCGGCTTCCTCCCGGATTCTCCCCGCTCGCTTCGTGTCAGGCATAGACAGAGACGTTACGTGGACTATCCCATGTCACCCTCAGGGTCACAGTGAGTGTCACTGTCTTCCCCATCTTATAGGTGGGAATACAAAGGTATTAGTTACCATGCGATATTCATGGAAGACGGCTGGAAACTCTGGTACATCTTGGCCAAAGAGGACATGCAAGAGAGTCCTTCCAAGAAGGCGCTGCTCACAGACAGGGAGGACCGCGGAGCAGGACGTTCTCCTGACCCGTACAAGGAAACACGTCCAGGAGGAGAAAGAGGCAGGCAGGCCGGAGTTCTAAGCCTGGCTCTGCCCCCCACTGACCCCAGGCAGCGTGACCTCCAAAATCTCCCTACACATTCCAAATACCTCTTAGTGGGTGCTGCCCTATCCGGCTGAGAACCACTGAATCAATCGCTCTGAGTCATGTTAAGTCACCTGGAGAATGAGAAAGAGGCTATCCTTCTCCCCAGGTCACGAAGGACTCGAGGTTTTGGGTGTACCGAGAGTGGGCTTTCTCAACCTCAGCGCTGTTGACATTGCGGCCTGGATGGTTCTTTACCAAGAAGGTTTATCCTGTGCGTTGTAGGATGTTTAGCAGCACCCCCAGCCTCCACCCACTAGATGCCAGAGCACCCCTTCCAAGTCGTGACAGGCAAAAACATCTCCAGACGTTGCCATATGTCTCCAGTTGAGCGCCTCGGATAATAGAATACGCAGCACAGCATGAGGCTCGCTGCAGGGACTGAAGGAATTATACAACGCAGATTATGAGCACAGCCAGCTCCTTCTTTTTCTACTCAGTAACAACAACCAGGGCAATGCAGACAAGTGACAGCGGACCCCTGACTCTGCACAGCGTTAGGTGGGGCAGCCCCAGGCCCTCCTGTTGGTTCCAAGGACGGAGGGTATTTATAATATTGCCATCATCGTCCTCTTGCCAATTTCAGGAGTCCCTTGAATCCCTGGCCTTACCTTTGACCCCTTCCTCTCCATCAACTCTCTGGTCTTGCTGCCACCAATCCCATCATTAATGCTCCCACATGTTCTGTCCTCTCCAATCGCACTGCCAACCCCAGAGCGAAGCACCTTCATCTTTCACCCAGGGACCCCAGCAGTTTCTAGAGAAAACTCTCGGCCCTGGTCTTCCCATCTTCCTCCTTCAATCCTTCCACCTATCAGGGCTGTGCCCCCCAAGACGCCACTCTCATGTTCTACATCCCAAGACCAAGAACTCTCACTGCCTTTCAAGCCCCCCTGCCCCACCCCACTCTGTCCCCGTCCACATGGGCTGCCTGACTGCCCCTTCTCCCCGCAGGTGCCTCCACTGCCTCCCTCCTCTCCCCGCCCTACTGCCCACGTGCAGAGCAGTGTCCCCACCTCCTTTCCGCCCCTCCAGCCCAGTGCAAGCTCAGCCTCCCCCAAAGCCTTGTTTGACTTCTCCAAACCCCTTGACTTCTCCCTTCACTGAAGTTCCATTTCAGTAAGGGTCATTTCCACGCAGCACAACGCTTATTAATTGTTTACATCCACTACTGCGCCCCCCCCCCGCCCCCCGCATCCTTAGGTAAATGACGTTTTCATTTCCAGAGTCCTAAGCTCAACCTGGCTTACTGTCTCTCTCCTTCTGGTTTTTGCTTAAATATCACCTTTTGAGTGCCACCTTCTCTGACCACCCTATTTAAAATTGTGACCCTTTGCCACTCCCAAGTCCCTCCATCCCCCTCACCTGCGGGGACCCCATGGCGCCTGAGCAAGTTCCTGCTTTCGTGGAGTCACAGGAGCTGCCGTGCTTGCCCCTACATAAAACGTATTATATTCACTTTATTACTGGTCTCATTCACAGATGGTTCAATATCAAATCTGTTCTCAGTGTTTTATTAGGACTGCTTATCAACGTCCTTGATCTTGACTTTAATCTCTCCGGGCCAGAACCTTCTCTGTTGTGTTTTCCTAAAATGAACTTTTAATTTCAGCACAGTTTTAGATTCACAGAAAAATTGTGCATTTGGTACAGAGAGTTCCCATAAACCCCACAGCCAGTTTCCCCTTATGTTAACACTGTACCTTAATATGGTACATTTGCTACAATTCACCAACGAATCTTGATACATTATTATTAAATCAAGTCCACGCATTATTCAGATTCCCTTAGTTTTTCCCAAGTGTCCTTTTCCCGTCCCAGGACCCCACCTAGGATAGCACATTGCATTCAGCTGTCACGTCTACTTAGGCCCTTATGGGCTGTGACAGTTTTCAGACTTTCCTTGTTTTTCGTGACCTTGACAGTGTTCAGGAATATTGGTCAAGTATTTTATAGAATGTCCCCCAATTGGGATGTGTCTGATGTTTTTCTCATTAGATTGGGGTGAGGAGTTTCAGGAAAGAGGACCACAGAGGTAAAGTGCGTTCCCATGGTACCGTGTCAAGGGTACTTGCTCGCAACGTGACATCACTGCTGGTGCTGACCTTGGTCACCTGGCTGAGGTGGGATTTCTCAGGTTTCTCCACTGCAAAATTACTTGCTTCCTCCCCTTTCCGTACCATACTCTTTGGAAGGAAGTCACTGGTCCCATCTCCTTAAGGGCAGAGTGTCTACATAAATTATTTGGAATTCTTCTGCACAGGAGAGTTGTCTACGACTTCCCATTTATTTACTTATTCAATCATTTGTTTGCGTCAGTCTGGAGTCATGGATATGTATTTCATACTTTGGTTATAATCCAGCACTGCTTTATTTTGTTGTCCGAATGGTTCCAGCTTTGGCCCTTGGGGAGTCTTTTCAGGGGGTTCCTGTGTTCCTCTGACACACCCCATCATTGTGCGTGTGCACATGTGGGGTTTTTTGTATTGTTTTATTAATATTTGTTTGTTTATTGAGCATTACCTTACTTTCTGGCTCTACAGATGCTCCAGGCTCATCTGGGACATTTCCTGACCCAGCCCTAGAATTAGCCATTTCTTCAGGAGTTCTAGTTCTTTTTACCACAGGATAGTTCTAGAAAGCAAGATCTGGGTCCTAGGTGTGCTCATTGCTACAGGGGTGTTGTTAATTCTAAGCCCTTTCAGCTGACAAAGCAAAGAAACACATGTGTCTATACAACCCATGTTTACACACACATTTATAAATGCTTCTCTATGTAACCATCTCCGTCTCTATTAAGCTAAACATGAGCGTATGCTGATATTTCCAACTCTAATCCACTACCGCATGGATCACCCTAGCCTCCCTCCACTGCTCAGCTACAAAGCCCCACTCCAACAGCGAGAAAGCAGCTCCCACCATCTGCTGTCCACTTCCCAGACTGTTCGATTCCAGTGTACACGTGTACACTGTTCGATTCCAGTGTACAGCGTCAGAGTTGTCAGCCCACGCCCCCATGGAAAACAACTTTATGAACTATAGTAAGTGCTTTTGCGCAGTTCCTCTGCCTTGAGTCTCACAGACCTCGCTCATTTCAGTTACTTAGGCCAGCACCTTTCCCCTCAACCTGTTCGGTTCGCTTGTTTCATACATTTATAATACAATTAGGTTCTTTTGTCACATTCTGTATTCCATCCCATGATCCCCCAACCTTCTTAACAATTTTGTTAAATGCATACATTAAGGTTCTCTCTTTGCGCTGTCAAAGTTCTATGGGTTTGGACGAATGCACAGTGTCCTGGCTACACCATTACAGAATCAAACAAAACCATTCCATTGCCCTACAAAGGCCCCTGTGCTCCACCTATTCCAATTCCTTCCCTCCAGAAGCTCTGGCAACCACAGATTTTTTGCTGTCTATATTTCTGGCTTTTCCAGAATATCATATAAATAGAAACAAACTGTACATACCTTTCCAGACTAGCTCCTTCCACTTAGTAATGTGCATTTAAGATTCATCCATGTTTTTCCATGGCTTGATAGCTCATTCCTTCACATTGCTGAATAGTATTCCAATGCATGTAGGCATCGAAGTTTCTTGATTCATTTACCTATTGAAAGACATCATGGTTGCTTCCAGTTTGGGGTAATTATGAATAAAGCTGCTACAAACATTCATATGTAGAGTTTTCTGTGGGCTAAAGTGTTCACATCAGTAAGGTAAATACCCGGAAGTGTGATTGCTGGATTGTATAGTAAGACTACAAATAGCTTCGTAGGACTGTGTTTAGCAATGCTCAATCCTGAGACATCTGCGGGCAAACATCTAACAAATAGTTCTTGATTTATCAAGGACCTAACAGTCAACTGCTCATAAGCTCAGTTCTGGTGAGAGTAGCCTTTAACTTCGGGTAAAGGAAGGGAAGTCCCTGACATATCTCATTTCACTGCAGGAAAGCAGTCAGGTTGCCCAAACACTAAACTGTGTGTCATACACATGCGTTCTTCTGCACCTAAATGCCTTTCACTCAGCCATGTCTTGTGGTTTCTGAGATAATACATATTAAAGGAATAATAATTACTATTAATCACTAAGTCATTACTTAATGTTGAATGTGTGGCCCAACTGAAAACCACATTTTCTCTACTTGATCTGTTTTCATGCATTTCCACTCTTAGGCAGCCATTTTTACAAATTCAAACAATCTGGCTGCCACACTTAGAGAGGGAAAAAGCCCATTTTTCCAGGAAAAAAAAAAAAAACTGCTAATGAGGCTGCATAAATGTAGAGGACCTTTCCAGAAGGATCTGGCTCCACTCCTATCCATGGGAGAACTACCCTCCTGTCCCTCTTCTTTTCCAATATGTGTTGGACCAAAGGGGACTCAGGTTGTGTCTACATTCTCCTGCCAGCCTCTTCAGATTTAGTCCAGGGCAGTGGGCTTGAGACTCAGCATGTGTTAGAATCACCTAGAGGGCTTGTTAAAACCCAGACTCCTGGGTCCCACCCTCAAAGTGTCTTACTCAGTAGTCTGGGGTAGTCCCCAAGAATTTGCATTTTCAATAAGTTCCCCAGTAATGCAGATACTGCTGGTCCTGGCCCACTCTTGGAGAACCACCTACCTGGAGCACTACCCTTCATGCAACCAAACCTGTGGCCATCTCTAGTCTCACCTCTACTCCTCATTTAGGAGACAAAGCTGAGTGGAAGAGGTGGAAGAGCTTGAGAAGGTTGAGCTGAGGGCTGGGGAAGGAGGCCAAAGAGTCTAGACACTGACACTGGGTACACAGGTTGTCCACCACTCTGGAAATAGCTCACTAGTGTGGAAACACAGGATTTTTGGAAATGAAATGGTTTGTGGCCAAATCCCTTCATTGTAAGAGGAAAGGACATGAACCCAGAGGGTAGAAGCGACTCTCTGCAGTCCACATAGCAAGCCAAGGCAGGTCCCCAGTGACCTAAACCTTTTGACACTTCCCACAATAGCAGAGCTACCCTTCCTTGTTCAAGACAGCACAAGTACCTTGTGAGCTCAGAGGCCAGGAGGACAGAATCAAACCTATTACTGGAATAACAATATTTGAATTGTCATCTCAAAGGGAAATGAACAAAGAATAGCTGCTCCCTCCATCCACTTCCTGCTGAACACACACACACACACACACACACACACACACACACACACGTCCAGGGGTTCACAAGGGCCAGCACTCCAGAGACAGGGAGTAGGAGATGTGCAATTGAGGAGGAGGAAAGCCCATTGTTTTTGCAGCAACACTGGTCAGAGCAATAATTTATTTCTGACCACACAGAATAAACAGCTCCGAGCATCTAGAAGATGAGACTGTGGAAATTCTCAGCTGAAAATCCAAGGGGGCAGGAAAACCAGAGTTAATACCCTCAGTTCCTCCCCTAAAATAAAAGAACCCCCGCCAGCCCCATCTCACCCTTATAACCCTGGAAACAGGTGAGCAATTCATCTGTTTAAGATGAATAAATTTCCAACACAAGGTAGAGAATCCAGATCCCAGC
Source organism: Propithecus coquereli (assembly GCF_000956105.1). Taxonomy (NCBI): domain Eukaryota; kingdom Metazoa; phylum Chordata; class Mammalia; order Primates; family Indriidae; genus Propithecus; species Propithecus coquereli. The sequence continues at coordinate 4,852,726 of NW_012153729.1, forward strand.
ACCACCCAAAAGAAGGAGTGTGAGGCCGGCACAGGAAGGGGGATGGGAGAGAAGAGGCTTTGTCTGCTTTTCCTGAGATTTTAAATATTATTAGATTATTATTATTATTTTTTTTGGAATTTCTAATAAGCAGGTTGAAGTTTAAGTTACAAGATCCCTAACAGAGTCAGAACCCAAGTGGCATAGGAGCCAGCAGACGACAATCGCCAGCCGGATGGGTTTCAGGTCTGTTCTTTGCAGAGACAAAGCTCCTATTGAGCGGTGGAGAGGAGGTCTGGGCAAAAGAGGGAGAGCTGCGGAGGGTTTTCATTACCCCGGTCGCCATCCCCACACAGAGAGGAAGATGTAGAAGGAAGGAAGAAAGGCCCGACCTGGCGATGCACCGCTGAGGGTGACAGCCTGGAATGAAGCACACACCTGATACCTGTGGCTCTTCCAGAGCAGGGTGCGGACATGAGACAAAGATGAGGAGAGAAGGAAGGAAGCCTGGGGCCATAACCCTGCACACTCGTGCATCCAGCAAAAATAAAAAAGCAGTAACACCAGGGCAGAGCATGGGTTCTTGGTAGGTGGTCCAGGGCCAGAAAGGTGATCTAATAGTTTTATGGTTTTTTTTTCTTGAGATGCTTTATAAACATTAGGTTAAATATCTCAACAGTCAAGAGAACCAGCCGCACCTCCCAACAGGAGGTGAAGCAGAGAAGGCAGAGAGGCAATCACTCCCCCTCTGTCTGCAGGCCAGCAAGGGAGAGTGTGGGTGTCTGGGCATTGCTGCAACCTTGATCTTGCTTCTTCCTCTCCCTGTCCATCATTTCTTTCATTGTCATTATCATCAACACAGTCGAGTGCCCTCTCCGAGGCCAGCAAGGCTCCATCTGGATGGAAGCGGGGCTGGGTTCACAGGAGTTATCCCTCACTGGAATGTCCTTCCTGGCAGGTGCTTCTCATCTGCTAACCCCTGCATCTTTCCTACTGCTGCACCAGCATGAGGGATGGCCCCTCCACTCGGATATGGCCAGACAGCATCTGAGAGGTGAAGGCAGTGGCTCTTGGACTGGGCTGCAAAAAGTTTTTGTTTTTAATTTGGATAGCTAGCCTCCACCAGAGACTCTGATATCCTTGGCCTGTATTTTAAAGTGCACCCCAGGTGATGCTTACATGCCACCAGAATTGAGACCCATCATGTTAAATAATTACCCAAGGAGTGGCTCTCAAACACCTGGAATTGCTGGGCCCATCTTCAGAGGGTCTGATTCAGTGGATCTAAAGGTGGGTCAGAGAATATGCATTTTTAACAAGCTCCCAGGTGATGCAGATGCAGCAGGTGCGGGGACCACACCGTGAAAACCACCGGCCCTGAAGAACATGAGTGGTAACTTGGGCCTCTCTGTCTCGAAGCCTGCACCCCAAGTATGTTTGGGTTTCCCTTTAGAATGGCCTGTTGGGTCAAGAAGGTCTCCAGGTACCATGACTGCTGTGCGTGGCTGTAGAGCTTTTTTCCTGAGAGATATATCCGCTAGGACAAGAGGAAATATCCCAGGGCAGTGCTACCCACTGTGTGCAGCACCTGGGAGCTCACTGCACGTGGAGACTCGAAAGCCACACACCAGCAAGGGTCAGACTCTGCACCTTTACAGGACTGCTGGGGGTCCTATGCAGGTGAACATCTGAGAAGCACCCTGCTAAGAGGACAGATGGGTAAGATGTGTGCCACCCAGCCCATCTGTCGGCTCAACTAGGTGCACCCAATCCATGGCAAATACTGGCAGGGTCAAGAAGTGTGTTCAAAAGAGGGCACCTGGGCATGATGATAACAATGACAAAGAGGAAAGAAATGAGGGAGAAAGGAGAGAAACAAGATCCAGGTGGTGGTGCCCCGGAGAGTTCAGCCTAGAGACTGCAACGGATGATATCCACAGTGTGTTCAGCCCTGGCACCGCCACTCGGCCCAGAGGCAGGGGAAGGAGGGGAAGGCGGTGGGCTGGGCTCTGAGCACCCCTCAAACACACTATCCTCTAATCCCCAGCAGGTTCCCATCAGAGACCTCCATGCCTCAATTCCAAGGAGAAGTGAAGATGGGAAAGGTCAGGAAACTCAATGGGGTCCCTCAGTGAAATGTGAGGGACAGACTCATGTAAGATTATTATGGGGGCACCAGAATTTGCAAGTTTCAGAGGATTCCCAAATTCTGGCCAGCCCTTTGCTCCGCAGAGGGACAGAGCCACTCTGAAACGGATGTGGGAGACAGAGCTTCGGGGTTTTGAACTCTGGACTTTGAGCTCTGGACTCCAGTTGCCTAAATTTAAACCCAGGCTCGACTATTTGCTAGCTTTGGAATCCCCTCTGCCTCCATGTCCTTGACTAAAAAAGATGGAGATGATAATGATACCCACCTCACAGAAATGTTGCAACGATTAAATCAGATAAAACATTCTAAGTACAGCTCCTGGTGTGTAATCAATACCCGGGGTTCTTGGAAGAAGCATCATCCCCTAGTCTTGGTCCAGTGAAGCAATCTCTCTAATTGCTGTTCTGGAAAGGAGCATCCTATAATTCTACAGTGGGACAATGTGCAGAAGTGGAATGCTATGGGAAATATGGATTCAAAATGGGAAGGTAAAGGGTGGATGAAGGCCAGTTATTTATGTGATTGCAAGACGTTTGCAGAGAGACACTCAAAATGCACACAAACTGGCATTTCCCCACAACTGGTGGCAGTCAGCCTGGGAATGCCAACGACATCAGACCCTGCTGGCCATGCCTGCAAAGTCAGAAGCAAATCACCATCCCCACCCTCTGAAATATCCCCTAAACCCCCCACAGTCCTACACTTTTATACCAGAGACCCTCAGCCCTCAGGACAGGAAATAGTTCCCATCCCATCTCCTGCCCATAAATAATACCCTGCACAGAGCACTCAGTTGAGTTACATTATCTTGATTTGCAGTTACCTTAAGTGCAAAGGACAGGCTCCGAGGAGGGAGAAGCAAGAGCTGAAAAGTCTGCAAACTTCTGGGCTCAAAGGTTTACAACGGGAAGATCTGTTTTTAAAATACTGCCCCGTTCAAGGAGGGCACGGTGGTGATACGCAGAGGTGCCTTGGTGTGTCCCAGGTCTTCGTTCCTGGAGTTCAGAAGATGCCACAGTGGAGCTTCCCTTCCTGCTCACCCGCTGCCCTTTCCCGAGCGCTCCAGCTTCACTACGTTTCAGGAACTCGCAGGCATTCGGAAATTAACTGTCCTGCCCTTTTGGTCACAAAACCTGATGAAGTAGGTGCCACTATCATTCCCATTTGCAGTTGAGGCAGCTGAGTCTTAGGGAGTTGAACCTACTTGCTCAATACCCGTAGCGAGCCGCAGACAACCAGGGTGAGCGCGCCAGGCCGCAGAGGCTGGGTTTTAGCCGCGAGGCCAGCCGCCACCCCCGGCTCGGAGCTGGGCACTAACCAGGCCCGTGGTGGGCATCTAGGCTCCGACGCTCACTTCTTCTGATACCCGCGCCCCATTTTCCTCTGGAAAACGCCCCGCCAGTGTCAGTCTTGCCGTGGAGGACACGTGACCCACGTCTGGCCAGTCAGAGCAGCACATGCCCCAAGCTGCAGGGATTGGTTCACGGATGGGCACGTGATTGGAGACAGGACTCGTTTTGCCGGACACGGGGCTGTGAGAATTAAACCCATGCGGGGAAGAGCCAAACGCAGAGATGGTGCGTCAGGCAGGCACGGGAATCTCAAGAGCTTAACACAAGAGAGGTTTAGTCTTCCCGCACATGGAGTCTAACACGGGCAGCTGACTCTCCGGGGCAGCTACCTTCCGTCCCATAACTCGGAGGTCCAGGTGCCTTCCATCTTGTAATGGAGCCATCTCCACGCGTGGCTTTCCGGTTCCCGGATGCAGGGAAGAGAGACGCAACCCTTGTGACTTCCTGTCTCATTTTATCCGATGAAGTTGTGACGTGACTCAGCTGGCAACCCCCGCCCCCGCCCCCTCCAACGGGTCTGGGAAACAGAGTCTTCCAGTGTGGCGGGAAAGGGAAGAACGACCACTCGAGAATGAACACTAAAGGGCTGCACCACAGAGGGAGGGAAGGGAAGTAGGTTAAATGACGACGTGATTTAAATCTCTGGATCAAGCGGAGCCTGGAGGAGTTGCGTTCATTCTTAAACGAACCAATAGATTTCTTTTTTTAAATCTAATTTAAGGTGGGCTTTTTTTCTCATTCGCAATTGAACAAATCCCACTTGACAGGAACATACATACTCCTCACTCCCTGGCTTCAGCTTCGCCCTCCCCCTGGTCTAAATACCACCCGTGTGGGCTTCTGCCCTTGCACTCAGTAAGGAGATACGCGCACGCGTAAGCTTAGATGTTCTAGGTTTTTCTAGGGCCTGTTTTGCAGCCATTGTGAAGGCTAAATGGCACATGGGAGAGAAGTCACTTAGGAGGAAAAAAAAAAATAGCCCAGACTGAAAATAGCCCTTGGTCTTGCAAATAAACCTGAGCTCACCTGAAGGTAGGACAGGACTTCTCTGGGAAACCATAAATTTAGCTCCTGAGCTCCTTGGGAGAAAGTTGCCACATGTCCTTGGACTGGAGGTAGAAATGAGAAGAGTCAGCCTGACGTCCCGGGGGCTTTGCTTGATGACTCTGGTTAGAGAGTGGAGACCCCTGGGTGATGGTTTCATCTTTGCCATTGACTAACTGGTTAGTATTGAGTGAGTTGTTTATCCTCTCTGGACCTTGCTCTCCTCATCTGTAAAATGAGTATGTTTAAAGTAGCCAGTGTCTAATATCCCTGTCTCCCTTATACCCTAGATTTCTGTAAGATGCCACCTCTGCCTGCAGGTGTTCAGAATGTGGCTAGCCGTTGTCCTAATGACCTAGCAGGAGCAGATGTGCTCATCAAAACCCCACCCCACCCCCAATTCCCTGTGCAGAGTAACTGTGCTCGGTGTGTGCTAGCCGGGTGCCCACGGCCAGAATTGCATTCAAAGGGCACTGGACTGGGAGCCAGGAGACCCGAGTTCACACACCACTTGTTGCATTGCCTTTGATAAGTCACTTAAATCTCTCCATGTCTAATGTTGGGGTGGTGATCCGTGCCTCCTTCACAGAGTTGTGAAGATCAAGTAACCTAGAGGCAGCTTTGGATTCAGAGTCACACTACATGTTTTGAGCTACTGCTCTGACATCTTCTAGCTGTGTGTTGCAATCTCTCCACACTTAAGGTCTTTAAGTAAAAAGATCCCAACATTAACTTTATTGAGAGCATTCTCTGTGCTTCTCCACAACCTCACGAGTTAGGTACTATAATCAGCTCCATTTTATAATTGTTACGGTTGCCCTTTAACCTCTCTAAGCTGCAGGGTCACGGAGCAGGTGGCAGACCCAGATTCCAGCCCAGAGCCATCTCACCTTGGTCTCTGCTTCAAACCACTGTCCAGTGTGGCCTCCCTGATGTGGAGACAGAGAAGCCCAAAGTGCTGCACAGATGTCTTACTGAGTTTTGTATCATGCTTCATGCCTAGAAAGATGATTGAAATGTAATGTGGTCTCAGAACCCTTGTACTGAGTAAGTAGATGGATTAATGGGTGTTTCGATGGATGACAAAATAGATAAATAATAAATAAAACACAATGTGGAGCTATACAGGTGCCCCAATGCCTTATATGTTGAGCCAGGTACCATGACAGGCATTCCATGGAGTAAGAAGGACGTCATGAGCAGATGTGCTTGGGTTTGGGATGAGAAAGCAGCCCAGACCACCACACATCAGAAAGACTGGGGTCCTTCCTCTTTTCCTGCACCAGTGGCCCAGCAGGCCCAGACACGTGCCCATGGCAGGAATGCCATCTCATTGGAGGTCTCATGCTAAACAGTATGAAGGCCTATCCTGGGGCTCAGGATAAAAGGCTGGGCATGAAGCTTGCAGGACTGCAGAGAAAAGGACTGTCCACCCATCACTCTGTCCCCCAGACCCCACACCAGAGCAAAGGGAGCTCTTTAGCCGTCCCAGAAGGTGCCAGCAGCCAAAGCAATGTCTTTCTTCTTGTTTCCCTCCTTCTGCAAGCTTGTGCAGCCCAGGAATATTTATTCTTCTATCCAAGGTTGAACCTACCATGTGCCAGATGCTGCCCAATGTGCTTGGGATAGCACTGAATAAAAACGACCAAAAATCCCTGCCCAGGTTCAGCTTGTGTTTGATCACAGAGCGAACCCTGCCCAACCACGGCCAGAATTGCACCAGGGGGAGTCCCCTGCGTTGGTCATCTGCTTGTCTTGCCCTGAGCAAAGGGTCCGGAGCCACGTTTAGATGATGGGATGGATAGATCCTACTACTAACTCGCATCTGAAGAGAAGACCTTCAACGTTAAAGAACAGCTGGTGTGGTACTTCCTCTAAAAGAAAGGCAAAGCTCTTGGACTCGGTGGTTCCTTGCAAACCTGCTAAGCCATTCGGGTGGCAGGCGTGAAGCGTCAGGAGTGATGCGCACACGCAAAGATGTAGAGAGGTCAGGAGCTGCCAGTTTGAATGAATTCGCTCTGCCATAAGGCTGGGCACTGGTTAAGTCCACAGCCTCTTGCTAGGTGCTGAGACAGCTGCAGAAGAAACGAGGCAGTTCCCACCCTCCATGAACTTCCAAATAAGCTGACAGTTGGGCAGGCTGGAGAGATTGGAGAGCTGTTTGGGGGAATAGAGAGACAGGGTAGGCAGAGGGGAAAACCAGGACAAGGCTGAAGGCAATGCCGAGAGCATGCACGGCCCAGGCCTAGCTGCAGGGAGCTTATACTCATTCATTCACTCATTCAGTCAGTCATTCAACAAATATTTGTTTCATGCCTCTTCTACCCCATTCTGCTAAGCTCTGCAGATAATATGGTGAGCACATCCATGTATCTTCTGTTCCCATTAAGCCAATAGCTCTAGTGGGAGAATCAGGCATTCATTAAATAGTCACATCATTTCTATGAAGAAAAAACCCAAGAGCTATCAAGAGAACCGTGTGTATTTGTTCACATGTGTGTACGGGCACAGACATGCATGCACACACTGTGGTGGTGAGAGGCTGGTGGTAAGGGGACAAGTCCTGCAGAGGGAACAACCTGTGCAAAATTCCCTGCGACAGACAGAGGTCTGGTCACTTGAGGAACAGGAAGTAGAGGGGCTAGTGAGAAGGAAGTGGAGGTGAGAGCAGGAATGAGCAGAGCCCAGGCGGACGGCGCAGGTCGAGCTAAAGGTTTTGCACTTATCCTCGGGAAGGGGCAGCCGCTGGAAGGTTTACACAGCAGACAACTGTGCTGTGATCTGTGCTAGAGAGGAGACATCGTGCAGAGAGGTTAGGGGAGATGAGCTCACGCTTCCTTCGTTTGGTTTATGAAGAATTTGCAAAACCTTTAAGTCAGAAAAGTTCATTTAATCCATTCTCTCGGAGGCAAGTATAGCACAAAGGTTCTGAAACCAGAATTTTACGGGCGAGAATTTCAATCCTACTTGGGATAATTAATAATAAATTATGTCTAAGCCCCACATTTTTCACAGGGCGTTTGTGAGCATCTAAATGCAAACATATGTAAGCCCGAGCAGTGTTTCTAGCACTTACAAGCACCCAACAATTTGCAGCGATTTTTCTTGGGTCTCCTTGCACCTGGGGTGAGGATGCCCTGAGCAGCGCCACGGTCTTCATTACAGTTTGACCACTCATCAGATCACCCTCCCTGGAAGGACCTTCGGCCCATTGCTTGCTTGCTGAAGTTTAAACGTTTCCAGTTTCTTTTTGAGAACAGCTGGTCCCAATCTACTAAATAACCCCTTTGCACACTTGAAGACCATTATTAAGATTCCCTTTGGCCATAAACATATGAAGAAGTGTTTAACATATGAAAAAAAAAAAAAAAAAGCTTAACCTCACCAGTAATCAAAGAAATTCAAATCAAAACAACAAAATGCAATTTTTGCCTATCAATTTGGTAACTTTTTAAAATGATAGTGCTCTATGCTGCTGAGAGTAGGGTAAGGTGGCAATTTCGTACATTGCTGGTGGGAACATAAATTGGTACAATCTTTCTGGAAAGCAATTTGGCAATATGTTATCAAGACCCTGAAAGTCATCCTTACCCTTTAACCCGGTAATTCCATTTCTGGGAATCTATCTCAAGGAAATAATCAAAGAACCAGAGATTTCTGTTCAATGGCATTTCTTACAGCAAACAAGATTTTAAATTAGGAATAACTAAAAACTCCCCAGAAGTTGAATGGTGTCGTGACATATATTAAAAAGTTATTTAAAGTCATGTTAACAAAAAATATTCGAGGACATTCAAAATGGTCACCATAAAATGTAAAACATACACACAGGATACAAAACTAAACACAGTGGGATTTTAATTATGTAATTACATATATTTTTATATGTGCATTGAAGAGGCTAAGTGCAAGCAGCAAAATATTAAGAGTTCTTATCAGAGGATGATAGAATTATGCGTGGCTTTTTATTTTTTACTTACTTTATAATTTAATAATAAAAAAAATCATTCAAGAGTTCACATGGCCTTATATATTTTTCTAAGTAGTTCGGCACGGCCCCCATTCTCCGGTAGCACATTGCGCAGAATCTACACGGTGGACTTCCCGTGGTTACAGAGGTTTTCTGGAAAGGGCCAGAATAGTAAACATTTTAGGCTTTGCAGACCATACGGTCTTTGTCGTAACTGCTTGAGTCAATTCTTGTATGGTAAAAACAGCCATGGATAACATGTCAACAAATGGGCATGGCTGTGTTCTAATAAAACTTTTTTTTTTTATAAAAATAGGCAGCAAGTCAGTTTTAGCTCACGGCCTTAGTTTGCTGACATCTGGGCTTAATGATTTGAATCTCTCCCGGCCCAAAAAAGCTGTAGTCTCAAACAAATTGTAATTGGGTGGACTTCTAGAAGGGTGGGGTGAAGTAAGGTTCTTGTCCTCATCTTCCTAGTGAGTCCCTCAGTCTGAAACGTATTCAGAAGCTGTCAGATAGGGGCGCTCCTCAGGAGCCTTGTTTACTTACCTCTTTGCATAGGTCTTCCCTCTCCTTCTATTGGCACCCCTTCCAAGTAGCTTGTTCTGCCATCACCCACTTAAACCCTCTATGCAGATGGTGGGGCGGGGGAGGAGAAAGCCAGACATCTCAGCCATGACAGAAAGGGGCTGCAGAGACTTAGCACAGTTGGTGGCTAGTTTGAGATCTCCCCACTCTACCAACCGCATGCTATAGAGGCTTCCAGATTCTGTCGTTCTGTCTTCCTTCTGGCCACTGTGTTCCAGGAGAAGGAAAGGACAGAGACAAAGGTGAACTGTAGCTGTGCTGTAATCCAGGAAATGTTCAAAGGGGTCCATGAGATGTTTGTTGGTGGTCTGAGTTTTGTAGAGACAATTAGAACCCCCAGCAAGGGCACGTCATACACTTACGGAAACACATGGCATATACACTTATGTGTGATATCGAGCTTCGAAATTTCCCTTCTTTGGAGTCCTACACCACTCACTTTGGTATATACACAGCTTCTCAGCAAGTATAGGTCATCTTTCTACCCACTCCCACCTCTTTTGCATGTTTCCAGTAGGGACCCCTTGTCTAAACCATTTTAGACATTTGGCACTTGTCCAGGAGGCAGAAATGACAGAGCAGCCTGCATATCAGGTGGTGAGTAAGGGAGTTACAGGATGACAGTGGCTTTCCCGGGGCCTCCATGGCCCTGTTACTTTTGCCTGCAACCCAATCAAATGAAAAATTGAGAACCACGAAAATGGCCCATGTGGCGAGGAAGCCAATAGTAGCTCAGCGGTCCTCCCAAAGTCCTCCTCTGGCTCTCGGTTTTGATTCCTCCAACTTGGTTTGATCTGTTGCACCCACGAGACTGGGGTGGGCCGACTCTCCTCAGAGACTCCACCATCTCGGTAGTTAAACAGTGATGAGGAAAAAGGAGAGAACAAGGAGATTTTATGTTTTAAAAATTGAAAGCTGGGTTATTCTGCTGACAAAATCTCTCTCACACCATAATGAAGGCAGAAAACATTTACACCCAACTGTCACCTCCACCTACAATCTCCTTTAGGCTGCCGGTCTAGGACTTGCTTTTCTGCTCAAGGTTGGCCTTAATGTGTATCCTACTCTCACTTCCCCTGCATAGAAATATGTGGATATTGTGTTGCTGGAGGAAGGGTATGTTGAGGGCCCATTGTGAATTACATGGTCCCATGCCTTCTTTTTATGAAATCTTATTCAATAAACAAATATTCGGAGGAACATGGCGGATGGAGAGACGCTAGGATTAGAAGTTGCTCACAACCCCACATTTTAGGCATTTTCTCTATAGAAGACAGGGCTTGGTTTGAAATGCAGCTCTGTTACTTCCCAGCTGTGCGAATGACTTAATCTCTCCAGGCTTATCTTTCTTCTATTTAAGGGAAGAAAGGGAGAGAGTGGGAGTGGGAGGCGTAATGATATCCTTTGCGCAGAGCTGGGAAGCTGGAACAGGAGGCCACATGTGATCGCCTGGCACAGTGTAGGTGCTCAGAACGTTTCATTCCCACTTCACTTCTTTAAACAAGAAACAATGCTGACAGCTCTGAGAAATGTAGGGAAGGATGTTACCTGGCCCTGCCCACCAAGTGCTGAGTCTTCAGGGAACAACATTTGTGCCCACAGATACCTTGAAATGCTGGACACACTGCGAAACGTGCTGTTGGAACAGAGAAGAGGGAGAAATACATTTGGACAACTGGTATGAGTGAAGGCTGTGGGGAGGCTGCGGCATCTGAGCTGAGCCTTGAAGGTCAAGGACGGAGATGCAGAAGGGGCTTCAGGGCAGGGAACTAGAGGAGCACAGGCTGGAGACAGGAGGGGACAAAGCGTTCAGGGTCGCTGGGCAGTCAGGTGCAGAGAGAGTCTAGGGTGAAGGAGGTCAGATGCTGGTGAAGACACTGCAGAGATTACGGGTTATTACAGGGGCCACGAGCTCTCAGACCAGGACATGACATCATCAGAATGTCATTTTAACGGAGTGGACACACATCTGTCTGCCCAGGACAGTCTGCCTCTCACACATAAAAGCATTTCCATCTAGATGATAAATTGCATGATCTCTCAAATTTGAGATCACCCTGCTGTCCAGTGGGAAACCAAAACTGGGACAAAAAGAGGCTGGACCCAAAGAGACCCATTCAAAAGCCACGTTGATTATCCCAGTAGGAAATAAAGGTCTCTGAGGGCAGAGAACTGAGGGGAATGGAAAGAACATGCGAGGTCCAAGAACCACTTTGAAGGTAGAGTCGATAAGACCTATTGATTGATAGGTGAGAAAAAGAGAAAGAAACGAGCAAGCTCCTAAGAGGACTGACTGCTTAGTGTCAGGTATGTTGGCTGGAAGGGCTGAGCAGGACATTCTTGTGCAGAAGAACAAGAAACAGCGAGAGTCTGCAGCACAGGAGGCTCCAGGGCTGAAGGTGTGGATGGGGCAGGGTCCCGGAGAGAGCCTGGCTACAGAGGGGGGTGTGAGACCACCCGGGGAGAGGGTGAACAGAGGACACTTGGGGCACCCTAACAGCTGATACCGGGTCCCCTGCAAATGAAAAGACGAGCCCAGGATACCTGCGGAGAGGAAGGTTAGGGGATGGCTGGTCGGATCAACAGAGCCAGACTGAGTAGGATGAAGAGGGCAATTAGAACGACCTTTGAAAGTTCCACTTCTCCAGACCAGTGGGGCAGAGGCAAATTGCCGTGGGCTGGGGAGCGAGTGGGAGGTAAGGAAGTGGTGTCCACAAGCACAGATGACTCTTTGGACAGATCTGTTAGTGAAAGGAAGGAAAGAGATGAGACTGTGGTTTGAGGGATAATCAAGAAAGGGAAGCATTTGGGGAGTTAAGTGGGACCTGAACATATCTGGACACCAAGAAGACGCTGGTGAAGAGAGCGGGTAGGGGGATGCCGGAGGTGGTCATGTGGAATAAGACAGGAACAGATGGTTTCTGCTCCAGTGGAGAGGCCAGCCTCAGGCCAGGGGGCACTCCAGGGAGCTGTGTCCCAATAAAATCTCGGAGGGAGTGGGTGGTGGTGGTGGTGGTGGTGGCAGTAACATTGCTGTTATTCCCAACAATCAGTAGTTATTATTACTTTTTGTTTATTTGCAAGTTCTCTACATCAAGTTAATTCTCACAACCACCTCATTTCACACGTGAGGAAACTGAGCCCGAGAGAGGCCACCTGAGTAAATCACCCACAAACAACTATAAAAATGGCAGAGCGCAGATTTAAACCTGGGTCTTTCCCATGGCATAGCAAGAGTCGTAGGCCACTTGGAGTCAGTGTAGACCCGAGGCTCAGCCCTCCCAGGAGAGTTGGAGGTGAAGTCATCGTCTGTGAACAATGAGGGTGGATGTGGAGGCCCGAGGAGGGAGGAGAAGAGTTGAAACAGCTGCTGTGAAAAATGCACTAGGGATGGCTCAGGAAAGGGAGAGGGTCCCAACAGTCTCCCAGGGGTGCCGAGAGGTTCCAGGAGATTCCATCTTGTCCTTATCACCCTAATTCCCAGGCCATTTCCTGCTAAGAACCTACACCTCACACTTTTCTCATTTCTTTCTTTTTCTTTCTTTCTTTCTTTCTTTCTTTCTTTCTTTCTTTCTTTCTTTCTTTCTCTCTCTCTTTCTTTCTTTCTTTCTTTTCTTTTCTCTTCTCCTCTAATCCCTCCCTCAGGGAAACTGAGTCATATGGCCCAAGTAGAACAGGTCAAATATTCTTCCCACTGCTGGGAGACTTGTTGGTCTTGGCCAGGGAGTGGTGCCAGGCAGGCAATCTTCGGAGCCTTTGCCCCACCAGAGAGACCCTCGGCCTGGAAGGTTTAAGAGAGCAGTGCGCTTGTCAGGCAACTGTGATTGCAGGTAGGATGGCTGGGAGGCGTGAATCTGGATTCAGAAGCTCAGCTTTGTTGTTTTTGATTTGGCCTTCCAGTGCCTGGGCCAGCTCATAGCAGAAGATAGCTGGAACCAAAGAACTCCCCAGTGAAGTGGCCACCCCCTCTTCCCAGGCCACCAGCGTCTGTTCCATTAACAAGCCCTCCCATGCCATATGACCTCTTTCTATTGGAGATCTATTCATTTTATTTAAAAGGAATAGAATGAACAGAATGTCAATGGAGAGGGTGCCTTCATTTGAGCCCAGAGCTTAAATCCATACCCCTGATTCGCTGATTTGACCGCTTTGAAGATAGCAGCAGACTTACCTAGGTTGAACCTCCCTATTTGGAGACAACTCCATCAAATTAGTAAATTGAAGGTGTTGACCTTGGAGACAGGGTTGAAGACACAAGATTACTGCTTGTCAGATGTGGACCGCCAGTTAACATGGAACCAGTAAGCCACTGGTCCAAGTTAACAAAATCCATCCAGGACCAAATCTGTAATAGAAGACACTAAGCTCAATCCAAATTTCCATAAAAGTGGCTAACAGGACCAGGGAATCGGGGTCAAATTCTAGACATGTGCTGACTTTCTGCCTCCAAACATCATTGTCAACACTAGGACTTGGGATATGAAATCTGTGGGCTGGTAGATTCCAGAAACTTTTATTAGAATCTTCTCACGACTCTCTTTTCCACGGGGCTAGAAATTCACTTGTAAGAGAGCAATCTTAGGTTCTTAGTAATTGAGAGAAGGCACAGGAAAAATGACCACATCTTGTGTTCAGGCTAAAATGGAATCATTGGAAGAGATGCAAGCAAGTGACGCTCTAATCTACACTGAAGTATGATTGTATTTGTAAGATTGAGGGCAAGAGGGGAGAGGGAGCTCTTCAGAGAGAGAGCTCTGAATCTTTCTGCACTCAGAATCCATGGGCAAATGTTTGAGGAGCAGTGACCCGTGCGTGCACACGCACACACATGCACACGCAGACACTCGGGGTTTCTGAAGAGTTGTGTGCCATTACCCAGCTCAAGTCAAACTAAAACCTGTGTCTCCCTGTAACCCCTGGTTTAAATTGTGTGCTCCGACCACAGGCAGGAGAATCCCGAAAACCCTGGCCACGTCCTCAGACCAACTCTCCAACAGATTACCATCCTTCCCTGAAGTCGCCCTGCAAAGCAACCCAGGGCCAACAAATCCCTCCCTCTCCCACCGGTTCCAACATTTCTCTAATTAATGTAGGAGAAAATTAATTACAGAGGGATTTTTCAAGACCTCGGCATCTGATAACCAGCCCAGCTCCCCCCTCCCTCTGGCTAATTGCGGTTCCCCATTGGCCCTGCCCTGCTCTGCCCCCACTCCCCTCCCCCCGCCCCTCCCTTTCCAGAACCCAGGAACAATACCACAGGCTAATTAGGCAAAGAAAGAGTTTCTTGGCAAAGGGGGCCTAGTGCTAGGTCAGTACCTTGAACAACCCAGAAGAAAAACAAAACAGCATTAAAAGAAAAAAAAAGCGTGTGGGGGGGAAACCTGTTAATCCCAAGCGCATTTCCGCCAAATATTCTCCTTTTCAAGTGTTTTCTTCCTGGTAAACAAAGTTCTGTGGCTGGCTCTGGAGATTTTAGGACGCGGTTGCTTAGTAATAGCGGGGAAAACACGAAGTCCCCACCTCGACCCCATTTTGTTCCTCGTCCCTCTTGCTCGCTGCACTAAGGGGTTATGACACATTCCCACATTGCTGGGGGACAGGCTGTTTGTAAAGAAGAGCTGAGCTTTGTTTTCTTTTCTTTTTTCTCTCCTTTTCTTTTTTTTCATGTCTAATAGCTCCCCAAAGCCAGGCAAGGAACAGAGATTGCTGCTCCCAAGTGTGGTGTCCACGAGCCCAGAGCTGACCAGTGGAACCTCCCATGCTGACGGGAACGTCCTGGGTCTGTGCTGTCCAGGATGGTGGCCACCAGTTACGCATGGCCACTGCGCACTTGGAGTGTGGTTTGTGCCACTGAGCGGCTGAGTGTTAAATGTCATTTAATTTTGATTAATCGAAATTGAAATAGCCACACAGGGCTTGTGGCTTGGAGAGCCACCGCTCCTGACAAAGCCCCTGTGGGCTAAGAGCACGGCAGTAGAGTCTTGGTGGCTCTGGGATGGCTGCGAGGGACACAGGATGGGACAGCGTAAGGAGGACACGGGTCTCGATTTGCATGTGGCCCCATCTTCTCTTCGTGTGGCCCCAGGCGTCACTGAACTGGAGCCTCAGTTTCCTCTTCTGTAATGTTAGAGACAGGCATGAAAGGACCCCTCAGGGTGGCTTCGAGGTGGAGCTAATGAATTCTGAGTCCCCCAGAAACCCCACCCACCAGAGAGTGACACGTGCAGGCTGACAGGTGTTTGCGATGCTGCCAGCTCTGCAGTCTCACCTGCCTTCCCTGGCTTGCAGTTTTTGCTGCCAGAATTCCACGCTGCTTCCCACGTCCCTACCTTTGCCTACGCCATGGCCGTGGCCCTGAGCACCCGGCCCTGCTGGTGCCTTTGCCTGGGCCGAAGGGATTTCTGTTCAACCTCAAAGGTCCTGAAGAACTGGGAATCCCCTGAGCCAGCAAGCCTCTCCTCCCCCTATCTTGTCATCTTGGCACCCATTCTCTCTTTTATCTCCCTCTCTCCCTCTCTCTCCAATACAGTAGCCACTAGCTGCACACAGCCAATGAACATTTGAAATGTGCCTGGTACGCCTGAGCAACTGAATTTTTAATCTGATTTGATTTTAATTTATTGAAATTGAAAGAGAAATTGCCACCTATGGCACATGCTGTCTCTCTCTCTCTTTCTCTCTCTCTCCCCTCGCCACACACACACCCCCCCCGATATGCAAGACAGGACAGGATGTCCCTCTCCAGCCTCCACTCTGTGAATATCTGTAGCCCTGTGCTTACCTACGATCTGGTATTTTAGTGATCTTTTTATAAATCTGTCCTCCATTAGACAGTGAACTATGAGAAAAGACACAGCCTGTGTTTGCCTCTGTTTTGTTTTCTTTTGCACCTGTGTGTCCGCAGCATCCAGTACAGCATCAAGCACTTAGTAACTTCTCAATGAGCACTTCTCATCCGTGAAACAGCGATTATTCATCAGTCTGCAACCTACATTGGGGGTCAGCAAACTACAGCCCACGGACGGTGAACAGGCCCAAACCAGCCCGCCCCCTGCTTTTGTATGGCCCTCAAACTAAGAAGGTTTTCTTTTTAAGTATTTTTTATTTAAAAATGGTTAGATGAATATCTACATAATATCCTCGATTTTGCTTCTTGGTCGACAAAGCCTAAGGTATTCACTTTCTGGCCCTTTAAGAAAAAGTTTGTCAGTCTCTGGTCTAGATCCCAAGAACAGCTGCCAATGGGGCTTGGTGTAGCCTGTGGTCAGAGACAGGGAGGAAGGATGGCTGGGGAGGGGTGTGGAGAGAGGGACCCAACCAAGCTCCCATCTGAGACGTCCCCCTCAAAGCTGAGCCCGCAGGCCACTGGCGAAATCTGTAGGAGTCCGTCCCCAGGGACGCCACCTGCAGCGGCAGCACGCACAGGTACGACTTGTGCTTCCTCCTCCCTCTCCCCACCTCTCTCGCCCCGCTGCACACACCTCAGAGAGCCGGGCTTAGGAGACACATGACATGACCTTCTGAGAAAATTCGGCTTTGCCCGCACTCGAGCCACCATGGCAAACGGGAAGAGGGGCTTTTCTGGATTCCCTGTTGTGGTTTGACTACGTTAAATAGCAGTTTCCATTTAAAGCAAAGACCCCAAACATGTTTTTAACAGCGAAGGAAAGTTCTTGCAAAGAGACGCGCACGAGGCCTTGGAAGCAGTCTGGCAGGCAGAAGCAATCTGTTCTTCCCCTTCCTGCTATAACACGAACTGAGATTTCTAAGAACCAAAGCAAAGACTACTCCCGCCGTGATGACGCCACTTCAAGGTGAGCCGCAAGAGCCTGAAACCTTCCCCCACCCCTGTCCCATGCCCCTCAATACCTTCGGTACCCCGCTCTCCCCTCCCCCATGTCTTCCTAATCTCCAGCCCAGAAACAAATCGCCAAATGTCTCTCCCAACATCTGGAGCATCTGGGAGCGCCTGGAGGCCCACTCCCTTCCCTGCTAGGTTCTCTCTTCCAAACAGGGAGGGCCGAGCACACCCAACACGCTAAATATTTCCCTGCTGGAGAATCTATTTCACTGCCGTGGCTGCCGCTTGGCAGCCGAGAGACAGGAAGCTATTTAGATATATTATCTTCCTTTTCAGGAAGTTTAGAGGAACTTCTCTATTGCAGTTCACACAAACATTCCGTCTGATGGTCATTTAGTCATGCCGGCTCATTAGGTCACCGGTGAAGAATGCTCTCGCTGATTAAACTTCATTCCAGCTTCTCCACTTGCTGCCCCACATTCTAGGGAGAAAACAGAGCTTCCCCAGCCCGGTGGTGACCAAGACCAGGAGCCCGGCCAAGAGGCCGCAGGGGTTCACTGCCAACCTCGCCAGCCCCTTCCCAGCTCCCGCCTGGAGCACTTCTTACTTCTAAGGGATATTTATGGTTTCATAAAGTAATTTATATGCCAGTGAGTAGGAAGGTGGGCTCCAAGAATACTTGCTGGAAAGATAATACTGTCCTTCAAGGGAGATCAAAGAGGAGCGTTAGCAGGAGGTGCTGAGAATGCTATTGCAAGAAAATGCAATACGGGTCCATGCTCAGGTCACAGAGACGAGTTGATAGCTGGAACCCAGGCCTGGTGCAGACTGTCACAGCTAACTATGACTGAGGGGTGACTATGTTCTATTAGACACTCTTGCAAGTGATTTATGTGTATTACCTCACTTAAGGCTCAAACAACTCAAGGAGGTAGGGACGATGAGGAAATTGGCCTGGAAAGCCAAATACAGTACTCTGCATAAGGTCACACACACAGTGAGTGGCAGAGCTGGGCTGTGGATCTAGCCTGCGCTGTCCATGCAGACTTTCTGCTGTGATGCCCATGTCCTATATCTGTGCTTGCCAATAGGGTAGCTACTGGCCACAGGTGGCTACTGAGCCCTTGAAAAGTGGCTGGTGTGACTGAGGAACTGGATTTTTCATTTATTTAACTATAATGTATTTAAATTTATGTGGATGCACGTGCCTAGTGGCTACCATATTGGATGCCCAGATCCAAGTAGTCTGACTCCAGAGTCTATACCCTGAAATATTTGACCATCCTGCCTTTCAAATCAATTAGAGAATTTGGAGGTACTTACTAGCAGAATAATTAAACTCTAAAGATAGAGTTTAATCAGTATCTTTACAGACAAGAACAGATGAGAAATTTGACTCCATAAGAAAGAGAAAGAAAAGGTAGATAAATTAAACAGTAGGCATTCATTCAGGTCAGGTGGTTGAGTGAATGTTTATAAAGAGAAGAGGGTGAGATACCAGCATGGTTTGTCAAGAGAGGAAGTGGTTTCCTCTTGTTTAACCAATAGGTTGCATTGAGCTTCTACTCTGTGTCCTTACTGAGGCCTGATCTCTAGGGTCGTGTGTTCTAGGGGGGAAGCCAAGTCTAACCCCCCAAACAACGCCATGCTGTACGATCCAGGGTGGGTTATTGGAATTCAGGACAAATCAGTCAAGTCAGGAGTGATCAAGGAAGTCTCCATGGAGGAGAAGTCACTTCCGCTAGAATTCGAAGGACTCAACTTGGATTAGGACAGTAAGAAGGTAGGAAGGACGAATACGGTGACACACTTGGAAGGAAAAATGAAATGTCCTTGATGACTCTCTTGGAGACTAACATACAGAGATCAGTCGCAAACAACTACAAATTTTCTAGCTTGAATAAAAATAGTGGTTCTGGGGGCAGACACAGAAACTGTAGGGGGTGGTAGGACATGGTTTTGGAAAATTATGCCTTTGGTTTTGGGGCATGTGGATTCTGAGGTGGCAGCTTGTGGAAATTTGGATTAATATCCACTTTTCAGTTTGGCTGGGAGGAGGCTGGATTAGAAGACTGGCCCAAGATCACCTCCATTCCCAGTACTCAGAGATTTGGCCTTCCCTCTGAAGCCCAGAAATTAGGCCAAGGCAGAATGAAGAGAAGCCACAGGGCTCCAGTGACGTTCACATCACCATCCCACTGGGGACAAACACATACCTTGTTTTCTCTGGGTTGACAGACATCCGGTTACTTCATCTTGGAAGTTACCATTCATCTGCCCTTTGGAACATCCTGCCCAGTGACAGACTTTTTTTAATAGCTTTCTTCTTTCCTGATTATATTTGTAATACCTACTCACTACAAAACATTTGAAAGCTTCAAAAACAGAAATAAGGAAATGCAATCACACATGTACACACAGACTCACACATGTTATGTGTTTGTATCTGTACATATATACACACACACATGTGGACCCACATATCCACGTATGTGTGTGTGTGTGTGTGTGTGTGTGTGTTTTCATCCACTTCTAGTAGATACTTTAAAATGCATTTTTAGCCTACAAAAATCCATTAGAATAAACAAGACAATAACAATGGCCAGCTTTTATTAAGTTGTTGGTATGTTCCAGACAGACGGAGAAACATTTGCCAATCTCTGCACACAAACACAGTGAGAACAATCTGCTCCTAAAATGAATCTATGGACTCACCCCTTATTACCGAACATTGTTCAACACTCAGGTAGGTGCTGGTACATCTTTAACATCTCTTTTCATCGTGTCCTTATTTTCCTTTCAAGCAGAGAGCCATAGATTCAGAAGTACCTGTAACAGCTTCAGAGGCAGCCCAGAGAGGCCAGGAAAAGGCAGGAAGTGGAGGTTTGGAGCTGACCCATCAGGGACCCAGAGCACCACGATGCCCTGTCAACATTCTAAACCTCCAATCTTGAATTCCTGGATCTAGAGAATTCCCCAGACAAGAAAAGAAACACTGAACAAACATCAAGGAGTACAACAAATAGACATATTAACAACACCTGCGGAGGGATTCAGTCCCTCTGGGGAGAGACAAAAGGGAGGAAGACACAAGAGGAGGCAGGAGAGGACCCAGGGGAATTTCTACGCCGCTGTCTTTAACCTGTCCCAGGGAGATCAGGACTGAATATTCCCTAATGAGTATGATCGGTGTATGCAGTTAATCGACAGATCGTGGAAACACACTCAGATGCAGGCATACACAGCAGACAACCTCAATGGGCAATTCTTGCCCCCAGCCTTGGTCTCTTGGAACACAAACAGAGGTGGTACTTCATTCTTGGAGACACCCATGGTCTTTGTTTCTGGAGGTGGGTGGGTCCTTATCTGGTTCATTTTTTTTTCAAGAAACTGCTTGCTCCCTGAGAAATGCTTGCGGGGAGAGAGTTGTCAGAGTTGATCCACCTCGGGAGGGGGATGAGGGAGGATGGCCTTTGCTCCAAAGATAACACAGCAGCCCCCACCTCCTGCGAGCCTCCCTCCAAAATCTCCCTAATGAGCTGTCTCGGGGAGGGGGTGGTTATTTTCAACAATATCTTGGCCACTGCTTGTTGTTTCCGAACCTCCAGTTTTCCATGCCATAAACACCACTTGCCTTGACCTCTCCCTCACTCCCCTCTCTGACAGCTTCTCATGCGTGAAACATATTTTTGTTCATTATTTTGCTGTCCGCAACCTTCCCTCCCAACCGTCCAGCCTGGGTCTGCCCCCCGCCCCTGCACCCTTCACCCCGACGTCACACATATAATGAATTACCATTCCTTCAGACAACGAGGTGGAAAACTTGTGGTCTCCAAGGCAACCAGGCATCCCGGGGTGGGGTGCTGGGGAGGGGGGCCTTGCCCGGCCAGGAAAGGCCTGGAAGTGGGGGTAGGGGGGCAGGCAGAAGCAGAGATGATATCATTCCTGAAGCCCGAAAGCAGCCAATCCATGCGTGAGGATGTGATGTCATCTCCCCCGCCCCCGCCCCCTCCCAGCCTAGGTAGCCCCACTGAGAATTCTAGACAAGTATTGAACTGCAGTTGTATTGCCGTGAGAGAAAGGGGGTGGGGGGCAGCCGTGGGGAGAGAAAGAGATCTACGGACCCTCTGCGTGGCCCAAGCAGACACCACAGCCTTCGCCAGAGGCAGCCCCATAAAAATGTCAACAGCTCGGGCTCTCCCTGCATTACAACACAATGATTTCTTTGGGGAGAAGAAAAAAAACCTAAGATTTATTTTGCAACCACACCCCCGCCTCTCTTGGAAGAGAAATACCAACCAACAACAAGTTGTGAATGAAGTGTCTGCTGGTCGGGCCCCTCATGCAGCCCAAGAACGTCAGAACAGGAAAGTCGCAGATGATCCCGCTCACGCACAATCCGCTAAGTGTATTCGTGCAGCCCCAGGGATGGGGGAAACGCTCTCGAGGTGCAAGGTGCTCCAGGGTGGCAGTGTGGTTTGGGGCAAAGCCGCCCAACCTAGTGGTGTGAGCCACTTAAGGCACTGGGGGAAGGGGAATCTGTCCCCAAGACAATGACCGCATCGAGGGCTCAGTGCCAGGCTCCCGGGAGAAACAAACAAGCCATGGCTGTGGGGAGGGGGGCAGGCTCGTTAGAGAGCCCACTGAAGTGTCACCACGATGCAGAGAGGAGGGGGAGCGAGCACGGCTCTCCTCTGCCAGCTTTTTCTCTTGGGTCTGGGAAGTGGCACTGTTTGGCAAATAGCACACTCGAGCTTCCCCCCAAATGCCAGCAATGTTCCCAGGAGTCCAGGCCACGGGACAGTGCGTCCAATGGCTCAGACCAGGCCAGAACTGTTCCCTCCCTGCACTTAAGCAATACATAAGGAGAAGGTTCCCCCGCCTGGTCTTCCCGGGGTTGTCCCACACGGCCCCACGGATGCGGCTTTTGAGGAAACAGACGCAAAGATCCCCAGGTTCACAACCCATTTCGCAGATGTAGATATCAAGGCCCAGAAAAGGCAAGGAATGAGCCCAGTGGCCAGCGGAGTCACCAGTAGCTCGGGCCCAGACCTAGGACTCTGTCTCCAGGTCACTGTTCACTGCCAAGGATAAGCTCGTGACCCAGTAGCAGCACCTGAGATGGAAAGCCTTCAATCCCACTGTCACCTTTCCCACTTTCTGCATAAGTAATTATGTCATTGGAATGAGTTCATGACGACCCCATCCCCGTTTCTATGAGCTGAGAGCAAGAATCACTCAGATGTCACTCTGCGGACATCTGCTGCACATCCAGCCTGTGTCCCGGCCTCCCGCACCCGCAGGCCTGACACACACAGAACAGGAAGGCCCAGCCTCACTCCCAAAGGGCCGCAGTCCAGGAAGGGAGACAAAACCAGGATCATGGAAATCTGTGTGAAGTGTGCACATGAGTATTATGGAGAAGGGCTACTAAAATGCAAATTGTCACTGGCCTCCTACTCCTTGCTCCGTGCTAAAGTACAGGCATGGCCAGGCCTCAGTTCTGCCCTCCCGGTACTTACATCAAGAGAGTGAGACGGAGGCTGTAAACACACACAGGCTTCCCTACGGAAGCCGCAGGAAGGCCGGGATTTTGGCTACACCGAGGCTATATAATCCAGCACCTTGCATAGTGCCCGGTATAAACACTCAATATGTCAAATGACCGAATAGAAGCAGTGCCTGGAAGGATGTTTCTAACTGTGGAGGACATTAGCAAGGGGGTGATACCTGAACAAGGCTCTGGAAGACGAATAAAAATTTGCCAAGAGGGGGAACATTCTAAGCAGAGGGAACAGTGTCTGTAAAGGCACAGCATGTAAGGACAGGGCAGGATAGGTTGGCTAAGGTAATAAACAATCCCCACATCCCCGTGGCTTACAATAGCAAAGGCCTGTTTCTTGTTTTTGCTACGTGTCGGTTGCAAGTCGGCCAGGGGCCCAGCTCCACGCTGTGGCCATCCTGACCCGGCCAGTGGAGTAGCCACTACTGCAAGATTGCTGGTCGCCATAGAAGATGGAAAGCAGGGCTGAGCCCTGAAGCAACACATCTTTCTGCTCATAACTCCTTGGCCATAACTGGTCACAGTTGCATTAGATCAGAGCCCACCCATATGACCTCATTTTACCTTAATTACCTCTTCGAAGGCCCTTTCTCCAAATACAGCTGTGGTTTCCACGCATCCAGGCGTCCTCTGACTATGCTCTGGGTTAAGCACCAGTACAACTGATGCCCTTACAAGAAGAGATTTGGGCATGGACGCGTGCACGCACAGAGAGGTGGCCGGCTGCACACCATGGCAGGAGGTCTCAGCCAAAAACGAACCTGCCGACACCTTGATCTCGGGTTTCCAGCCTCCAGAACTGTGAGAAATAACTTCTGTTGTTTAAGCCGCCAGCCTGAGCAGACTGACGCAGACATTGGTCAGCGCCCCCCCTCCCCTGCCCTTTCTTTCCTTCTCCCTTTTCCTTCTCTGCCTTTTCTGTGCTCCTCACCCTGCTCAGGGTTCCCGCGGTCTTTCTGGGATTCCCACAGTGAAGTGTTGCTGGAACCACTCCTCAAGAAACGGGATTGGGAGGGACCACCTGCTCCAAACTTCCAACTTCCTCAGCCTTTGGCTCCAAACAGAAGGGAGGAAAACAGAAAAGATGCCACTGTGCATTTTGCTCAGATCGAATTCTCACTTAACACAGCCCAGATCCAAGACTGCCACACACGTCACCCCCCAAAGCCAAACCCGAACCCCTGAAAACAAAACCGGGGGGGTCAGAGCAGGGCTGATGTAAAATCGCTCTCTGTCGGTGGCTTCTGACAAAACTGCTTCTCTACTGCCCACCCCCCGCGGGCCCCACAGGCAAGGCTGCCCAGCCAGATGTGGAGAAGATGCTGGCATGGTGAGTCGACCATCAGCTCAACCGGGACCCGGGCTGCTCAGGGAGGGGAAGGCCGAACTTGGCCCCCGCCAGGCAGCTGGCCACGGTCAGGTCAGGCTGCACAGAAGACCCCGGCCCTACTGACCAGACAGGGCCAGGAAGCATCCCTTTCCCCCTCCCCTGAGTTCCCAAGAGGCAGGCCGGGGTCCTCATGTCACTTGATCCCAGCTGCAGCCTCCCTAGCAGTCGGGAAGCTCTGGAAGAGGCCTGGAGAGGGGCAGCACGTCCGGGAGGGATCCTTGCGAACAGTCCAGTTTGGCTGTGTCCCACGGGGCAGGCGGCCTGCACTCTGGGCTCCATCTGTGGCCTGTTCCCATGCAACCTTGGCCTTCTCCCCGCGGGCAAATCAGGGCATGTCCGGAAACGATTACAATCAGCCACACTACCCTGAGAGCTGCCCCAGAGCCCAGCCAGGGCAGAAAACGCTCTGTTCTTCCATTTTATGAATGAGCAAAGCTGTATGCTTTCTATAAATGTCTGCATAAATCACTGGTGGGCATTCCCCTCTTGGCACAAGAAAAACCCAACCCAGACCTCGCAGGCAGCTTCTTCCCCAGGAGGGAGGCCCAGGGCCGCTCTCTCCATTTCTTCTGGGCTCTGGGGAGCTGCCTCCCAGGTTGGTCTCTGGTTCTGCAGAGAAAGCTCTTGCTCAGACAATGACTCGGCCCCAAAGGGGTGGCAGCTCACCTTTCCAGGGCCTCCTGGGCCGAACTCCAGGCGAGGCCCAGCCAGACCTGCTGTGGCTCAGGGCATCCTTTGTCAGCTGTCCTCCTGGGAGCTCCAGCTCGCACAGGCCCACAGCCCCAGCCTGCCCATCACAGCCCGAACAGGGGACAGCCATTGGAAAGGTCTCCATGCCGCTGGCATTTTATGTAAAAGCTCCACGTCCACTTAACTAACAAGTAATCATTAATATTACCCCTGGCCCATGTAACCAACTGTTAAACTGACACTAATGAAATGAGTCGTGGGCACCACGACCAATATTAAAACCAAGTCTGAACTGTTAACTTAAACGATCCAAGCTGATTTATACATCGTGCCTTGCATTTAACCAGCATGGTGGGTATTTTATATCAAAATGCACAGACATTCCCTCCCTGCTGCCTTTATTCCTTCTCACCACCTCCCAGCCCTGACTGGATCAGACCAGATCAGACCAGACCAGACCAGATGGTCCCCTGCCTTAATTTTGTGGATCATAGTTCTGCCTTCCTGGTTAAAAGGCATTCCCGAGAATGGGGAAATGGATGGAAAATCAGGTGTTGAAAATAATATATTAATTAGTACATGTGACTTCGGAATCATCTGTAACGAGCATGCTATGAAACCGGCTAATTTGAATGGTTTGAGTCTTCACTATGGGCAAAGTGGGAGGGGGAAGGAGATGACTCTGTCTGGGGAGGACCTGCATCGGCAGGTGTGGCTTACTGGCCTCACCTCCTTGAGGCTGGCCTCCGGAAGAAAGGAGACTGTCAGAACCCAGGAGACTCGAGTTTGGGCAACTCCGCCAAGGTCAGCCACCTGCCTCTGCCCTCACCTTCTTCCCAAGTGTGCTGGCGTTGGGGGTCTCCCTTTTAATTTAGAGGTAGGTGACACATCTGTCCCATAGGACACTACACTCATGCCAGCTGGCCTGCTTTCCTCGTGGTCCGCCCCCAGCCTCAGGGACACCAGAGGTAGCTACCTACCTCTATCATTTATCCACAAATCACACACAGGCTCAGCGCAAGTGGGCAGTGCCTAAAAGGGGCACAGCTACAGGCAGCCTGGAGCAGAGCACACGTGGAACAGACCAGGAGACCAGGTGGCCACAGAACCCCTGGGCTCTTCTGGGTCAGCAGGGTGTGGGTGTTTGGTGTTGGGGAAATGTTGGGGCATTTCACTCCTAAGACCTTGGAAGCCGGTGCTTCTGCAGCCAGCATTGAGGGTTTGGGAGTGGGAGAGTTCCCAGTCCGCAGCTAGCACCTGCTCCCTGTACCACTTGCAGAAGGACAGAGGGACCAGTGCAGAGGGGCAGGTGAGGAGCCACCTGGCCAAGGGATGCATCCCCAGGCAGCCTGGGATCAAAGTTAGATCTCACCCTCCAATCCCTGTAGACACACCAGGATCCCCACCTTGCCATGCGACGTGGTGGACTGGCTTGGAGTAGGTTAACTTTTGTTCTAAAAGGCTCCAGAGTCTATTTTTTTTTTTTTTTTTCTAATTCACTGCTTGGTTTCGATTCCTAGATCTATCCCTTACTGGCTGTGTGGCTTTGGGCAAGTTACCTAACCTCTCTGAGCACTTTCCAAATCCATACAATGGGCATGAGAACAACCACACCACTCATGTCAAAAGGTTAGTGAGATACTGCATATAACACCCTTTGCACAGTGCCTGGCACATGGTGAGCACTCGATAAACCATGGCTATAGTCATCTTCACTGTTCTTCCCATCGGCATCTAACCTCTTTGCCTCTGGACAGGAAGGTACTCTCTCCTAGCCTCCCCTTGTCCTGCTCATCAGCCTCATGTCCTCTTGTTCACTCCACTCTCACGGGACTGGAGCAGCAGGTCTGAGAGCCGTGGGCTGCCAGGTGGCACAGAGCAGGCGGAGCCAGCTCTCGGCAAGCCCGTTTCCACCTGAATTGCCAAGGCGTGAAGTCCCAAGGCGAGGCCTGCGGGCTGTCACGTTTAGCACTGGGTCCTCCCCTTCCTTCTCCTCCTTGCCTTGCCTGCCCTTAAGGACGCTTTCAGCCACCCCGCTGCGTCTGTCAGGCCCTAACTCGTCCGGCAGGCTTGCCTTGGGACCGCAGCTTATCCAAACATCTTCATCGCTTTTCATAAATTCAATACCTCCTTATCAGCTGCACCATCAAGAGGAAGGGCAGGAGGGGCTTGTGACTGAAGTGTGGGGAAGAGAAGCTTTAATTAGCCTCTTTGCTCCGTGGGGTCACCCGCAGTTCAATCGCCTTCCCTGCGTATGCTCCCAATCACGTAGTGAGCACCCAGCCGGCTCCCGCTGCCTGCTGCCCGGGCTGGGGTCCCGCGCCGGTTGTGTGCTGGGCAGGCGTCCTGCAGGTTGGAAACAGAAATTAGCTGGCACGATCCCTTAGAATGTCAGTCCTGCAGCAGAAGCTGTGTCCTCATCTCCCAACTCACGGAGCTTCCCTGATCTGTCCACACAAACTGCTGCAACAAAACCCCAACCTAGGTCCCCTGAATAAACTCACCTGGCGGAGGGTGTCAAAGCCCCTATCAGAATGCACAGTGCTTTTGCCGGCTCACAAAGCAGCCTCCGTGAGAACGAGGTAGAGAGAGCTCTGGACTCCACGTCGGGCTCCTCGGGACTCTGGGTTCTGCCGCCCCTTAGCTGTGCAGCCTTGCAAAATTTCCTCATCCTCTAAAATAAAAAGATGTGGATGATAATTCCTGTCCTCCCTACCTCCCAGTGCCGTGAGCCTCAAGTGAGAACATATGCAAATGGGCTTTCCCAGGTGCCAAATTCTAAACACGTGACACGTGTTCCCAGCTATCCAGCGCACTGGGCAGGTGGTAACACCTGGCCACAAATACCAGGCTCGGAGGTGGATTCCTTCCACACTCGCACATTCACGCAACTCCACCATTCTCCTGAAGCCCGGTGTCTTCCATGAGGACCTTGACTTGCATCCTCTGCATGTCGCTGCCTCGGTTTACAAGCTGGGGCTAATTTTTCACGGTGTAACGACACCGCAGCGACACCATCTCTGGTCGCCCGCTCTTTCCGCACATCCAACCGCTCAAGGGTTGTACAGGAAGCCAAACACAATCGTTCCCAGACCCCTGCCTTGTACTTTACATAGGCCTCAAATTCCCAAGATAATCGAGTAGCCAATCAACATGTCTTCCCAAGGGTCCTTCTCAGTGCCAAGCCCTGTCCCAGCTCCTAGAAAAGGTCCTTGATTTTTTTCAGTTTCCCAGAAGGACTGTAGATAGCGAGACCCTAGAATTTGCCATCCAACTAGGACCGTCTTGGGCACGTGGTCATGGGTTTTCTAGATCTCGCAGACAGAAGAAGGCAGACGTGGCTTCGCCACTAGCATCTGCAAAGTGGATGCTCTAAGATGCTGAAGGAATGAATCTTCTAGTCATCACGTTCTCGGGGAGAAATGGAAACTCTCCTCCTGCAACTCTGTTCACGAAGGGACCTGCCGGGGAGGAGGTCCCACAGAGCCCTTGGTGCCCTGGGCATGAACATGCAATGAGTGTCAGACCCGAGGGGACAGATCCCAACACAATCCCAGAGTCCCCAAGAGGCCCCAGCCCACGCACCCGTGATTATGATTGTAAGTGGCATGTGTGCCTTAGCGGCCCTTCGGAGCACATTCTCATGCATTTTCTCTTTTGATCTGAAGCAGATAACGCGGACGGGAGCATGCGCCCGCAAGGCCGCCCTGCCGAACAGCACACTGGCTGAGCAAGAACAAAGACCGTAAATGAAGAAGGATGTTTGCACTCTGCTCCCCGCTCGCCTAAAAACAGGAAACTTTGGAGGCCAGCTCTGGCAGGGTTTCCACCTCTTCCTCACCCCAAAGCTACACACAGAAGGGGTTTTATTTTTATGACTTATTGTTTTAAAGGGGGCAAATCTCTTCCAAGGCACTACTTGTTTTTCTCCTTGTTTTGCTGCTGAGATAGGGAGCGGTGTCCGCTCCGATTGGTTCAGTGGGGACACGAGGATCCATCGTGAGTGGCTTCCTGCGTTTCTTCTCGCCTGGCATCCAGCCTCTGCTGGGCTTACCTTCCTCGAGCACCTGCGAGGAGGAGTTGTCACCAGCGGGGAATGCCAGCAGTTGACCCAATCGAGACAGCTGCGGATGTCCTGGGGCTAACGACTTGAGAAAGAAGGAGTCAGAGGTGGCAGGCTCACGGAGGCAATGACGAGGATTACAAAACTACGAAACTGACTCGTCATAGGGATGGCATTAACTGACACCAGAAGAGAAGATCTCCCTTGCTCACAGAGGAGGACCAGCGACCAGACAGTAGGAACCCGGAGGCCAAATGTGGCTGAGCGTAGGAACAGGAGCACAAAGGGATCTCTGGGAGCTGCAGGCAGGGCCCGGCCAGAACAGCTTCGTGAGATTCTCTTCTGCAATCTCAGCAGACTCTGGGTCTTACGGTCTCAGTTCTTAAAATGGAAACAGGGGTGAGGCACTATGTCTCTGTATCAGTCAGGGTCCTCTAGAAAATCAGAAATCAGAACCAACCTGTCCTCCCTACCTCCCAGTGCCGTGAGCCTCAAGTGAGAACATATGCAAATGGGCTTTCCCATTTGCTGTATGTGCTGTGTGTGTGTAGAGAGAGAAAGAGAGAGATTTATTTTAAGAAATTGGTTCAAGCAATCATAGGGGCTGGGAAGTCTTGGGGTAGGCTGGCAGGAGTTGATGTTGCAATCTTGAGTCCAAACTCTGTAGGGCAAGCTGGCAGGTGGAAACTCAGATGGGAGTTGATGCTACACTCTTGAGGCAGAATTTTTTCTTCTCTGGGAAATCTCAATTTTCACTCTTAAATCCTTCAACTGATTAGATGAAGCTCACCCACATTATTAAGGGTAATCTTCTTTACACAAGGTCAACTGATTTGTAGATCTTAACCACATCAACAAAATACCTTCACAGCAACACCTAGATTAGTGCTTGGTCCAATACTTGGGTACAATAGCATGGCAAAGTTTACAGACCCTCCCTGATGAGAGGGTCCAAGGTCATTTCGTAGGCTCTGCCATCCTCCCACAGGAGAGCCCATAAGCATGTTCCACGTTGACATTTTTTTGATGGAGGGATTATATTCTCTCTAAATCACCCCTCCCCACCCCAGTCGTGAACTGGTAGTGTGAGTCGGTGCCCAGTCGTGCCTCTGGAATTGGACTGAATTAGATTCAGGAAATAAACTCAACCTCAACGTCATGGAAAAGGCACAGGCCTGGGATTCCCAAGACCTGTGTTCAAGTTCTAGCTCCACCATTAGCTGGTGCTGGTCCCTTGGGCAGATCATTTTTCCTCTCTGGGCCTCAATTGTGTGCGTGTGTGTGTGTAGCATACAGTTGACCCTTAACATGGGTTTGAACTGCGTAGGTCCACCAATACGTGGATATTTTTCAATGACAGTTACACCAACTGTGCCTACCTCTCCTTTCTCCCCTTCAATCTCCACCAATTCTGCCTCTGCCACCCCTGAGACAGCAAGACCAACCCCTCCCCTCCCTCCTCCTCCCCATCCTATTCAATGTGAAGATGATGAAGATGAAGACCTTCATAATGATCTACTTCCACTTAATAAACAGTAAATATATTTTCTCTTCCTTATGATTTTCTTAATACCATTTTCTTTTGTCTAACTTAGTTTATTGTAAGAACATAGTATATATCATAATACATATAACATACAAAATACATATTAATTGAATGTTTGTTATTGGTAAGTCTTCCGGTCAACAGCAGGCTATTGAGAGAGTCAAAAGTTACATGCAGATTTTCAACTGCACAGGGGGTCATCACCCCTAACTCCCATTTTGTTCCAGAATCAACTGTATATGTAGAAATTGAACGGGATGCTCCACGGCCTTAATCAATGGTCGTTATCCCCGGGGCCTTGAGGACCTATGCCTTAATGTCTCCAGGGGCAGGTCTGTCCCAAGAACAAGGCAGAGAACATCAGAGCAAATTCAAAAACTAGATTGGTAGGAGGATAAATATAGATAAATCCAAGAGCTAGATTAGATAGATAGGTAGTCTGTAACTATTTCAAATATAATATACAATTATAATAAGTGATTATAAGGGATAAATGCTCCAGATGTTTTGAGATTTGAATTTTCTTCCTTCATTTCTTAAACTTAGTTCTCTTTGGCTCTTTGCTAAAAGTTTCTGACAAAATCATACATCTCTAATTCGGGATATAATTACAAAAATCAGACCAAGGACTATGTATACTCGCCTCCGCATCTGAAGATAATAGCAGGGCCAAAGATCCCAACCTGGAAAAAGACAAAACTATAGAAAAAGGAAGCGAACATTTACAGAAGAAATCCAAATGGCAAACAACAACAACAACAAAAATACAGTAAAAGATGCTCAATATCACAGTGATCACAGAAATAAACATTTTTAAAGTTTTTTTAATTTTTCCATTTGATTGGCAACATGTAAATGGCTGGTCCTATGCAGAGTCGGTCAAGTGTGGGGAAAAGATTCTCTCAGAAACTATTGGCACAGCCTTCTTGGAGGTCAACTTGGTAGATTTCCCAAATTTAAATTATAAATATCCTTTAACCCAGCAATTCTACATTTAGGTATCTATCCCACAGAAATACCCACTTGTGTGTGTGCTCACACATGTGTGTGAGAGAGTGTATATTAGAATACTTATTGCAATCTTATTGGTAACAATAAAAAGTTACAAAAAATCTACCCATCCACCGATAGAAAAGTGGTTAAATAGTTTATCATCTATCCATGCTGTGGAATATCATACTGCAGTTTAAAAGGTATGTATATCTACCGATAGGGAAATGGCAGAAACAAGCTTATGCTATGTCTTAGTCCATTTGGGCCGCTATAACAAAATACCATCAGCTGAGTGGCTTATGCATGACAGAAATATATTTCTCACCGTTCCGGAAATTGGAAGTTCAAGACCAGGGTTCCAGCATGGTCAGGTTCTGGTGAGGGCCCCCTTCTGGATTGCAGACTGCTGACTTCTTGCTGTATCCTCACGTAGCAGAGGGGTGAAAGAGGTGTCCCAGGCCTCTTTTATAAGGGCACGAATCCCATTCATGAGGGTGCCACCCTCGTGATCTAATCACCTTCCAAAGGCCCCACCTCCTAATACCATCACCTTGGGGGTTAGAGTTTCAATATATGAATTTTGGGGGAACACAAACATGCGGACCATAGCATACTATGAGCCAAATCTACAATTTATAAGCTCTACATTCATATGTATATACATACATATATATATGGATGGATGGATATTTACAAATGTCTAGGAAAAGGATCAGAAGAAAGCACCCTAGGCCGCCTGAGTGGCTACCCTGGGAGTGAGACTGGAGGTGGGCAGGAAATATTGCATTAGTCAACCTATATATACCTGTATTGTTGTATTTGTTTCTAACCAAATAGATGGATGTTGTCACATGTCATCTATATAATCTTAAATAACAATAACAACAATAATAATAAAAGAAAAAACAAAAGAAAGTGAGTAGACTTTGGTGACAGTATTTGGTGAGCTCACTTAAAGGCAAGAATTTTATTGGGCATTTCCTTCTACAGTGTCAATATCAGGCAAGCACCCCTCCAATGAGACGTGGAACAGAGCCAATTAGCTGAAGACATTGACACTGAATAAGGAAACATTTCCTACCAATGAGAGACTCTCAGTATGAAGTAAGTCCCTGGCAATGCAGGTGTTGCAAGAGATTGAGTCACACCACGTTAGGGTCCGAGCCAAGATGAGACACCCAATTACCC
Source organism: Propithecus coquereli (assembly GCF_000956105.1). Lineage (NCBI taxonomy): Eukaryota > Metazoa > Chordata > Mammalia > Primates > Indriidae > Propithecus > Propithecus coquereli. Next base: position 4,885,042 of record NW_012153729.1, read on the forward strand.
ATCCGCCCAGGTATGAGAGCTAAGGAAGAGATGGTAGGAGGGTCTCAGGGATTATTCCTCTGAGTTTACTTGATTTTAGTTTTCAGGGAGTCATTTGAATGCTCTGTGAATTCTCAGCATTAAATAAACACTCAGGACCACAGAGATGAGAGCTGTCCTCTCATCTGTAGACTACCAAAGAGAAAGGAAGAGAATTAACAGTAATTGAGCGTGGACAGGCCAAGCAGTGCTCGAAGGGCTTTATGAACATCATTGTATTTTATCTTCACAAGTATTACATCCATTTAAACATGTGGAAACGGAGGCAAAGGGAAAGGAAATGTGTTTCCCAGAACCGCTGACCTGCCTGGCTAGTATTTAAACCTGGGTCACTCTGACTTTGGAGCACCTGGAGGCCTGCCCACATCCGCACACCTCCCCGGTGTGGATTCAGGTGAACTGACTCCAATCTGGGCTTCGTGGCTTTCGAGATCCCAAAATGGCAGTCCCTGGGTATGTTTCTGCTCTGTGGGCTGTTCCACTCTTCCCAGAGCTGGGTCTGCTCCCCCACCCTCCTGAATCCCCGCAAGGGGGTCTGCCCATTGCAAAGGAAGGACTTGCTGATGGAAAGGGATGGAGAAACTCACCTCCTCCAACCCCCATCAGTGCCTGATTACATTTCTGTGGCCATCGGGGATGGAAGGTGGTACTGGTTGCTTAGTTCTCCCAGCAGCTCAGCCCAGCCTGTATGGAAAAGGGGAAGAGCCTTTAGAGGAGGCCAGGGAGGAGCCAGGCTCTGGCAGGAAGGCCCCCAAGGCAAGTGTGCAGGGAGAGGGGCTGGGAGATTCTAGCCAACGTCCACCTCTTTCTCCCCCCACACATTTCCTCACACTTCTGTGAGGCCCTATGGAATTGGCTGCATCGGAGTGTGGATAACACAGCAAAAATCAAAGAAATAGCATAATACATTCTGGGTTTTGAGTTTCAAGGAAGTCTTTTGAAATGCATAGCAAGCACAATAGACTTGGGAGAACATGCCATGAGGTAGGTCACAGCAGCTCTTAGGTAAAGGCTCAGAGAGATTCCCTGAGTTGGGGCAGGGAGGAGCCAGACACGATGGAGAGGGTGAGGAACCAAGTAAGGGGCGCAGGGGGGTGCCCTGAAGAAGTAGACAGACACGTGTGGCCAGGGGGACTTTGGTTGGGAACAAAAGACAACATGGCAGTGACTGGTATGGAGTGATGGCCGAAGACCCCATGATGAATTGTGGCAGGTCTTGGAAGAGGCCAGTGTGGACAAATGATGCAGGCAGAACGGAGCGCACTATCCCGCCCCCTAACCACAAAGCACTCTGTTAGCCTTCCCCACTTTCATTAGGTGTCACACCAATGAAAAGGGTAGGACCCTCAAATTTCCTGGTGCAACTGAGTTCTAAGAAAATGAAGTTCTATTGCTTGCATTTCTGAGTTTGGAACTGAGGTTCACACCTGCTCTCTGACCCAGGCACCCCCTGGCCCAAGACAGACCTCCACCACCCCATTCCTCTCTGCCCCACTGTGCATAGAATCTACACCCTCCTCTCCTTACCCCAAGGCTGCTATGCACCTGTCCATGGGTGTCTCTGCCACCCAGAAGATTCCTCTGTACCACTGCATGCTGCACACGTACGAGCTTCCACATAGCCAGGCCTGTTCTCTTGGAATCTTGGGCTTCAACCTGCCCCCTCATAGGACAGCAGCCCCGGTGACAAGCCCAGCCCAGCCCAGCCCAGTTCCTCCAGCAGAGGAAAATGTTGGGGCAGGACAGGCTAAAGGGAAGGGACAATATCCCCCACCCTGATCTCTGGGAACACCATATCTAAGATTTGGCCACCCAAGATGCTGGGCTCTTCCAGACCAGATAACCATTCCAGTTTGACAGGCACCCACAGCCCCCCGGTACGTGCCTTTGACCTGCCTCATAGTTCTGTTTTCCTTTTCTTCTGGGATCTCCTGGGCGTCTATTCCTCCTCCCCACCTGGCTCGACAGATGCCACCCAACCAACATTTTCCAATACTGCAAGAAGCAAGCTACAGGATGCCCCCATGTCATGGTATTTTTAGCTTTCAAAACCTTGGAATCATTTCAGGGTGAACAATAGTTTGAGATACCCTGGAGCAGTGGTTCTCTTCCTTTTCCTCCTAAAGACTGGTGTTTGTCTTTCTACAATATCCTTTGAGCCCCTCCCACACACCAGGCTCTGTTGTAGGGAATGGCATCCACCACAAGCAAGGTCTATAAGGTCCCTGCTCTGGAAAAAATGCACATTCTAGCCCAGAAGGGCAGGCATGGGGATGTGCCACCCAGATCCCCCTTCAAGAAGAGACTCGTCGCCTGGCTCAGAGGACCACCGCACGCTGACAGCCTCCAGCCACTAGTGTCTTCGAGGTCATCTTCAGCTTTCATCAGGCTGAGGTCACGTTGTCCTTGAGGCAGCCCTGGCCAATGACTGAGCGAGGTGGTGGCATAAGGACCAAGCCATTTCCACCCACAAGGGCCATCTCCAATGAGCATTCCCTGCTCCGAAGCTCCCCACGGGCTGGCAGAGACTGTTCAGGTTGTCTTCAACTCCCTTTTTTCCCCAAAGGTGTTATTCCCTAATACCCCCCTAACTCGATCTCCACAGTGGTTTCCTGGGGAACCCAACTGGTGCGTGGGGGACACCAGCATGATTATAGGCAATGACACATGCTATAGAAAGAGAATCGGGCAATAGGATAGAGGTTGACTCGATAAGAGAGGGCCACATTAGCTAGATGTCTGGGGCAGCCAGCCTCTCAGAGAAGGCGACATGTGAACTGAGACACGGTGAAGAAGAGCCAGCCACACTCGGAGCATCAGGGACAGGGCTCCAGGCAGTGCGGGCAGGAAGAAGCGTGTTCGAGGCAGAGGAAGAGGCAACTGGATGGAGCACAGTGTTGAGTGACAGAAAGTTAAGGAGATGCCTCCAACGGGACCAATAGAGCCTTAGGAGTCCCACTTTCCTCCAACTGAAGTTTGAGGATGACAGTCCTGTGTGCAAAGCCAACTGTGATGAAGCATTAAAACATGGCTACAATTTGTCATCGCCACACTGCTCATGGCCTCTTAGCAGAAGTGGCTGTGACCTACATGAGACAAGCTGGCAGTGATGGGCAGCTCTGGCCACTGGGAAAAGCATCTCGGAAGGCAAGGGAGCGAAAGGGACGTTGCTATGTGAGTACCTGCTCTGATTTGTTTTCAAAAGTGAATCACTCGCAAACCTCACGGTGTTAATCATGGCCAGTCACTCGTTCCGCTCCTCACGGGTGATGGTGACACACTCACATGTCATGACAACCTGAAGGAGAACTGCTTCCTTGGGTGGGGGAGTGGGGAGGAGGTGCACAGGATTTCAGAGAGTCTTTCCCTAAATCAGTGGGGCAGTTTTGTCCCCCAGAGACTATTTGGCAATGCCTGAGGACATTTTTGGTTTTTGCAATTTGGGGGTGGGCGTGCTGGAGGTCAGGGGTGCTGCTAAACATCCTACCAGGCATGGCCCTGCTCCACCGCAAGGGATGATTCAGCTCCAACTCCAAACGTCAACAGTGCCGGGATGCGTTTGAGAAGCCCCGCCCTAAACCAAGAGGCAAGTTGTTCACCTCCGAACCAAGGGAGGCCGTCCACGGGGGCCTTCGGGTGAGGACCTGCCGCAGAGTTCGGTAAGTACAACCTGTGGGGCTTCCTCGGTGTCATTCTGCAAACTGCAAACACCTCTGGCTGTTTGTGCCTTCCTGCTCACTGTAGTTTAAATGCCAAGAAAAGCTTCCTTAAAAGAAATAATTTTAACCTCTAAGACTGCAGACTCTTCCTCACTGGTGATCTTCTAAGGCAGGCCGATAGGCTCCAACAGGGGTACAGTCCCTGCCAGAGAAAGGGGGACGGACGGGATGACCCACCCGCAGGGGAGGTCCTTTCCAGCCAGGCATTCCTGTGATAATAATGTAAAGTGTGGCAGAGTGCTGCATTTTAATTAATTTTAGTCCCTTTCAAGACCACAGTTATTATTATAAAAACACCGATAATACCAAACACATGTCGAAAGTACACCGCCGGCTGCAGCCCTGGAGACCTGGGGACGTGCTAAGTCATATGTCATCTGGGGTGGTGAGAAATCAGCAGGCCCCCTCCCCTGTGCCCTCTGAGACCCCAACACCCCTCTCAATAGGCCTGCTCTCCCCCTGTCACCAGCCGAGCCCCCCACCCAGCCCGGCTCCCCACCCCCACCAAAGCCCAGCACCCCCCTCCCTCCCCACAGAAACAGCCAGGGTGGGTGGGACGGCAGGCCTCTGGAAATCCCGGTTTAATGATTTTATTAAGAAAGTGGGGGGAGCAAAGAAATGGCGCATTCTCTCATTTTGGAAGAATGCTTCATTATCTGCCTTTGCAGAGTGTGAAACACCTCGTTGGGCTGTAGCCAGCCCTGAATTATTAAGTGAGATGCTCAGCATCTGCGCTCTCCCCTTCCCCGGCCCCGGCTCCCCGCCCACCCTGCTGGGTTGCAGGGGTTGGGGGGGGAGGTCACAGTCCCACCTTCAGGTGAAGGCTGGGCAAGTCTGAGAGCTACAGAGCTGCACGGGCGTCATCCATCCAGGGCTGGGACCCCCTTCAAGGGCTCTTGCCCTGAAAATACTCCCCTGGGAACAGGTCTAGTTCCATCTCCACTCTTGCAAGACCGTGTCTCCTGCATCCCTGGCCTTGCGTTGGTCATTGCTGGTTCCCACATGCCCTTTGCCTCATGAAACAGCCTGACCGTATTTCAGAAGTTAGAAAGTTCCTTCCTAACCAAAACAGAGCTAGAGATAGCTGCATGTCGTGACTGAATAAGAGTCTGCAAAAGCCTTCCACATCCACAATCTTGCTTGTCATCATCTCCTCTTAGAGAAACTGTTGTTCCCATTTTACAGACGGGAAAAGTGAAACCCAGAGAGGTTAAGTGGCACTTCCAAGGGCACACAGCAATTATGAGTCAGGGGCGCGGGGTACACGGGGCTCCCTAGCAACACAGTCTCCCTATAACTGTGCACTGATCTGCCCCGGAACAGGTAATCCCCAGCCTCTTCCAATAGCATCCTTCATGGATGCCCCCTCCAAACCTGGGGCTCATGTGGCCCCTGGAACATGGAAGAATCTGGGTGCCATGTTCCAGATCATAGCACCCACAGTCAGAAAGCGTCCACCTTCAGTTCCATGACACTCGGGTGCAGGGTTGGCCCTTCCCCAGCCGTCAGACACCGCCTCTCCTGCTGGGTCCTCTCCTGGGCACAGGGGCTCCACCTCTGCACTTGAACATCTGGACCCCTCACCCCTCCCACCACCCTGCCCTGCAGGAATCCCTGCAGTCACACACACCTCCGCCCTGTCCAGGGCATTGACAGGCAGGCCAGGCTTGGACTTCATCTGTGGAAAACCAAAATCTTGTCTCTTGCTCAGTTGTGGGTTTGATCAGCTTCACCTTCCAAACAAAGACCTGGGTGGTGAGTTTCTTGAGGATAGTCCCTTAAGAAGAAGAAAAAAAAATAGAAATGAACACCTGTTGGCACTATTGTACATTGTATGATGGACTCATTTAATCATCACAACAACTCCATGAAGTAGGTGCTAGTACTATGCCCTTTTTATGAATAGAGAAACTGAGGCACAGTGTGATCAAGTAACTTGCTCAAGGTCACGTCACTAGCAAGTGACGGAGGGCTGTTTAGACCATTGAAAACAAAACCTACCAGGGCGCAGGAGAGTTATAATTGCCCAGACAGTAGCGATTTCCCCAGGAATATTTCCAGGAGGATAAAATCACCTTTTCATTCTCCCAAGTGCCCACAAGCTGTGAGAGCAAGGCAGCATCCCCACGGACTAATCTGTCATACACACTATTGTTGGTAGTACATAGCCATGCTATCTGCCTTTGCTTTTCTTTTCCACAGCTGCCTGACAGTCATTAATGCTGGCTGCTGTGACAACACGCCTCTCATCTCAGTGCTTTCATACAATAAAGGTTTATTTTTTCATTCTCGTCACAGTCCAAATGGGTGTTGGGTAGGGAGCCTTCCAAGTGGGATGCGAAGGGATTCGGGGTTCCCGGTTCCGTGGCTCTTGCTGTGCCACCATACTCTCCGGCGGTGACTCCACGAAGGAGAACAAGCATGAGGCATCTTGACGACATTGCACAGGGCAGGACTGGAGTGGAGTGGCTCAGCTCAGCCCACGTTCCATCGGTCAGCAGCCAGTCAGAGGCCCAAACCAAGGTGGACTTCCAGCGTGCCCAGGAGGAGAATGCGGCACGGTGAGCATCTAGCCGCTCTCCACCAGTGAATCTACTTCAATATCCTCACTATTCCTCCATCGCATGCCCCACTAGTCTCTCCAACGCGATGCTCAAGACTGAGCATACGCCTCTAGATGTGGCCTGCTCGTGCCAGAAGACCCTGTAACATCGCCTCTCGGGGTCTGGACACCATATGTCTATTAAGGCAGCCTACAAATTGTATTTTAGCATTTTTAGCAACAGTCACACTGTTGGATCATATTATGCTTGTGGTCAACTAAAACCTCCAGATCTCTTTCATGTGAACTGCTGCCAACGGAGGGCTCTCTAATCTAGTTCTTGTGCTTCTGAATTTGAAACCACATGAAATTGAACAGCAATAGTTGAACGTCTTCCATCTTGTTGGGTTTGGCTGAGCGTTTGGGTCTATGGAGATTATCAGGAATCCTGGCGCTTCCCTCCATCCCAGAGGCTGCACTCCTAGCCCAGCATCATCGTTAGCCTTTCTTGATCTTCAGGCACGTCACCGATACAAATTTAGACGAGGATGGCGACCTAGAGCACGACAGTGATTTGCAACGAGCCTTTGATTGAGATCTTGGGTGTGGTTGTTTAACCATCTGGGAATCTGCAGAACAAGACCATTACTAACCAGCTCACATTTACTCCGTTAACCAGACAATGAAGTCAAATAAAACCTCATTCATTTAGTGCTTTCTCTTTGAAAGTATCTCATTTCCCCCAATATATCATCCTTATTGAATTCAGTATGCTCTAAACCCTAACTAATCCACAGTCATAGTGACATCTGAAGTCACACAGCTTATTATTAACAGAACCCACGCTGGAGTTTAGGTGTGTGGACTCCCAGTGCCTTCCACCATCCAGAATGTAATGTGCACGCGGCGTACCAAGAGACAACCGCAGCCCATGGCCTCCAAGCAGAAACACCCCACTGAAGTGGCGCCATGTGGCCGTTAGTACCTCCTCTGAAATGCCCGCATACTTTCCAGTTTGTGACTTCCCATCCATCAATCCACCTCTTTGCCCTTCCAACTAGAAAGACAAGAAATATTACTGCCAAATATCGTGTTGGGCAAACTACCTGGAGTCATTCAAGCATGACTCACATCACGTGCGTGTTCATGTTCATCATGTGCTTGGGGAAAGGCCCCCTGGGGACGTCCGTGACACCCATCAAGTCCCACCTCCTCGTGGCTCCAGAGGTCAAGCTCAGTGGGGAAGGCTGGTCTGAATTAACAAAAGCCTTCGCCACAGAAAGCTGCGGGAGAGAGGGAAGCTCGTGATTTCTAAGGACACAGTGCCTCTGCTTCGAGAGCATGGCCAGGAAGCGGTTCCAAGGGATGTGATAAGAATCTGCCCTAATTAACATGCTAACTGTTTCCAAATAGACCTTTCTAAGGGCTTGAAAAGCTTCTACCCTTCAGTCGACCAAAAACCTCCCCCTCTCCGTTAAATATTGTTTACATCATTAATTTCCTGGACGCACCCTTTTATCATGGAAAATATGAAGGTGAACCTAAGACACAGTGAAATTATTCTGAATTCTTAATGAATTAAATCCCTGGTAATTACAATAATTTTTTTTTTTTTAAAAATCTGAGCTTATAGGATCTCACTGAAGAATAGGAGAAAATCATCCAAATTCAAGTAGTTTTGTTTCAAACTCTAGACTCACGTGTCTTTTGTTAAGTTTTTTTTTTTTAAATGCTAACATGTTTAACCAGATAACTTTATAGGTAGGAATCAGACACTGGACTATTATCTCAGTTAATCTTCGCAATAACCAGTGAGAGCGAATTAGCCCCATTTATAGATGGGGAAAGTGAGGCTTAAAGTGGTCACACAATGAACACTTAACCTGGACAAAATCAGCTATCAGATTCCAGCCTCTGACTCCAGCAACACTCGTAAGATGATGTAGGCAGTGACTAAAGCCTTTACGCTTTTTAAGGTTTTTTTGAAACCTTAAAAAAAAAAGTAGTGGCTCCAGGAAATAAAGAACTATTATACAAAGCCTGTTTTTACCAAATATTTAATTAAATATTTATAAAATAACACTGTTAACGAGCCCATGGTAATTTAACCCAATTCTCAAATAGTTGTCAGTGAATATAATAAAATTTAAATCACGTATACCGTTGGCCCTCCCTGTGTGAGTTCTGCATCTGGGTCCAAGGTGAGCTACATCTGCAGGTAAGGAACATACGGAGGGCTGACTGTACATCTATTTTCTTAAATCTCAAAGTAACAACAAATTATAAAGACCTCCTCACTCTTCTCCCCTAATAAATTATATTCAATGCAGGGTATGGGTACATTTTAATGTTTTTGATAGAATGAAGGGTAAGGCCTCCAAAAACAAGAAGGCTTAGGAGCTACTACTATAATTTCTGAAAACGTCCGTGGAGTCTAGAGCCTCGCCTTATCAGCTTCCTGCTACACTACATTTTGTGTCCGAGTTCATATTTCTCCATCCCCGCCATGAAACATAGGCCTGTTGTTCTCCATAATGTTTCCATGAATTTACCCATCAACATCTTCTGTATCTCTGCTTATCGTGTACACTCAAGTTGAATGTATAAGACAATATTTCTCTATCAATAGCTGGCAATACTCTAAAATTAGGGATTTAGGGTAAGTCCGGGGGCCCTGGAGAGAGAGTGCTGTTAGCTCACGCTGTATTTCCTGACGATCGGGGCTTGGGCGGGACACACGGGGAAGCGCACTCTATCAGATGCAACGGTAACTCGGCCCAGAGCCAAGGGACCATACTGCCCCAGGAGGAACGAACCAGGCTCGTTCCAGGAGGAGCTGGCAGGGCCAGCGGCACAGACAGTTTGCCCGACTTCACACCCACCCGCCGTCCGCAGGGAAGTCACGCGCAGTGTCGCCGATCACCAGAGCCCCGGCTTCCTGGAGGCAGCGTCCAGCCCAGCAGTCCTGGGCATTGGCCTGGCGGCAGGGACACTCTCCACCTCCCGTGAGGCCTTTTGTCTCCATCAGACGCCCAAACGAACAAGCAAAACCAACTTCTCGATTTAGAGAAAGTTCCAGAGAACCCAGCTAAAGGGAGGCGGCGGGGCGTCTCGGGGTTGAGCTCACGTAAGCCTTGCTGAGCACCTCTTGAAACAAACGCCAAGAGCGCTGACGTTTCTGGAGTATTTTTGAGGAAGACACTTTCGAATATATACCATCTGACTTAACTGTAGCTGCCAGAGTTAGGCAACTCTGGAAGCTACGTGAGGCAGAAAACTTCAACTGCAGTCAAGGCGAGGTTCAGAAAAGTTAAGGGAAGCAGGGCTAAAGCCTCCACTAGCCCCAGGCCTCCAGACCCACGGGGTCGTCCTCTTTTCACTACACCGATGGCGCTGGCTTTCACACGCCGTGGACGGAGCCTCCCAAGAGAGTCACCAGCTCACATCCTCCGCTGCAGGATACAAAAAACCAGAGACCCAGGCCTGCTGGCACAGTGCCCCGAATTACCCAAGCTCTTGACTCCAACACAGTGTTTGTGCGTCTAAGACCTGGTAACTTGAACTATGCTTCTCATTTTTGCCCTTTAAAGTAGACCAGGAGCCTGACTCACAGCTAGCTGTGCTGGAAGGTGTGGCCACCCCGCCCATCCGCCCCTCCCACCCACGGCCACCCCTGCCCTCCCAGCCCCGGGCAGGGCAGGCCAGCGGCTTCCTCACCAGACTCAGCCCTGTTCTCTGCACACGTTAAACTGGGCACTCGTGCTGCCACGTGGCTTCTGGCCCCACATCAGTTTGGGGCTCCTCACGGAGGGGCAGCCCGCAGCTGTCTTAGGGCCAGACTGCTGCATACTCCGCCCACCTGACACTTCCCAACACAGGTACGTCTCCAAGACACCTGAGACCCACGCAGCAAACACAGGACTCTGCCTCCTAGATGGTGGGCATCTTGATGGCATTTAGGGGACCTGGCTCATCTCTAAAACTCTTATTGCGTCACCGAGGTGACCTCTCATCTTGGCCTCACCCATGTGTCTATTCAACAGGTATTTGTTGCTCCTCGTCCCTAGCCAAAGCCTGTATTAGGCACCTGGGATACTGAGTCTGTGCCTTCAAGAGGCTCATGGTCTATTGGGCCAGACGTTTAAGGAAACAATTCCTATTCAAACCGGTTCATGATTGGGGGAAGCACAGGGTAAACTGTAAACCCAGAAACAAAATTGTTTAACCCATATAAACCCAGCCAGGAGTTCCACGCATTTAACTCATCCAGCCCACCCACTCCCACCACAGCCCTCCTGAGCTCGCAGGTGGGCAGAGGGGCTTTCTAGCCAGACTAAGCCCTGTTCTCTCCACGAGTTAGAAAGGAGGTGATGCGGGAGGAGGTGATGGGATAGTGGAGTCTTAAAACCTGGTTCACGGTCTGTTTCCGACTGGGTCTCTGCTGGGTAAGTTGGGGCCAGCCCCATGCACAGAAACTCTTGCCCAAGTTCATGCCAGTGGGTGTGGTCTCTCAGGAGCACCATAAGGGCCTCCAGAGACCTCACCCCAAGTCAGTCGCTTTCTCCCGGGATGATGGCAGGTTTCCCTAGAACCACGGGCCTGGGGGAGCAGGGGAAATCCTTTTTTTTTTGAGACAGAATCTTGCTCTGTTGCCCAGACTAGAGTGCCATGGAGTCAGCCTAGCTCACAGCAACCTCAGACTCCTGGGCTCAAGCGATCCTTCCGCCTCAGCCTCCCAAGCAGCTGGGACTACAGGCATGCGCCACCATGCCCGGCTAATTTTTTCTATATATACACATATTTTTTTTTTTTAGTTGTCCAGATCATTTCTTTCTATTTTTTAGTAGAGACGGGGTCTCGCTCTTACTCAGGCTGGTCTCAAACTCCTGACCTTGAGCGATCCACCCGCCTCGGCCTCCCAGAGAGCTAGGATTACAGGCGTGAGCCACCGCGCCCGGCCCCGAGCAGGGGAAATTCTTATGAGAGCCCCTCTCACCAAAGGCAGAAGGGTGGCTAGAAGTATGAACCCCAGACATGGGCTTCTCAGGACCTCGTGGCCTTTGGGGGACAGGGGACCAGTAGATAAGCCACCAAAGGGCAGCTCTCCAGGCCTGCGGAGAGCGAGATGCCGATTCGGCTTGGCGGCCTTCCCAGAGGATGAGACACAGTGCAAACCTCAAGGCTGACGGTGTTATTCCAGACGCCGGGCTGAGCTTCCCTCCAGTCACATCAAGGCTCAGCTGTGCCCAGGGAATGTGTCTGCACACGGGGACGAGGGCCACCTCGCAGCCCCAGCCAGCCTCCAGGAGCACAGGGCCAGCAGCAATGAGCTTGACTTTGAACCCGACCCTGTGACTAAGTGCAGACCCAGGCTGGGCTTCTCCCAAGGGAAGGCCAGGCAGGCACAGCTCAGTCACTCGGCTCCAAAGGGGTCCCCCACAATGGGGTCTGAGGGAGGAGGGTCTGGGACAACCACCTGCAGGTGGGTGGGTGCAAAGCACAGAATTACTGAGGAGGAGGGAGCGGGACTGCAGGACGTAGGACATGCACCAGGCGCCGTACTAGGGGCTTCGCATTCATTTTTTCAGAGCATCTGAATCATGCCAAAAAGTGTGAATTGTTCTCAGTTCTCAGCTTACGGATAAGGAAACTGAGGCCTGGAGAGGCTAAGTCACCAGCCTAAGGTCACCAGCCCAAATGACAGCACTGAGACCAGAGGCTGGTTCGTCTGACCCCAACATCCCCATTCTCCTTAGGCATAACCTCGCCTGAAAAAAAGTACCTCTTCAGCCACCTCACCCCACCTCCCTGGTATAGAAAAGATTTTCCAACTGTCCCAAGGGCAGAGACTGCGGGAGGACAGTGCCAAGGAGGGGAGAGCTGAGAGCTAGGCTGAGGCTCAACAACGCAGGTGGCTCGGCTCAGCCACGGGCACGTGGGTGAGCCCAGGAAGACAGCAGCACCTGCAGGGTGGGCTCCCGGGCCCCTCCAGCCAGTCCTCACCAGATGCTCTTCCCTGCGGAGGACCTCCCAGGGGGCCAGGTTCCGTCTCCCACATCCTGCCAGCTCCATGGAGCCAGGCAGCAACCTCTCCGCCAGCCTCGGAGGTGGCTGGGGACACTGGTGCCTGGCTCAGGGAGGCTCCGGGAAGCCCTGGTCACAGTTCACTGCACTCAGCCGTGGGATTAAAGGGGCTCAGAGCGAGGAAAGCCTGCAAGGCTGGGCCTGCAGGGCTCCTCTGGAGCAGGGCCAGGTGGCCCTTCCTTCCTCTAGGCTGGCCGGTGGGGCACCAGGCAGCCTGAAGGAGCTGTGGACAGAGAACAGGGGCTGAGTTGGCCTCAGTCTTTCCTTCCAGCCGCCACAAAGGGAAGGGCCCCTCGGGGGCTGAAGGTGGCCTTTCCCGGGGAGAGAAGGGCTCAGCATGGTTAGGGCCCCTGGACAGGGCATCCCGGCCCAGCCTGTCATGGCGTTGGCTTGCCCGGCGGATGGCGTCCCACCCGGGTCTTGTTGAGGGTGAATCACTTGGAAAGAGAGCCGTAACTATATCCTGCAGGAAATCACAGGCCGAGAGCCAGAGAGAAACCAGGTCAAGCTTCATGGAATCAGGCCACCAGGAAGGAAGGCGAGGAGCCCGGCGTTTACGGAGTGTCTTCTCCACGCTGGGCAAACTCTGCACATGGAACGCGGCACTCTTCCAGGGAGGTCAGGCTCAGCCTCGTTTTGCAGATGGGCCAAGACGCCAAGTGACTTGGAGGTGGTTCCCGAAGTGGCAGGTGGCACAGCTGGAGTGCACATCCAGGTGTGCACGACTCAAAGGTTGGGACTCCAGCAGTCACACCCAAGACCATCTACAAGTCACTCTGAGGTGGCTTCTTCTCGCCGGCACCCTCCTCTGAGCCCCAGTTCAGGAGCTTAGCCACAGCAGCAGACAGCACCGACGTCTCTCGGAGCCCCCGCATTCTAAGAGGCAGAGGACTGCGGGGTCCCAGAATGTTCAGCCCAGCCTGAATCCCGCCTCTACACTCAGGAGTTGTGTGACCTTGGGCAAGAGTCCGAAGGAGAGATTCTCTGCAAAACGGCGAGGCCAGTGCTTGCACATTGCAAGTGTTCCATACATTTTTGCTATTAGTATTATTACCGTCATTAATATTGACATCACCAGACTTCCCTTCACCAAATGCCTTCTCTAAACCCCAAGCAAGGAGCAGGTTGCTCACCCGTCAGGGAGTCCTGCAGAGGGAGCTGGGCTGAGAGATTGAAAATAAACACTCCTCTTGCAGACCACCCACCTCACCTCCTGCCCCGCCCACCGCCAACGGGGCAGAGAATACAAATTCCTCCACTCAGTGGACTCAAGACAAACATGCTTTTCTTCTTCAAGGGAGAGGAGGCCCCAAACCACCACCCTGAACTTCACTCCTTTCTTAGGTGCAGCACCACCTGATGAACCCGGCCAGAGTCAGGAACCCACATGGCATGGAGAACTCTGAAAAGAAGATTGAAATCAGACTCAGATACCCTGGAAAGGTCCTTAGAGACTGGGCCTTCCTTCTATCTCGTGCCCGGCCCAAGCCCAGACCATCTTGCGATGTCGAACGAAAATCCATTCTACTTTGAAAGACAATAGCACCTTCCCCTCCCTCACTCCTCACTGGCCTCCATCCAAATGCAGAAGTGCTGTAGGTCAGCGGGTTCCAATAATGAATCCCCGTTCCTCCAGGGAAGCCTCTGTCTGTGTACCCCAAGGCCTCCATGCTGTAGCCATTTTTCCTGCACCTTCTTAGATGCTCAGAACACGGTGGTCGCAGTACCCCCACCCCAGCAGCCCCCAGCCAACGCCCATGGGCACCATCCAGGCAGCAGGCTCTGCTCTGTAGAGCTGGGGCTCGCAGGAATGAATTTACTTGCAATTCTCAAGGCTCAACTCCTTTGTTCCCACCCTTCACGACTCCCCACAGCATGCCAAATAATACCCCGTTTTATATGGAAAACACTAAAGTAGGATCACACCTTTTAAAAGATATTTCCACCTCACAGCCTGAAATCAGAATTCACCTTTCTCCCATTCTCTACAACCACCATGCCAGCCCCCTCCCTGCACGCATGCACACACGGGTGCGCACGCGCGCGCGCACACACACACACACACACACACACACACACACACACACACACACATGCACACACCCCGTTTCGCTACCAGACTTCCCTAAGCCACTTTAATTGAAAAGGCATGATTTAGGCTAATTGACAGCAGATGGGTTCAGCTGCAAAATGCAGAGAAGCATTTGCTGAACATGATTTACAGCAACGAGGCAAAACTTTCTCCTTTTTATATCTTTCTTCAAGCTCCGAGGCCAAAACAGCTCAGCAGAAATGAGAGGAGAAAAAAAAGTAATTAGTGTTTAATTTTTTAACAATTTTTAACTCCCTTTTTAATTGCTTTACATAAACCTGTCCTAGAATTTTACAGCCTTCAAATCTCTGTCTAAGTCTGGTCCTTGTTTCTGGTTTTAATTACAGGGAGGCTTGTCTGGCACATTAAATTAGAAGAAAAAAAAAAGGCACACACAATTTCAGAAATATTTTGCTGTTGGACTCCCAACTGAACATCTAATATTTCAGCGTGCGAATGGGAAGGCACTGCCCGGGAGGGCTTTGGTAGGAGAAGATGTGGACCAAGTGCTTCTGTGACATTGTTGCATTGACCAAAAACTGTCTCTTAATGTTACCAGGAGGGAACGAGCAGTCCGGAGACAGCACCTCATGGGCCATAGTGGCCCCTGGACGTTCTGTGTTGGTTTCAGTGTAACTGGTTTCCCACAATGGCTGGGTGTGTACAGACTTTTGCAGGCTTTGGTCAGATTTTAGGTTTTTATTTCAAAGCCAGGCCGTTGGATCTCACGCTCACTTCTTAGCAGTCCATTTTAAGCAGGACGGCCGCCAGAGAGCAGCGCCATGTGTAAGAGACTAAGCAGGGTTCACCCGAGGGGAGAATCCAGGTAGCAGATTCAGGGCACAGGACGGATTCCCAGGTGGCTGTGGGCATCCAAGTTTGCATACTTTCACAGAGAGAGGTCAAGTGAAGTCTGACTTGCACTGACCAAAGGAACTTTCTGTGCTGTCCAACATGGGAGCTACCAGCCTATTTAAATTTGCATAACTGAACATCAAATAACAATTTAAAATTCCCTTGCAGTTGCAGAAGCCACATTTCAACAACTCAGTAGCCTCACAAGGCTAGTGGTGACATGACATATGCAATGGCACATATAGGGGACCTTTCCGTCTCCAGGAAAGTTCTACCGGGCAGGGCTTAGATCTTTGCCTTAGACCTTTGCTGTTGAAACTGTGGTCTGAGGTTAGCCATGTGGGCATCGCCTGGGGGCTGGTTAGAAATGCAAGGTCGGGAGCTGCACCCAGGCCTGCCAACCCTGAATCTGCATCGTCACAAGACCCCTGGTGACCCAAGTAAACGTGAAAGTGTGTGGCCTGCTGGCTGGTGAGGATGACATCTCAGAATGTCCCAGTGTAGCCTGGAAGAGCCCTTCCAACTTGCAGACTGCATGTGACCCTCTGCGTTGGGGAATTATGGCCCGTTCTCTACTTCTTGAAGTGTTTTCGTATCTTCTGGATTTCTGCAGTTGCTTTTACTTTTAAAAAGAAGCCTAAGAAAATTATTTTACTAATGCAATGACTTTGTAAAACATTGTCCTACCAGGAATATACAGACTTCCTTGGATCCAAAGCCCTACCTGCCTTTAACGTGGAGAGCCAGTGTCTGCCCTGTTGACACGGGAACCTGCAGGGGAAGAAGGTCACGTCCCCAAAGCAGTGGCTGCCTAAGGCCTGTGGCAGGGCAAAAGGGGGGAATATTCTTCCACGTGAGCCTGCAGGCAGGGGAGGGCACGAAGATGGGAATGAGGGGTGGCATGTCATAAAATGTCCTCGGGACATAAACCCTGCAGGGCCCAGCCCCCTACCCCCTGCTTGAGTTCATTAGCATGGAGACCCCCTTGGCAGCCCCTGCCCGTGCCTGCCCCGGGTTCCTCAAGGACTCCTGCTGGGGGCCGGAGGGCTGCCTGGCGCCACTGGGCGAGCAACTTTGGGGATGGAGCCAGGCCAACACCGGCTCCCCACACATGGTCATTACCTCCTGAAAACCCAGGAGTTATTACAATTAAAACACATTGTAGGGGGGAGTGAGGGCTGGGGGAGGTCCCTTTAGGAAGGAACACTGGGATTAAAAGAAATTAGAGCGGTTGTCGTGGCAACACAGCCAGGCCGGGCCTACCCTGTGATTATTTCAATGGGAACAACGGGATGAGGGCAGAGTGGGGCTGGGACAGAGGGTGTGGGGAACCGCGCACCCAGCTGCACGGGCGAGAGCTGTGCTTTTCCCTCAGGATGCGGCGGCCGCGGGGAAAATCCTCCTGAGGCTGCCTCTTGCTGGCTTTCCTGTTCTCTGTGGCGACCGCTTATCCCACGGAGCACAGGGTCAATGGTCCTCTGTCCTCCAGGGGGTCCACACCTCAGTCCTCTACGATCCCTTTCTTTTTAAAGTAGGAAAACTCCAAGAGGGCCCCAGCTCTCTGGGCTTCGTGGGTGGAATGGCCTGGCCCGGACTCCTATGTGCTCAACCTGGCGATTAGGACCCCCCGGTGAAACCTAACCATCTCTGTTTCTAGGTGGCCTGGAAGCAACCTGAAACAGAAAGGAGAGGTGTGTGTGTGCCGGAGGGACTGAGCGACAGGCAGTGGGAACGTTCTGGAAGCGGGCCCATGATAATGAGCACGATGGAATCTAGCCTGGGACGCCTCCAGGTACCAGCGCAGGATTAGGGTCTCTGCAGAGTGGGAATCCCAGTTTGGCAGAGCGACAGGGCCTGCAGAAGAGAAAACAGTAATTAGTTCTCCATCTTTCTGCTTGTCTCAGCAGCCCCGAGCAGGTCTGGCAGACGGGCGAGGAGAACCTGTTTGGAAACCTCTAGGGGAGAAGAGGAGGGTGGGCTGGGAGGGGAAGGGGAGTCCAGTCTGCAGCTTCGGAGCAAGTTCTTGGCAAGTTCCCACATCTCCCATCTCACTTCCTACGGTGCCACCTTCGTGGGACTAACAGCAGGGGAGGCTCGGAAACTCTAGATCGAATGGAGGAGCTTCAGGTGTACCAGGCTGGCCTTGCACCTGGAAGGTTAATCTGGGGACAAATCTTCGTCCCTCCTTAGAACACAGAGCTGGAGATCTCTGAGCTGCCTGGGCCTGGCCAGGAGGTGCCACCTAGGAATATTCCACTCCTGGCCTCCCCTCCCTTTTGAAAGGTGATTATTTCCAGCCCAGGTACCCCCGTCAGTCATCCTGAGCCTTCAATGAAGCTTTCACTATTTGTATTTGCAAGGTATTAGGTGTCTTCATGGAAAACAGAGTCTTGGAGGTCTTGGAGTTTGGCCTAAGTACAAGACTTGTCTCAGTCACTGACTCCGTGTGACCTTCTGCAACTCACTCAACATCTCCATTTCCTTATCTGTAAAAACATCAGCTAATTTCCAGTGTCACCGCAAGGAGTTCAGATAATGGACTTAAAATGCCTGGCTCTAGGGTAACCAGCCATCCCAGTTTGTCTATGTCTGAGGGGACTTCTGGGATGCAGGACTTTCCATTTTAAAGTTGGACAGTCCTGGGCAAACAGGGACAAGTTGGCCACCCTACCAGGCACAGTGTGCATGTATGGGGGGCGGGCAGCTACTTTATGTAGGGGGCTTTATTCTTTTGTAAAATTCTTGATACATCATTCTATATATGCAAAAGTATTGACACACATACATACACCTATACGAATTTTCCAAAGAGCTAAGTTGGGAGGTAACTACTCACACTTCGAAAAGAATCTTCGCCTAGCAAAATGATCAAACGTAGCATCCTCTACATGAGGTTGGGGATTCTGCCCAGATGGAAAATTCAGAGAAAGTAAGCTGATGGATTGGAAAGCAATGGGAAATGCATTTCTGAGATCCTCTCATTTCTGGGGGAAACCCAGCACTTTCAGAAGATTGTTTTGCGCCCAGCTCCGCTGCAAGCCCAGAGCACCTGTGCCGTGGCTCCACCGTGCAGCGGCAGGAGACCCCACGGCCACTTGTTTGGGGAAGTGCTGTCGGGCCTGGGGGATTCAAAAGGCTCCATGGCGCGCTCCCGCTGGATGGGAGCTCCGACTTGGCGTTTGCTTTTCATCACAGGAGCAGTCTGTTTATTTTCCTGCCTTCCCCTCAGTTCAGAGGGTTCAGACTGCCCCGGTTTCACCAACGCTGAAAAAACTTCAGGTAGAGAACTCACACACAAATCAAAAACACCAACATCACATTGTCTTGCTGAAGATTTTATTTTAACCACTTCGTTGTTGGAAAAATGGGTGAAATGAGATAGGAGGGAAAGGAAGGGAGATGACAAAGGGATCACAACATCCTCCCTGTCCCGTCCCCTCCCCTGCCCCGCCAAACCTCCACTTCAGCTTGAAAAGCCAGAGGTGATTGGCCTTGTAAGGGATTTTTAGAAGCAATGGAATGAATCATGCAGAACAGACCAAGCTGCAACCCTAGGTAGTATGCTACCCCAGGTAGTATGCTACCCCCAGCTCTACCACAACCCAACCCCAGGCTGGGGCTCCCTGATCAGTAGGTGCAAGCCACCAGCTGAGCAAAGGGTGGGGGGCAGTGAGGACCCTGAGTCTGTCCTGTCCTTGCCTCCCCTCCCTCCCCCCACCTGATGCTTTCAGGTGCAACCTGAGCCATGTGGCTACAACCACCATGGGTTTAAGGAACTTCACTCACTCCCAGTCTAAATCGGGAAGAGAAAGGGCCCAGCTGGAAACACATCCTATCTCCTCATGGCGAGGTGACAGCGGGGCCAGGCACAGCAAGGGGGAAGGATATTGGAAGGTGCTGAAAAGGGAGAGCTCTCTCTTCTCCCCCATTGGAAGGATCAAAGTCCTTATCTAACGTGAAGAGGCCAGATCGCCTGGAGCTCCAGGAGCGCAGACTCCTCCGCCCTGGAATTCCAGCTTCCCTCTAACTAACGCTAACAAGATCCCAGACCCCGGATTCCAGCAGGCCAGCCCCCTCGAGCCTAAGACTTGTATGGAGGGAACAAACAATGCTGCCTGGGGTAGTCCAGGCCTGCCGGGTGACATGAGGCTGTAGACACAGGGCAGTGTGCGAGGCGCTTGGCAGTGATGCCTGGTTTTATCATTTCTTGGATTGTTATTTGGTGAGAAGGGCCTTCAACATCTTGGATAACTAAGGCTCGGTCCTGCTTGGAAGAGACACTGAACCAAAGGATTCCTGGTCACCCCGCACACCTCTGTCTCTACGGGAGCCTAGTTCTGCCATCACACTTACCAAACTACATGAAGTCCTTTCTTCCTTCTCTCTTACCTCCTAGAAGGCAAGACTGTGCTTTCTTCTGTGCCTTTGTAGCCCACGCAGACAGTAAGCACTAAATCAATGCTTGCTTACCGAAACAGGTTCTTTACAGCTCTTCCATTATGCACATCCCGGAGACACAGGCCAAATCCCAGAATCCAAGCAAGCACCCCAGCCTCTCCCCACGGCTCACTGCTCCTCTTCCACGCATTTTCCCAAAGAGGGCTGGGAACCTGCCTCACTACTTTGCCACGCCAATTCACAACAACAACAACAAACACAAACAAGCCCCAGAGAAGGAAACATAGCGAAGTGTGTGTGGGGGGGGGGGTGAGGGGGAATAACCCTGAGGGACAAGGAGGAGTGAAACGTGCACGTGTGCACACATAACACAAGTTCGCATATCCCAAAGCCCCCTGGGCAGAAACCAAACAGGAAATCTAGAATCATTTCCAAATGCATTTCCCCAGCTTGCCCTTCCCTCCGCCCCTGGGGGTGGGGGTGGGGGGTCAGGGATGCTCAGACTGAGCTCTTGGCCTGGAAGCCTCACGAGGGCGGGGCTCTGATGGATTGATTGGCATTTCCTTCCCCCTCTCTCCCCTCCTGACCTCGGGTGAGGGCTTCACCCTGGATGGCTGATGGGACGGGAAGGAAGCCTCTTGCCATCCACACCGCCCAGGAGCAGCAGGGCTGGAGCTCTTCCACGCAGGCCTCCCACGGTGTTGGAGCAGAAGGTGACCAGCAGCTGGCCTCCCTCACCCCACTCCGCAGAGAGCTATGTGATGACCCGGGGCTTGGGGTCGAGACCTCCTGCTCTTAAGAAAACAGATCTGAAATTTTGGCATCAAAATAAAATATGTGCAGAGGAAATAAGTAACCCTCAGAGTGAAACGCAGGCCATAAGATTGAATTAAAATGTCCAGGCAGAAACTGGAGCTACAGTGCCCATCGGTTCAAGTTCATCCCCCATGAGATATTCCTTTTGCTCTGAGCTTGGCCGAGGATTGCACCCTTGCTCTGTGCAAGCTGCCTCAACGATCCATCCAAGGTCAGCAAGCTGCTCCTGCAAAGGGCCAGATATTAACAGTAAATATCTTAGGCACCATGGGCCATGCAAGCTCCATTGCCCGTAGCATGAAAGTAGCCACAGACGATACATAAATGAATGCCATAGCTGTGGTCCAGGGAAACTTTATTTATAAAAACAGACAGCTGTCCAGATTTGGCTTATGGGCTGTATTTTCCCAACCCCTGGCACAGATCACGAAGACAACAGAGTAATACAAAGGTTCAAGCACATGGGCTTTGAAGTCAGGCAAACCTAGCTCCAATCTCTGGCCGAGACTTATTAGCACTGTCATCTTGGGCAAGTCACTTAACTCAATCAGGCTCAATTTCCTCATCTGTAAAACAGGATAATAATGCCTGCCTCACCAGGTTACTGTGATGATTACATGATCTAATGGATATAAAGTGCCTGACACTCAATAAATGCTGGCTGTTAATCATTCTCATTATGAGGAGAATTAAGTAGAGTCCAAGGAAGTAACTGTGAGCCTTTCATTGTTATTAGAAGAACCATTGTTACTGGAAAAGCCCCCTGCACACCTGGGTGATGAGGGCCGGGCAGTGTCTTCTGTGCAAAAAGTCATTTCCTACCATGTAATAGTTCACGGATTCCCTTTGTGATGCTACATCAGTGGTTGCACGTTAGAGTCATCTGAGAAGCTTTTAAATCTCGCTGCCCAGGCTGCAGCCCAGACCAATTAAACCAGAAGCTCCAGGAGCCGGAGACACCTCTGGGCACCCACATATTTCAAAGCTCCCCAGATGATTCCAAGGTGAAGCCCAAGCTGGAACCCGCTAGGCTCCGTAGGTGGAAAGGACAGTCCTCAAGTTCCGTACCACTCCAGGTGTGGTCCAGCACCGGCATCACCTGGCAGCGAGGCAGACGGGCAGATGTCAGGCCCCAGCCCAGCCCTGCTCAGCCTAAGCCCGTGTGTTCAAGCGTGAGGAACACAGCTGTTCCCCAGGGGCCCACACTTGGCTGACTGTCAGAATCACCGGCAGAGCTTAAAAATTTTGTAGACTTTATCACCAATTCACTGAATCAAAATCATCATGGGTGGCCCAGGCATTGGTACTTTCCCTCAACATTTTCTTTGAAAAATTTCAGACCTGTAGGAATGTTGTACCCACACACTTACCGCCCAGATTCTGTGATTGTCACGATTTCGCCGCACTGGTTTCACCACGCATCTATGCATTTATCCTCCACTTATCCATCCATCAATCCGACTCGTTTTTTCAATGCGTGTCAACGTAAATTGCAGACATCAGGACACGCCATCCCTAAACACTTCAGTATGCACATTAATTGTTAACAAGGTCTCTAATCGATGCCTGGGCTGCGAACCCAGCATCCTACCTTGGGCATTCAGGAGTTATTAATCTAGCAACAATCTCTCTGTCCCAAGGGGACAGTATTTAGGACTTGTTTAAAAAAAGCATTCTTTTCCCTCCGATTCTTAAAAAAGTGGCGCTACAGCCTCTCAGTGCTATAATTTTTAGTATTAGATGATTTCTGGTGTTTGACCTTCTTCCACGTTGCTCATTAATCTCATCTTCTTTCTCCCTTGGTAAGACGTTAGAGAATGGTCACACACCACTGTCTGTATTGCATCTCTACGGTATTTATTTAACGATGTCATTAAGTATGTTGGGCCACGTGTCCAAAATGTTCCCTGGTGTTTTCCCTCCAAAAAATATCTGCAGGCAAAAGAGTCCACAGTCTTGCAGCACTCCATCTGTGGAGACCAGTGGTGGGTCTTCCTCGGCAGTTTCCAATTCTGCAGTCAGTAACCTTTGGAGGGGCCTGAGGGACGAGGTGCTGTATCGCCACCGCTTCTGGGTTTGGGCACACCATCGAACAGACAGCAGCGGTTTCACCCACCCTCTGGTGTTCCTTCCATATTGGGTGTTCTTTTGACAGTTACCTGCCTAATACAAAGCTCCCAGCCCTGTCAGTCAGGGTTGATGTGAAGTCAAAACTAATGAGAGATTTTTCTGGCTAGTTTAACCTAGAAAGGAGTCTGGCCCTAGGCCACCAGGCAGGATCATCTGTTCTGATCAACAATTCAAGACCTTTTGGGAAAGGAGGCTTACTGTTCCACTATTGCACCCAGCTTTTTAGGAATCTTCCAGAATCCTAGAGGCAGGGCTGCAGTTAGAACCAACTCAGCCTGTGTTCTTCTGCTCCTCCCCGAGGTACTTGGATAGTTGCCAAAGCCCTGGGGATAAATTAATAGGAGTTATTGCCCCTAAAGAATCGCCCAACCATTTTTAAATGCTCTTTTTCAACAATCTAGGAAAGGCGTGTCTCAGAGCATGCACACGCCCAAGCCCCAAGTTGCACCATCTCACAGACAGAGATAGCTGGGATGGGAATAGGGTCCCAAGTCAGTTTTCCACCTACAAACAGGAAAAGGCACATGGGTTCTTTAACTCCATCCTTGCTCACTGTTTTCCAGACCACCCACTCTCTGTTTGCACTGGTCCTCTAACCTTGAAACCGGATACCCTCCTTTTAGGAGCCACCCATGTTTAAACAAATAAATACCCCAAAGTAACCCACTCCCCGTGGTATTCAAATAAATGTCCCAGGAAGGCGGGTGGGGGAGGGGGTGCTCTGGGCCTTCTAGCCACTGGCCTGCCCCAGCAGAGCATCCCTGGGCCCAGCTTCTGGGCAGGGCTGGCACAGTGAGACATGCCAGGCTGCAGAGGGAGGGCCTGCACCAGCAGGGCAGGGGAGAGGCTGTGGCCAGGAACTGGAACTCAGGAAAGAGGAGGCAGGGCCGGTGGGTGGGGTCCAATCAAAGACTAAGACCTTCTAAACGTGTGCAGAGATTCCCTGAGACTCCCTGTTACTCAGCCTTAAGCCTTTAAATCCCTCTACCCAGGGAGGGAGAGCGAAGAACCATTTGGGTGGGTAGGTGGGTGTGCGAGAACAGGGCTTGGTTTTTGATGAGTCAGAAACACTTAAATATAGCCCAGACACTCGCCTGCAACGAGTGCAGCGGGAGAAACAGGAGCGAAGGAGCGACCCACAAGTCAACAACCTCCTTGCCTCTGACTCAGTGGAGAAAACCACTGAAGTTATTTGGTTTCATGGAACGTGGACAGCTAGGAATAAAGTTGCTGCTTTGTCATGAGTCCGTTGGTCAACGGAGTTGCTACTAAAAAGGATTTTCAAGCATAAGGGGGAAGATGGCAATTGCCTCTTTAAGACAACTTCCAGTAGCCACGGCCTCCTATGGAGGAAGGAAGTGGGGAGAGGTGTCCTCCCAGGTTGGTCCAGGGGCTTACGGATGGCCAAGGAAAGTGTGGACGGATTGTGCTGGAAGGCTGGCCCTGCCCCCTTAGTGCATAGGAAGTGAGGAGGGAAAAGGAGACCACGTTTCAAAAATAAACACAAACCCCAAAATAAACACCGTTAATGGAAGTGACTAATCAAGGGTGTGCTGAACTTGGTGGTTCTTGATAAGATACAGGGGGAAATGCACTTGGAAAAACAGATCCCGTCCCCCGCTTTGGTAAATAAAGGGACAGGGAGAAGGTGGGGGACTCAGGTTAGGACCTGGCTCAACGCTGCCCCAGAGGCTGGAAGCACAATTTCTCAACCTCCGCACTGTGACATTGGGGTTGGATCTACACTTCACTGTGGGGGCTCGCCTGTGCATTGTAGGGGTTTTTAGCAGCATCCCCACCCTCTGCCTGCTAGATGCCAATCGCACCCTCTCCCCTAGCTGTGACAACCAAAAGTGTCTCCAGACACTGCAAATGTCCCCTGGAGCATAGGTAGGGAGGTAAAATCGCTCCTGGTTGAGAATCACCAGTTTAAGAGAACAGGCGCAGCTCTTTTCAATGAGAAATGGCTTAAAAGGATCTTACTCAGGGCCAATCCAGGCCCAAGCAAAATTGTGGGGCTAACTCAGTGTCCTTGCTGCAGACCTGAAATTTGTCTCTCTGCAGCACTTCTTACCATAGCTAGTTTTCCCTGTCCAGGTCCTCTGGCCACTCTGCGCTCCTGGCAGTCAGGGAGAAAAACAGCAAATGAATGTGCCAGAGCCGCCATGCCCACCTCCAGCACGTACGGCTCTTTGGGGCAGCCCCAGCCCCATGGGCGCAGGATTGGTGAGCAAAGGGGCCTCCCTGCAGGGAGAGTGGAGAGAGAGCAGGAAACACCATGTCCGCCTGGCTGGCAGCTGCAGAACTGCATGAGGGCACAAGGCTGGTACGATGCCCCCTGGGGTGGATTTCAGCCCCACTAGCCCATGTCTGGCCTGACGCCTATGGGCATTACATAAAGCACAGCCCTGACTATCTGCCTAATTGTACGAGGACCAGCTAGAAAGTACAGTTTGCCGTTGTCCCTCATCTTCTCTCTTCATGTCACTGAAGGACAGAAGCCCACAGAGGCAAAGAGAGAGACTACAGCGGCACAGCTGTCAGGTCTGTATGAGTTTCCTCTTGCTGCTATAACAAATGACCACAAACATGGTGGCTTAAAACAAGACAAACCTATTATATTACAATTACGGAGGTTAGAAGTCCACAGTGGGGTGGGTCTCACTAAATCAAAATCAAGGCATCAGTAGGGCTCCACTCCCTACACAGGCCCTAGAGGACAATCTGTTTGCTTGCCTTTTCCAGCCTCTAGAGGATGCTACATTGTTTGGCTCGTGGTCCCTTCCCCATCTTCAAAGCCAGTGGTGCAGCATCTGCAAACCTCTCTGTGACTCCGACTCTTCTGCATCTCTTGTAAGGACTGTTGAAACTGCGCTGGGCCCAACTTAGGATTATCTCAAGAACCTTCCTTGATTACATCTGCAGAGCTCCTTTTGTCATGTAAGATAACGTGCTCACAGATCCTGGGGAGTGGGACATGGACACCCTCTGCCTGCCACATGGGCAAGGCCAATACTCGGCTCGGGTTTGCAAGACCAAGTCCTGTGCGTCTTCTTGGCATCGCACAGAGGGCAATAACCAGTGCACAGCACTGCACAGAAGAGTTGGCGTTTCAGATTTTCTGGGAGGAGTCTTCTGGACGCTTCTCCTTAAATCACTCCAATATGATCAAAAATAAATATAAGATCCTTCTTACCTGACAGAGGCTGAAACCTGTAGATATCTCCAAAGGCCGCTGGTCATTAAACGATGTTGCCAGCCAAGAAGGCCTTCAAGGCGCACCACAGTCTAGATGGGCTTGCAAGGAATCCCCATCGAGTGACACATAAAATGACGTGGTTTTATTCAACTGAGGATGTGTTCGCTGAAGAAGGGAGGAATAGTGAACTGAGTCAACTCGACAGTTCAACAAATGCTCTTCCAGCACCTACTGTGTGCCAGCCCCTGGACTAGGCACAGGGTGCCAGAGAGAAGTAAGACACAGCCCTCGGCCTCAGGACTTGGGGGCAGGAATTGTTGCTGTCACCATTTTTACTTTGTAAAGGAAGAAGCAGATGTCGATTCTTGCCCCCCCCTTGTGGGGCAAGAATGGTGGAGTCAGAGTCAAACCCAGACCTGCCTCACCCTACAATTCTACTCTTAACTGCTTCACTGTTTGCAATTCCAGGGGACCCATTCTACAAATGCGGTGTGTGGGATGTGCTTCCCCTGATGTAGGGGTGATGACACCTCTCCTGGGGAAGGTTAGGAGAGGGTTTGTCGGGGAGATAATGACAATAGCTAACACATGGGGTGGACGTGCACCCCAGGCCCTGTGCTCTCAGAGCTACATATATTAACACACAACCCCCTGCCCCCAACACCCTGATGAGGCCAGTACTACTGCAAACATGAGGTTAAATGGGGCACTGAGATAGAGAGATAGGAAGTCACTTGCCTAAGTCACACAGCCAGCAAGGGGTGGAGCTGGAATTCAGAAGCTACCTCTCTCTCTCCTCTCAGTATCAGAAAGGCGTCTAGGAAGGGTCTAATGCAGAGTTGGAAAGTCACCTGTGGGCTGTGCAGGGGCTCGGAAGGGCCAGGCTGCTGGTTGGCTGGAAAGGAGCGGAACATCCCATGCATTAGAGCACTCGCAGGTCACCAACGGCTCTTTGTGACCAAGACCTCAGCGAGAAGCCATCTACTGGCACCCGGACCAACCTGACCAGGATCTTGTCTCTTAGGAAGGCCATAAAAGTAAGGCAGGTACACAGTTCTCCGGCTGCTTCCAGAGCTCTCCAGAAACAGTTGCCACTAGTTTCAAAGTTGCCTTGGCCAGGTGGGTCAATGACTGTGGTCCATTTGAAGGAGGAATTCTGTGAAGAAGAGACATCTGGGATGCCAACTGGAGTGTGGAAAACAAAGCCCTCGCTCCGTCCCACTGGGCTCCCAAGTAAGCCCAACGTAGGCCGGTGGGAGCCACTTCTCAGACGCCGAGTTTCTTCTGCAAGACAAAGAGAGGGAAAGGTTTTCAGACGTTCTTTTAAGAAATCTTCTGGCCACCCACAACTCTCTTGGCCTACCAAGTGTGCAGTGCCCTAGTCTGTATTTAACTAAGCGATCCCTTTGGTGGAGGAGGGTGAAGGTTATCCAAGTCCCGTAAGCAAAGCATCAGCCACCTCATTTGCTGTCTTCGCTGACAGACGCCACCGTGACGTTCAGGAATCACCTTTAATCCCAGCTGCTCACGCTTCCAGAAGATAATCACATCATATGCCATGGCGCACTTGGGCAGCTTGGCCTCCTGTGTCCTGAGTCCCACTCAACAACACATGCTATGGGAGGGCAGAGGGGTGCTCATGGCACTGGGACTTTTTAGTGCATGGATTCACAGAATTCAAAACCTCATTGCCTGTCTCACTTTGAACAAGTAAAAATAGTTTCAGATGCATCTACCTTCCCACCCCTCTTAAATTCTGCCCAAAGATGGGCTGCCGGGCTGGGCTGGGCTGGGCTGGGCTGGGCTGGGCTGCAGGGGCTGGGAGGGTTCCATGCAAGAGAGAGATAGGGAAAGGTGAGGAGAAGGTTATTGGTCTGGCCCATCCTCGTCTAAGCCCTTTGTCCCCACCTCTCCCCAAGCCCCAGTTCAGAAAGCCACAGCCGAATCAAGCTTCCCCAGCCAGCCTGGCGCTTTCCTCCCTAGCAATCTGCTTTCCACAAAAAAAGTGTTCTAAATAGAGCGGAACTGAGCAGGGGGCCGCAGCCCGGATGAAGCCCTCCCCTCCCTGGAAAGCCCTGCGTCCCACACGGAGGCCGGTCCATTCCCCGTACCTCTCACTCAAAGCATTGCTGCCTGGGAGCACCCAGCCCTGACGCAGGCACAAAGCAGCACAAGTGGATTTTGCTTCTCCAGCACTTTGCCTGGGCTAGATCCTCCCCCCTCCCTCCCAGGCCTCCTCTCCCTGCCTCTGCCCTCGGAGGCAACCAGGGGACCCTATTCCAGACGGGGACCCCAAGCCCTGCTGCAGTCAAAGCTCACTGTTAACCTGCTGAGTGAGCTTGGGAGGTTCAATCAAGAACCCCGGTATTCCTGAGACTGAGTTCTGAGAACAAGGACAACAATCTCTGTCACTGAATTACTGTTGGGTCACAGTTTTTATTAAGTTAGAGTTTCCTGTTGCCCTTGAGGGGGCCTGAGCTCCAGACTGGGGGTGGACGCTTAGACATTCCTCCTCGATGCTGGAAAAGTCCACCCAAACCTCATCCCTACCGGGTGAAGAGCCAACAGCACCTCCTTGGACCCAGGCACGGCACACACATGGTTCTGCGCATTTTACTTATTACCGTGGACATCAAGAATCAGTCCGGTGCAGCCGGGTTTTGTGCATGAGGTTCTCACCCCCTCTGGAATAAGCATCACCCGCTTCAGCCCTCAGAGGACAGGGCTCCCAAAGGGGACAGGGACTGGCTTCTCTGGCCAACTCCTGACTCAGGTTCCAAGCCCAGGTCAGGTGACACAGTGACAGCTCTGGACCATCTGTAGAAGGCTGTAGGGGTGGCCACGTGGGAGGGCAGAGGCAGGTAGGGGCACTCATGGGGAAGCCGTGACAGTGCAGCCGACCCCACCCTCCACCTCAAGCCACTTCCTGGGGCCTCCACCGAGTGAAATCGCAAGTGAAATTCAGCCGATTCCATGACCTGCCAATGAGTCAACTCCGCCCCGCTCTCCACGGCCTCCCCGAATTCAGGACCTCCAAGAATGTCGATTCATCCAGCCAGGCAGAGGCAGGGAATTTAGAAGGTGAAATTAACTTAAAACAGAAAGTGAGAATCAACAAGGCTTATCCCCATCAGTGTGGGGGCGCCTCCCCCCGACCCCAACACAGCTGGGAAAGAGAGAGTAGCGGGGCATCGATGGATAGACAGGTCGATTGGAGGGACAGTTTACAATATGCAAATAGGGGCCCTTGATGACCCAATGTGTAAACAAAAATAACACTTGTTCGAAGGTGGTTTTTTTTTTTTCCCCAGCCACATATATTTATGAACTAGGAAAAAGACAGTTCCCTTCCAATCCCCTCTGCTCAAGTCTGGTTTAGAGCAAAAAAAAAAAAAAAAAAAATTAAGTTGCTGAAACGAGGTACTTTTTTCCCCCTCTGGATGAACTGTTTTACAATAAGCTACCTGCTGGGGTCAGGAAACGTGAGATCAGTGGCTTTCTGCTCACACAAAAACTCACGAGGGGGATCACACGGAAGAGTCCTTGCGGAGAGACCGTCCCCCGCCCCCAACCCCTTTGGACCTGCTCCAGCTTTTGCTGGAAACCATCTCTCTCCTCCACTTCACCTCCTTCCCTCCCTCGTTCTCACTCAGCCAGTGCCCCCGCTCTCCTGGAGGGGAGCAGCTTCCCGCCAGCAACCTTGCCCCCTCGAGAAGACAGAAGGTGAGTGGGGGAGAAGACACAGGGGCGGGGGAGGAAGGAGCTGCTCCCTGTGCCCCGACAGGAAACATATTTTCTTTACTATTAGGTGTATGATGCGCAAAAGAGAAGAATGATCAAAATCAAAATAAATAGCGCGCGGAAACAGGCGGCCCCTCCCTGGGAAGGGTAATTGCACAGGATGAAAGTTTATCCAAACACATGAGAAAAAACGGTTCATGCTGGAGGACAGGGCAAGGAACGTTCCTTACTGGAAAGGAAATTTGTTTATGACATTTTATTTGCTTCTTATTTTTTAATGCTCTTTTGGCCCCATGTCCTGTAAACACACCAGCTTTTCCATTCTCTCGTGGTGCCAGGAGAGCCGGAGGTGGGGCTGGTGCCAGAGTCCCGGCCGCTGAAGCCACAGGAGCCCACGCCCAGGCCCGGGGGTCCGAGGGGGACCCGCTGGTCTTAGTGTGCCAGGAAGGGTGTGCTTTGAACTCTGAGTGTGGAAACAGGGAGAAGGCTGTCTGGGCTGTGGGTTCCCCACGGGCTTAGAAATCAGCTCGCTTGCTCTCTGCCCCAGTGCGGGGGCAACAGAAAGGGCTTCGAGTTCCCCATGTGTGTGTCTCATGGAGGATCCTGCAGGGCCTCTTTCCCCAGTAGATGGAACTGACTGATTCTGGAGAGAACCCCGTCTTTGGGAGAAGCAGCTTGGCTGACGTTAGAGTCAGGTATGGTGCTGAGAATATCTAGAAGGACCTGTGGGCCCGTATCTGCAGCACAGCTCTGTCCCAACACCAAACAGAAACACCCCAGCCAGGGTGTCAGTGACACCACTCACAGCGGGGCAGCATGACGCCATGGCAGAGTTCAGTTCACAGGCGAAGGCTCACCTTCCCTCCGGGCACAGAGATCATCTGAGCCAGCGCTGAGGCAGAAAGGCCCATATGGCTCCACGTTCAGAGCACAGAGACAGCCCAGATGCCACATGGATAGAGTGCCACACTCCTGGCACTGTCCTAAGTGCTGCGCCTGCAATAACTCAGAGCTTGCAACAGTCCCAGGAAGCAGTTTAAAGGAAAGGATGTTGGTTTCATGCCTTAGGTTTAAGTCTGGAGGGAGCTGGAGCCCATTCTACTAAGGGAAGTATCACAAGAATGGAAAAACAAGCACCACATGTACTCACCATCCAATGGGTACTAACTGATCAACACTTGTGTGCACATATGGAAGTAACATCCATCAGGGTCAGGCAGGTAGAGGGGAGGAGGGGATGGGTATATTCACACCTAACGGGTGCGGTGTGTATTGTCTGGGAGGGGCATGCTTGTAGCTCCAACTCAGGCGGTGCAAATGCAATATACGTAAATTAAACATTTGTACCCCCATAACATTTTGAAATAAAATAAAGGAAAGGATATTGAGGCACAGAGGCTGAGTCACTCGATCGAGGTTGCACTGCTGGAGGTCAGCAAAGAAGCTCTGGCCGAGGCAGTCCCGGCCGGGGCTTTGCCCTTTGCCACTACTCTCTCCTGCCAGGAGTCCTGAAGTTTCTAACCTTGGCAGTAGAAGAGCTCCAAATCTTCACACCAGGCCTGTGACAATGGGGCACCCAGAAGGCCAGCACCCACGGGCCTCAGTGGCCCAAGCTGGACCAGAGTAGCCCCAGAGGGGGTTTGGTTCATGTGGTAAAAACTGCTAGAGCTGCCCAACATTCCCGTTCTCTGTCCCTCCCTCCATAGAGCTGGACGCTTCCCAGCTCTCTGGCATCCAGGTGGAACCTGTGATTAACCCCTGACAGTGGGGCAGAAGTGACAGGTGTCCCTTCCAGGCCACGGCAGTCAAAGACGAGCATGTCCTCTCATGGCACTCTCTCTCTCTGTTTGCTGGCAGACGAGGAGGACGCCCTCAAAGCTGGCGGTGTCCTAAGACAGAAGGAGCCTGGTCCCTACGTCTGCACAGGAAAAAGAGCCTCCTGCCCCCACCGCTGCCACCTCACCTTCAGCTGACATGTAAATAAGGCAAACTCATTAGGTGGCAGGACTGGGCTTCAGGGGTGTTTTGTTGCAGCAGCCTGCCGGGACTGATACGGTGATGGCCGGAACATGAGAACTGTAACACTGCTCTTAGCCGCAGGGGACTTGTGCGCGTGCAAGTCACCCACTCTCCTTCAGCCCTGGTTTCCTCATCTACAAAAACGAGGTCTCAGCACCTTCTCACAGAATCATCGTGGGAGTCCAATGAGAAGCCTGGCAAAGAGCTTTAACGTTGTAAAGCCTCGTAGCGCCGCCGTTGGACTTCGTCATCTCCTGAGCTGCCTGATTTTTCTTGGCTGAATCTCCTCTCATTCTCTCAAGTCTGAAACCACTCCTAGTGACCGTGGCCACAGGTGACATCCTCCTTGTTTGTACGAGGTGAGGACGGGGTGAGCTTTCAGTGCCTCTCTTCCCAAGAAGAGGTGAAGCTTCTGCCTCCCTTTGTGTTCTCCTCTACCTTCCTTTATACGCTCACTGGCCCCATGGAAGGAGTAATCAGAGAGCAACTGGGGACAGCCTCCTCCTCCCTCCCGGGGCCTGCTCACCTTTGGTCCCCAGGTGGTGAGCCCTGAACCCAGATCCAGTCCCCGTGGCAAGGGATCTGCCCCTTGACATCCAACTTCTCTGCTTGCAAAGTTCGATACTAACAGGTAGATTCCTTTTGCTTCTTCCATAGATCTCCCTATCAGAGTGAAACTCTTTGCATATTAATGGGCAGGTCTTATTTTGTTTGGTTTTTTGGTATTTCTCCTTATTAGGATGAAATTATTTAAGAATATTGATCTAAACTTTTGAATCGATATTTCTCTTTCCCACCTTAAAAATGAACCTCACTCACAGATAACTGGCAAGAACCAGACACATGGTATTTTCAAGAAGAGTTTCTGCAGGGAAAACAACCAATCAAGCGACAAACAAAATATCTATGCTGTTCAGAAAACACTTTATTGATTAATTGTGGGCAAACAAAAAACAGGCAAATTTGGCGGTACACACAGTAAGAGGCTGTTAACAGGAAAAGTCAACCCAACATCTTTCCTGTACATCTACCATGCAAAAGCCGCCATGCTGCAACTCTGAGAGCTCTGACCTTGAGATTGCCCATGACCTTGGTTTTGATCCCCAATTCTCACATATGACTCGGTCAAAGCAAGTGATCCCTGTAAGTCTGTTTTCTGAAGATTAAATGAGGGAGGCCATGAAATGCCGTCACAGTGCCGGCCATGTGATCCTGAGCGTTATCGGGCATTTCAGGGATAAATTTCAATGCGTAAGGAATGACCCAGTTCCTCCTGCTATAGGCGTAGAGAGAGAGTGTGAGAGTTGATTGGGAAAGAAAGGGGTACCCCAAACAAGTTCATTACAAGGGCAGTCCATGAGATACTAAAGTGCTCTGTTCAAGGAAGGAAGGGTCAGCATTTTTTGAGTACCTATAGATGCCAGATGCATTAAAACAATATGTGAGGGAGAGCTCACGACTGGTTGAGATGGCCGGGGAAATCCAGGAAGGCTTCTGAGCATTTGAGATGAGCCTTGAAGGACTGGCAGGATTCCAGCAGCCTAAGTGCCCAACACCTATTCTTTGAAAAATAGACTCTTCCATGAAGAATTGTCAAAGATTTAAAAATCATACTGAATTTAAAAAATCATTATTGGAATGTACGAAGAACTTTCCGAAGTAAGCAGTTCCAGAACATTCCCAACTCTTGGCTACATGAGTAGTGAGCGGGCAGGGAACCATAAAGTCCCAGGTAGACTAGCAACATGGACCCTCCACGGACAGTCGCCAGGGGCAGACCTGCAAAAGGACATTTAGGATCTGACACTGCACAATGTGCCCTGTTGCACTGGGCCCCACGGTGAGTGGTGGCACCGCCCATGAGACCTGAGCACCCAAGAAGTGCAGTGCTTTGAAATGGCCTGGGCCGTACTGCGGATGTTTAAAATGACGGGTAAAAAATGTTCCGTCTAGTTTAATTTCCCTGCAGCTCCTACTTGGAAACGGAATAGACTGAGTGTCTGTCCAGCCCCTGGGGTCCCAATATTTCACTCTATGGAGAGTGACAAGCCCTGGTCAGGCCCTAATGAGCACACACAGCCCTATCTTGAACTGTTCTCTTCTAGGCTGAAATAAGTTGCCATGGTTAGGTAAGAATAGTCACACAGGATGGAAAGGTCACAGCTTAGAGACAGGTGCACTCTGTTCCCTCCCAATGCTTGTCCTTATGCCCACTTTACATTTAACGAGGGACAAAGCCTTTGCCTTATAGCCTGGAACCTAATGTTAAGAGTTCGGGGCTGGGCGCGGTGGCTCACGCCTGTAATCCTAGCTCTCTGGGAGGCTGAGGCGGGCAGATTGTTTGAGCTCAGGAGTTCGAAACCAGCCTGAGCAAGAGCGAGACCCCGTCTTTACTAAAATTAGAAAGAAATTAAGTGGACAACTAAAAATATATAGAAAAAATTAGCCGGGCATGGTGGCGCATGCCTGTAGTCCCAGCTACTTGGGAGGCTGAGGCAGGAGGATCGC
This sequence comes from Propithecus coquereli, assembly GCF_000956105.1. Taxonomy (NCBI): domain Eukaryota; kingdom Metazoa; phylum Chordata; class Mammalia; order Primates; family Indriidae; genus Propithecus; species Propithecus coquereli. Next base: position 4,919,184 of record NW_012153729.1, read on the forward strand.
TTGAGTCCAGGAGTTTGAGGTTGCTGTGAGCTAGGATGACGCCACGGCACTCTAGCCTGGGCAACACAGTGAGACTCTGTCTCAAAAAAAAAAAAAAAAAAAAAGAGTTCAGGACAGAGGATGGAAGGGACCCAGAGGACCACCTGATAGGACCCCACCCCCACCCCGAGACACCACGTCACGGGCACCCACAGTTCCCAGGCCAGCCAGAGCCCTGGGCAGAGAGTTTTATGAGCAGGACAACATGTTTTCCACCCTTGCTCTCTTCTCTCCTCCAAAACCCAGACCTGAGTTACCGGAGAGGGTGGGAGGTTGGGGGAGGGGGCAGGCAAAAGAGGAAGAAAAGAAGGAGACGGAAAGCAATTTAAAAAAAAAAAAAAAGAAACCTTCAACAGAACTTGATAACCCACAGGCCGCGTGATCAGCGCCGGATGGCACACAAAGCCAAAAGGCAGGTCCCAGGACGGGTCAACTTAAGACTTAATATTTGCCTTTCACTAAGCAAACTAATAAATCCCCTACGGTTTTAGCCACGCAGAGCTCCCAGTTTTTATTTATTGGTCAAAACGGCAAGCAGGGTTTTTTCCCCCTCTTAGTCACCCCAGGGGTAAACAGTGGTCCCTCTTCCATCCCTCCTGTCATCAGCCTGTGCGTGTATTTGCCTTCTCCCTCGACAAACTCACGCTCAGTACAACTGACAACGAGTGCAAACAGCTTTGAAGTATTCTTTGGTAATGGACTTCCCGGGACAGCCCCGTCTGTGACTTGTGCAGCCAAAGGCAAAAGGAGAAAGAGCTACTATTTGCCCGGGAGCGGAAGACACAGCTAGACCAGGGAAGGCTGAGAACTTGACACACAGCAGGAGGCTTAGAGGACTGTCGAGACCAACCACTGTCCCTTCCCTGTCCCATTTTATACATAGGAAAACTGAGGCCCAAAAAAAAGCTTGAGCAACTTACATGTGGTCTGGAGGGAGTCGAAGCAAAGGCATGACGGTGTCCAGGTTTCCAGACCCTTCCCAGTTCAGGGCTCATTTCAGGCCTGTCTGCCCCTTGACGGAATCCAAACTTCACAGAACAAATCCCTTTATCAAAAGGATTTCTTCTGTACAATTTGGATTCAGTCAAAAGGCTTCACTCAAGGACCCAGAAGGCCACGTGTGGCCCCAAGGCCGCAGGTTCCCCACCCCTCTTAAATACCCAAGGTCAGTGGCCACTTTCAAGGTCACCCTTACATCCTTTAAACTGCAGCCCTCTAGACCGAGGGATTCACTTCCCCACCAGAACCTCCTCACTCTCCGTCAACATAACCTTAACCTTTTCCCATACAGGTTTCCAGGGCCATTTGAAGAGGATCAAAGTTTTCCTGTGGGTCAAGTTTTGATGCCAGGGAAAAATCTCACAGAGCAGTTTGGACAAAATTGAGGGTGGGGGGTGTCAGGGAGCTAATCTGAAATTAAGTTATGCTCATAAAGCACGGAGGCAAGATGAGTGTGTTTGGCAAGTGTTTGTGTTGTACCTTGGGCAGTGACTGATATGCTATTCCAACACGGAAGGGCAAGTCTTTAAGCCATGAACTCCTAGAAAGCTGATGGCTTAGGCGTCACATTTGCAAGCACCGTGGATGTCAGAGCTCAGAGAGGCCCCAGGGATCATGTGGCCCCACCCCCTCATTTTATGTGGACGGAACTAAGAGGATGAGGGACTTTCTGAGACAAAAACTCAGGTTTTCCTGTCTTCCTGCCCTGTGCTTTTTACCTGCATAAAACACACCATTGAGATACAAGACCAGGAGACTGAGACGTAGGGAAAGAGGGCAAAATGCCTTTAGCTCAAAGGCTCGTTAAGAAACTGACATTCGTGGCCACTTGGCAGCCCACGAGCTCTTTTTAATTTTAAATTCTACCGTTTCCCCATCGGGTTGAACATCACTCAGCCTCTCTCCCCATCCTCTCCCACTCTGCCAAAAAGGCTGCCTCCCCCCAGGCCAGACGATCCCTCGCCAGATGTCTGAAAGGGGATCGCTGCATTAGGCACAGATAGCTCTAGAGAAGGGTGATGCTTTCGACCACTTTGGCCTCTGGGATTCTGAGATTCCACGTGGGTGAGAGGATAAGAAAAGGGGAGGGGGGCAACTGTCACCTTTCACACCGCAGCAGGAACACTTCTTCTGGAACCAGAGAATGGATGTGGGACGCAGACGAAGGAACCATCCGAAATGTGTTCATCTTTTAAAAAAGAAAAATGGCACTCGAGGCGCTGGGCTCACACCCGTCCCTCCAGTGGCGGCGAAGAGGGTGAGCGGCGGCTCGGGGCAAACGCCCAGGTGCACGAGGGATGCCTGCGTGCTCTTCTCCACCCCGGCAGGTAACTACCTCCCTGTGGCCGTGCCACGCAAGATGGGCGCGATTAGCTGAAGGCCCCGTTCCGGCGTTGCAGGACGCTCACGCCTGTCTTTCAGCAGAAAAGACAGAGGCCGGATCCCCGACAAGCAGCAACAACTTCAGGATGCTGTGCGACCCCGAAAACCTGGCTTTTCCTAACCTGCAAAAGAACCTGTAGTTTGCCTCTAGATTGTTCTTACGTATCATGAACACCAAACACTCGGGCTCGCCCGCTCCCCGTCCCCAGCTACCACCTCCAAGTTCCGCCCCCTTATCCCAGATAAAGTCAGGGTCTGGAAAGGCAAGACTGAGCCGCGAGGTCCCACTCTGCACAGAGGTGAACTCAAAGGTTATCCGGGAGACGTTAGAGGGAAAGTACATACTCAGCCCCAATTTAGAGGCCCTTGATAGTTTAAAGGATTCTCGAGTTCAAAGGAATTTCAGGAAGTCCTCTAGCCAACCCTTTTGCTCTCCAGACAACGCCATCCCCAAGATTTTAGCTTTTTGTCTCTGCCTGGCAAAGACGCAGATCTGGGGTCTTGGCTCATGATTCTGCAGAGCATGTACACATGTGGGTGTGCATGTGTGGGCACTCACACATGCACACACACGCATGAACACACACGTTCTCTTTCCCCAGTTCCCAGTGGCTGTGTTAGTTTTTGTTTCTTAATGAAGTGTTTTCTTTCTTACGAGAAAGCTTAGTTTCCCCTTCACAAGGAGGATTGTATTGGAGAGGAATCCCTGATCCGTGACGGCCGGCCATGCCCACTGTCCACAGCACCCTCAGAAGGACGTGGTCTCAGCTGGTTCTTCGTAGCCAGGTTTTTACGCAGTATCACACAACCCTGCCAGCTGGAAACAACTTCGCTGGTCAGGACTGGCGCCTGACCCAATGGCTCCATCGATGGCTGTCCGGTGGCCGATGACGTGACTGAATGGGAACTGGCCAAACCAATCCAGAGCATCACTCAGCTACGGCAGGTAACCTAGAAACAGAGGCAGGGTCACTGAGTCACCCAGTAGGGTGGCCAGTTGTTCTGGTTTGCCCAGGACTGTTTTGGGTTTAGCACTGAAAGTCCTTCATCCTGACAATCCTCTTAGTCCCAGGCAAGTGGGGACAACCGATCACCCTCAGCTCATCACAACAGCGAATTCTAGAGTCGGGGCAGTGGATCCATTTGCTGAGCAGAGCACCGAGGTGATCGTGGGGTTATTGCTCTTGCTCTCCCTGGGACCCACCTATCGCTACTAGGTATGCTGGATGCCTCTGGGCTTCTCGAAAGGCCTAGATGGGCAGCCATAGGGACTGTTTCCTGTCTCCCTACTTCTACTGCAACTGTGGAATAAACCAGCATTTATGAAGGTAACACAAGTGGATCTCTATTCCTTGACTCCGGAAGGAATCCAAATAACACAATGGCTGTAACTGTGTGTCAGGGAAGACAGGAAGGTGAAAGTCTATAAATGATCTTTAAATTTCAGTAGCATTAAACATCTTCAAGAGGTTCTCCTCAATCATTCTAGGGTGAAACTGAGATGTCCAAGAAGACCCCATTGCTCCACTTACAAGACACTGAAGTCACTAAGTGGCCATACAAGCACATCGTCTTCAACACAGGGAAACTTTAATTCTTTTGACAAAAGCAAGCTGTCCGTTTGCTTTGGAAATAAGAAAGCACAAGCATCTCTGGCTCTGCGTTTGGCCAGGGTTGACCCATGACAGACACTTAGGAAGTGTTTTTAACCATGCATATGGTGGCCACAGGGTAAAAGGGACAGAAGAGTGTCAGGCTGTCGTCAGGTATGTGCGTGTCACCAGCACACACTAGGGGAAGGGCGTCCTCAGTAAACACCCAGCCCTGGCAGCTGGCTCGCCTGTCATGAAGCAGCATGATCGGCTTGGCCCCCGACTGCCACCTGAGAGAAGGGGGTCTTCACAGCTGGCTGTGCATCTGTGTCGTGGGAGACAGCTGGAATGAACAATAGCATTCATTTTGTGCCCTTCCAGATGTACATCTGTGTGTGATCCAAACAAAGCAGGTTGAAGTTGGAGAACGCCAGCCTTCACCAGCAGCCCCCTGCGGAAGCCGCTCTGGTGGCCCCACAGCCTGAGAGGCTGATGGACTCCTGCACTGGTCTGTGCATCACTCTGGACCCTGGGGGCCAGATCCCAACTAAATGCAGAGGGATACCATCCGAGGCTGCTTGCTCTGCGCAGACATAGGCCTCTTCAGAAGGAGCAGGAACAAAAATTAAGATCCCATTTGACCTAAGTGTGGTTAACTATTCACTCTGCATCCGGCTGGAAGATAGTGGAGCAAACAAGAACTTCTGGGTCCAAAGGTGCAGCAGACGTGGGAGCTGGAGGGCAAGACGGGGTGTGGCAGGAAGCCCTTTGGGTGCCGGGGACGGGCTGGGGGGAAGGTCTCATGAGCAGACACCAGTGGAGGAAGGAAGGAAGGAAAGACAAGGTCTGGGAGGGTGAGTTTGCTCCAGCTCCAAGTCACCTCCAGTGACACCTCTCCCTGAGGGTCTTCGCTTTCTACCCAGATCCAGAAGTTTCTTTATTCTCCAAAATAAGAATTCTTGATCGAATCCAGAGCTCTTGCCTCTCCAGAGGTGGTCCGGCTTTAGCCAGGTCCTTCAAGGGGTTCCCGGTGGCACATGTGATTCCACTAAGCTTCCTCGGGGGAATGTGGACGAGGACGGAGGAGCAGCCCTTGGTCAGCCCTTCCCAGCCTGTGGACTAAAAACAGCACGAGAGTGAGCATAGATTCTGCGGCCTCTGCTCTTTCTGCAGATGTCTTCAGGGGCTAGCATCACGTCCTTACTGCCTCTGGCCCATGATGTTCTCACTACTGCACAGAAGATATACTTCGAAAAGCAGCATTTTAGTTAAGGGGGAAAAAAGAGCCCATTGTTACCTCTCAAGGAACTCCCCGTACACTGAATCGTCACCGGGAACCCTCCTACGTGTATCCCGCCACTATACCCAGAGATGAGTTTTTAAACACCGCTGAACACAGCCAGCCCAGAGGAAATGGAGCATTCTGTTTTCAGCAGGTCACTATTATTTCTGCCAGACAGGGGCAGGGAGCATGGAGGTGTTAGAACACCCACTTTAGGAAAGTTGAGGTGCAGAGGGTGCCAGTGTTCTTGCCGTGGAACCGCAGGGCTTAGGTTCCTAATTCTAACGTTCACTTTACTGTAACTTCTCTGTGCTTTCGAAACTCCCTTAACAGCTAACTAGGAATTTATTCAGGGTGGACGGTAGGCCCTCAGAGGAAACAGGAAGACACTGCTAAACACATTTCTCTTTTCCTAATGCCGACAGCACATAAATTAAGATGGACTTGGATCTGTATTTTCCTCGCTTCCCACCCACCCCCACGTAACCCCCTGTTTCTGGAGTAACAGATATATTTAGTACCCCCAATGCCCCCAAGGGACTTCCCTCATTTTAAAATTGATTAGGCTCAGCAATGCAAGTTAGGGGCCTTTCACAGACGCGGACGACCTAGGCCGTGTGACGGGGCTGCTCTCTGGGTCTCTGATTCTCTCAATTGCTTTGAACCCGCAGGCGTAACTTGGACGAGTACAGATTCACGCATCTGCAAGCACCGTGCTGGATTAGATGCCGTGGATGCGGAAATCAACCAGATAGGCAAACCTAGCCTCACGGGCCATGGCAGAGAGGCCACGCGGATGCCACGCGGGTTCCCTCGGGCCAGCGTGATGCCAGAGGGCAGCAAGATCTTGAGGGAAAGACACCGCCAACTCTGGAGGCATTCTGGAAGCCAACAGGCCCCCTTCTGTCCCTGCACAGACCTATGAGGGTCGCAGCTCCGCCTGCTGCCAAGGAGCTCTCCTTCCTGCAGGCTTTGCCTGAGCTCCCAGCAGGGAGGTGTGCAGCAGCCGTGAAATCCAAAGAGAAGGGCGCTAATTGCCAGAGACGAGACAATGTCACAGTGAGGGTCCAGAAGATGGTTCAAGACATTGAGAGTCAGCATTTTAGAATTACCTACAAAAATTTAAAAATGAAAAACCAAAAAGGCAGCCAACGTGCAGACACAGAGGTGCTCGGGTGCTCTGGGCAGCTCTCTGACTGGTGGCCAAGAAGGAAACCAGGAGTTTTTACCCCAAGTGTAGCCCAGGCCCTTTGGACACTCCCTTTTGTTTAGACCTGAAAACACCCCAAACAAACCCAGAGTTCTAGACTTTCTCTGGTTTCCTTTCTCCTCCTGGGCAGCGGCCCTCAGAGCTGTCTCGGAGAGAGCCCCCGAGAAGCCTTTTCCCCTGGGTGATGCACGCAGCTAGCAAATTAATTGGCAGCAGCCGGGTGAATCACACTGGGACTTCCTTCTTGTTGCCGGGCAACTGCATGCACTTGGCAGTGGGACGTTAAACCCAGAGGGGAAGGTTGTGAGGCATTTGCAAAATAAAATAAAAAGCAAAACATACAACACCCCAGACTCTCATCCCCACATGGCGGACCCAGCCGGGGGGACGTGGGGCGGTGAGGGAACCCACGTAGGAAAGGAACAGAAGGCTAGGCCACGGCAGATCCTAACCGTCCCTCCCTCCCTCCTTCCCCCAGCCGGCTCTTCTAGGTCTAGCTAGCGTTTGTGTTTGGCTAAAGACACGCCTCCCTCGGCCTAGAGAAAGGCAACAGGATTAGAAGGCACCTAGAGACCTGAAAGATCACCTAGGATCACAGTGAAGGTTTATGCAGCTTGCTGTGGAGCTGGCCTGTCTGCTGTCTGTGTGTCTACATTACTCCACAGGTTAAGTCACCTGGCCGTGGTGGCACAGCCACCTCCAGGGCAGGCTCCTTCCCCGCCTCCCCACCCCCTGCCAATCCTTTCCACTTGAATGTTTTCATACCTGTTGCTATGGCCACTGGGTGCCGATTAGACAAGCCCTCCAACACACTGCCTTGCCTGCCGACCTGTCTCTGGCCTCTGTTGAATCTCCCAGACAGAAGTGAAATATACGCACGTTCTGGGTTTGGAGTACCCATGGAAGAAAAGCGAGGACGAGCCGTGGGATAACAGTAGCAAGAGGACCCCTGTGGTGGGCTGAATAACAGCCCCCAAAGACAGCCACAGCCTGATCCCCGCAACCTGTGAGTGTTACTTTACACGGCAGAAGGGCCCGTGCAGATGTGATTAGGTCAAGGATCTGGAGAGGCAGAGATTGTCCTGGATGAGCTGGGTGGGCCCTACGCGTATCACAAGTGTCCTCACAAGACAGAGGCCGAGACGTCTGACCACAGGGGTAGTAGGAGGTGTGACGGTGGAAGGATCCAAGGAAGGGGTCAAAGGGAATGGATTCTCCCCTAGAGCTTCCAGAAGAAACCAGCCCTGTAGATGCCTTGACTTTAGCCCAGTTGAAACCAGTCTCCAGAGCTACAGAAGCATGTATTTGTGTTGTTTTAAGCCACTAAGTTTGTGGTCATTAAACACAGCAGCAACAAGAAAGTGATCATATCAATACCATGTCTGCGCTTCCCCCATTGATTTTCGAAGTGAGTGTCATAGCAGGGGTGCAGGTGACAGTGGAACGGGGCTGGTCAAACGTGGTGGGTCCAGAACGTGGCTTAGGGAGGCCTCACCAACACCCTGCAGGCTCAGTGGGAAAAGTGCAAGTATCTGAGAGCAACCGAGGCAAGAAGTAGCCCAAGCTTTGAAGTGGGCTGTTAAATGACACCGTTTGCTGAGTATAACTTGGGCAGGTGGCTTAATCTCTGAAAGCCTCAGTTTCGTCATTGCAAGATAGAGATAATTTTATTATCTACCTTGCAAAGCTCTTGGGATTAAATGAGATAATACATGAAAAGCAGCTAGTACATGGCGGATGCCAAATAAATGATAACCCTTAGGAAAGATTAGGCATGCATATATAGGAATAGGCTGTTAGTAGCTTACCCCAATATCTATTTTACCCTTTCCACTTAGTAATAGAATGCTAATTTGGAGCTGGCACATTGCAACCCAGAGTAAAAAGGCTATATTTCCCAGACTCCCTTGCACTTGGATATGGCCATGTGACTAAGATCTGGCCAATGAGATGTAAGCAGAGTGAGACTTCTAGGAAGGCTGTTCAAAAGGTGTTGGAAGGAGCCCAATTTTCACCTGTCTGCCTTTACTACCTTCTGCTTTCAATGAAGACATGATGGCTGGTGCTCCAGCAGCCATCTTGGACTTCAAGGGACACTGAAAATGGGAGTTATGCGGTCAGTAAGATGGTCTAACAAGGAGATGGGAGCTTGGATCCCTGATAACTGAAGAGCTGCCACGCCAGCCTTGAATGGCCTTCTCTGGATTTCTGTTATGTGAGGGAGAAATGCTTTTCTGTCTTAGTGAAGTCATTGTTATCCTGGAGTTTTCCAGTAATCATAATGGCTACATCACAGCCATTATCCTAAGCAAGTAGGATTTAGAGTCGTTCCAGGACAACGGTTCTCAAAGTGCACGGGACCAACAGTTTCAGCAACACCTGGGAACTTGTTAGAAATGCAAATTCTTGGGCTCCTCCCCAGACTTACTGAATCCAAATCTCTGAGAGCTGAGCCCAGTGATTCTGATGCACCCTCAAGTGTGAGAACCACTCACCTAGAGCAAGATTTCTCAACTGGCACATTTGGGGTCAGGTAATTCTTGGCTGTGGGGGCCGTCCTGTGCATTGTAGGATGTTCGGTGTCATCCCTGGCCTCTACCCACTAGATGCCAGAACACCACCAACCCTGTCTGAGATGTGAGCATCAGAAATGTCTCAGAAATTGTCACCTGTCTAGGGTGGAGGGAGGAGCAGCAAAATTGCCCGTAGTTGAGAAATGCTGCCCCAGAGGAGCGGTTCTTTCTTGACCTTGGCTGCACATGAGAATCACCTGGGAAACTTTTCTAAATTCCAGTGCCTCCGCCTTGCCCCAGCCTAGCTAAATCTGGATCTCTGCGGGCGGGCCGAGGCAGCGGTGAAAGCTCCCAGGTGAGGCCCACGTGCAGCCAAAGTTTAGAACCGCTATAGGGGACGAGCGGACCCAGAAAGAAACTATTTACTTTGAGCTGGATGAAGGTGCTGAATCCTGATTATGGGAAAGACATGAGAGGTTCCCAAGCAGAAACTGTCATAAGAGTGACTGGGCTAAACGTGGAACCAATGTCGTACCTGTCAGATGGGTGACTGGATGAGGCGGAATTCCTGGCAGCTCTGTCACCACATTTCCCATAAGAACAGGGTGGACACCGTTCAGTCTCTCCATGAATAACCACACAAAGCCTCAGTTTCCTCCCCTAATAAACACAGCACACAATGAGCCAGCTCCCACAAGGTGCAATAAACATAAGCTCACCCATCAAAAAGAACCATCTCGGCCGGGCGTGGTGGCTCACACCTGTAATCCTAGCACTTTGGGAAGCTGAGGAAGGGAGGATCACTTGGGGTCAGGAGTTCAAGACCAGCCTGGGCAACATAGTGAGACCCCACCCCTACAAAAAATAAAACAAAAAAATTAGCTGGGCATGGTGATGTGCATCTGCAGTCCCAGCTGCTCAGGAGGCTGAGGTGGGTGGATCACTTGAGCCCATGAGATCGAAGCTGTAGTGAGCTATGATCTGCTCACTGCACTCCAGCCTAGGTGACAGAGCAAGACCTATCTCTTAAAAAAGAAAGAAAGGAAGAAAAGAAATGAGAGAAAAGGAAGAAGAAGGAGAAAGAGAAGGAGAAGGAGAAGAAGACCCATCTCAATAAAGG
>NW_012153729.1:4929557-4950093 GCF_000956105.1 Propithecus coquereli
CTCTAGCCTGGGCAACACAGTGGGACTCTGTCTCAAAAAAAAAAAAAAGGCAGCAATATGGCAACGGGACCTACTCAGAGATAGGGAGTATAAATTCTCTTCCCAACTGGTAAACCCTGTGGGTACCGAAACCAGGATCCTCTCACAAGGATACTCTCTGAGCAAGTAGAGATGTCATGTATATTTAATGTAGCCCTGAAAATAGGCTTGGCACTGGGTCCATAACTGAGGGGGAAGGCAGAGGAAGGAGGACTTAAATGAGAAACCAGCGACAAAGAATGAGGGAGGGATGAACACACTGATGCTCTGACTCCTTCAAAAGAAAGGTGAAGTCCTGCATGAGTTCTTCCTCCTGCAGGGATGGACATTTTCCTTCACGATTTCATTCCCCGCCTGCCCTGTCTAGATGCCGAGCCATGCTTTTCCTTGTTTCCCTTGGCCCAGATCATTAAGTCCAGGATGCCATTGGGGTGGGGCGAGGGGAAGTAGAGAAAAGGAGGAGAGGAGAAGGAGGAAGAGGAGGCAGATAGCAGGCTCTGATGGTCTTAGATGTACCAAGTCATTGCAGGACCAGGATGAAATGGCTTCTCGGTGCCCCACCTATTTCGGCCCCACCTGCTAGCCCAGATGCAAACATAAGGGAACAGGTGTAAGTCTATAAAGCATACAGGAAAAGACAACTCCCAGTGTCTCTCCCAGAATCCTTAGGGATGGATCTGCCGCATGCCCGTCCTTTCCCAAGGGGTTCTCAAGGGACTCCGCCTTCCATCCTCTCAGTCCATTTAATGCAGCTGATTGGGACAAGGAAGAAGTCCAGTTGCTCCATACCAGCAGTGCCAGAGAGACAAGGAACTTAGGTCCCATTTTAGGTCCTTTTCTGTTCCTAGGGACTTTTAACAGGTTGCCGTTTGTCACAAGTGAGTCCAAAGAATGCGGGGCCTTGTTGCTGGCATTGGCCATTTGTAATGCCCCCACCTCCCTTTCCTTATCCTAACCAGCCCCCCTGCTCACAAAGTCAAAATACATCTCCCACTGGACTCAGATCCCTGGGTTCCCTCCAGCCTGTAAACCTCGTGTGCAAATGTCCTGACTCTTGCAAATGTGTTAAAAAATAAACCTTAAAAAGCTTCCAGATGTTCTGTTTGTGTTGTGGTGCTTCTCGGCTCTGGTCTCCAGAGGCCGATACGTGATGTGCAGCATTCTGGCAGCCCAGATAAAATATGAGGCAGCTCAGAGTCCCAGCCTGGGCTCGGGTGGGGGGTCCGTGGGGAAGATGACATTCCCCCAGACCACACCTCAACCCGTCCATCCATTAACTCTTCCATTGTGAAAAGCAACCTCACCCTTCCCTTTATTCTTCCACTACCCCTAACATCCTGATCCTTCCACTGTTATGGGTGAGTTTATTCCATGTTGTGCAAAAACCTTCAAAAGATTGCAAAGGAACAAGTCTGAGATTCCCCAGTAATAAGCTTTCAGGTTTTGTCTTCTCTGAGCACCCACCTCTCCTCGCCATTAAATTTTTCATACCAACTGCCTTTGGGATGTATGGTAAGGGAGAGAACGACACACGAGTGACCCTTATACTTAAGACGTTAAATTACCATTTGCAAGGACACCTTAGGAGCTGGACCAGCCAGAACAGGGGAATGAAGTTCATGAATGAAGTTCAAGGCCCCTCTGGGGCTGGTGGCCTCTGCTCCACAGGAGGGTAATTGCCAACGGGCCGGCTTGTGCACACACAGCCACACACGCACCTTTCCCAAGAAGCTCACACCTGAGGGCCCGCGATTCTTTGCACAAGGTGACGCCTGCTCCCTTTGATGCTTGCCGGATGTGTTCCCATTGGGCGAAAACCAGACCTCAATGAAACCCGGCATTATCAAGGGGCTGGCCGTTTGCGATTGCACCAGCCTGTTATCTCCGAGGCCCTGGGCGGGGCTGCTTTGCGGTTCTCCATTGAAAAGCACTAACTTATAGGCAGATCAAAGACCCTCCCGAACCCTCAGACCTGGATCCCTTGTTTATTCCCGGCAGATTGTTCCTAAAGATGGACTTTAAAGATAATAGGTACCCGGGTCCCAGATCCCTTCTGTCCTCTCCTTATCATGCAATATGCCCCTCAGGGCCACCCAACAGCCGGTCACAAGGCCTTTCCTTCCCTTTCTTCAGATGCCCCATTTGACAACAGCAAGTGGGGAACAGGGCCAGACAGAGCCCCGGCCCTGCTGCAACAGGGCACGGAGGCGAGAGAGACACGGCTAGCTGGAGACCACGCAGGAGCTCCTCTCCCCTTTGTGAATCCGAGGGAGGCATTTCTTACACTCTCTCCTAGGAGGAATACACGGCCAGGGCCCCCTCACCTGGGCCTTGAAGTCCCTTGCTGGACTCTCCCATCTACCCAGATGTCTGACAGCCAGTGGTCAGTCTGCAGTGGGGACACGTGGGACCCGAGTTGTTTGGATCTGGGTCACCGAGAAGGATTGCCCAGTGGCAAGGGAGAGAGGGAGCACTGTCCTCAGACTGCGGGTGCTGGCAGGCTTCTCCCCTCCTGAATGTCCCTCGGCCCCATGGTGTAGGTCTGTCACCGGTCAGCTGCCGGACTGCAGCAGCAGCCACGATTTTCTTCTTGCACTGAGGGCACCGAGCCCACTGCCTGGCACTGAAGGGCACGTGCGTGAATGGATGAACAAGTGGATCGGCAGCGACACAAGCTGCCGTCTTGCAGGCACGGGAGGGACCCAGAGCACGGACATCATTCCTGCCAGTGGGAAGACGCTGGGGCAGCACTTTGCTCGCACACTCCACAGCTTAAGGATATGCGTCGGATCAGGGTTCAGGTCCCAGGTCAGCCCCTTGTTAGTGGTAGGATCCCGGGCAAGTTGCCTCAATTCCCTTTGACCCGCGTGTAAAGCAGGGATAGCAGCAGTAGCTTCTCCAGCATAGGGTGTTGTGAGTACTGAGTGAAGCACTAACGACTCAGTAAGCAGGATTTGTCCTTTTTACTCCATTTCCCTACAGCATCATCTCTACTAAAAAAAAGCAAACAACACATTTCCAAAGAAGGACATTAAGTCGTTTCCTGCTATAGACCACACCTAACAGGTGTACAAAAAAGTCCAGATCCATCTTCCATTACTCCTTTTCTTTGTCCTTTTTTAATCAAGAAAGTTGTTCTCAGCATTTGGATTCACCCTTATCTCCCCTCCTTCCATATCCCCGCAACCACCCCCAAAAGGTCTGCGGACTTGTGCGCACGCGCAGGGAGGCGGTGAGGAAGCCGGGAGTTGTGAGCTTAAGAAGTCCCCGCTGTAAACGATTCAGCTCAGCCACCGATAAGAGCTTTATCTCCAAACAGCTAAGGCCAATCAGAACTTTATCTTCGCTATTACTTAACACCGCACTGCACCGATCTCCAGCTCTCCTATCTCTCCCTTGCTTCCTTCATCCTTCTAATTTCTGTGCTTTCTTCCCTGAGCCCCGGGTTTGTCGGTCTCTGTCTCGCTCTCGTGACAGACACTGCAGCCAGGACAGGCCAGCTTAACTGGAAGCGACGCCTGTCGGGTCTGCCTGGTCCTGGCCCCGCATGGCCAGGACAGCTTGCGGTGCCCGTGCCAAGGTGAGGCGGGGAGCTGCACCTCGGCGCCCTCCCGTCACGATGGGGGCCAGGCTGTTACCCAAGGCTGCAGCTGGGCTCTCAGAGGCGCTGGGAGGTCAGGCAGCAAGTTCACAGAACAGGCCACCCACACGGCGCATCAGGGCTGCTGGACTGTCCCCGGGGCCGGAGCGGCTCTGGCCCTGGGCCCTGACTCGGAAGACTCCAGCATATGGCCTCCCTCTGGGAGGCCGAGAGGAAGAAAAGACAAAAGCCAGGGGCGAGGAAGAGCCCTGCCTCCCTCTGCATGCCAGGGACCCTTCTTGGGCATGGAGGTGGGGGCCTGAGACTGGCCCCCGGCAGGTCTGAGCAGAGAAAGGGGTGCCCAGCAACTGACACTGATGGCGCGTCCGATGAGCTCGGGCTCCCTCTCCCTTCTCCCTCTCCCCGGCCCCCAGATGTGCTTCCAGGGTTTGATCTGAACTTCAAAAACCCTCAAGTTTGGGTTACTTCACACTTTTCTAATTAAAGACCCAAACTGGATTTTCATGTTTGCAGAGAACTTTGACCAAAAGTGTAGGCAGCAGAGCAAAACAGGAAGACGGTGATCTCTGTCTTGTTCTCTTGTGTGTGTGTTTTTCCCCCGCTCTTTCTCCTCCTCCTAAAAGAACGAGCAGCTTTGGCCTCTGGGTCCCCTCGAGCCTGCCTGTGTTCTGCTGACAGCCTCTCCTTCCTTTGGTCCTACAGGCACCAGGCGCCATCCGCCGGGGCAGGGGTGGGGGTGCGGGGAGCCGGGAGAGGCTCTGGGAAAAGCGAGGAAGGAGGCAGGGAACAGATTCTCCGGCACAGCTGCCAAGAGCCCAAATGCCTCCTCTCAGCGGAAGGCAACCTTCCCAGGTTCCTCGGCATGCTGGGACTTGCTGGAAACCAGAGCCCTGGCTGGCAGAAGGCGGGTGGACAGTGGGACCAGAATTCAAAGGGGCAGCCGGAGGAGGGGGGCGGGGGGGAAGAGGGGGAGGTTTCAGTGAATCATATAAATTAGAGACAGAAGGATGTCAGGCCACCTTCGTTTCCTTCCTCTCCTAATAGGAATTATCTCATTAGCCCCGAGCTTCCTAGAGGCTAACTTTAAATGATTCCTGTAATGGGGATTTCAATTGATGCCCCCCACCCCACCCCCAACCCCATTGGACTCCCAGGAGAGGTAGGAAAGGCTCTTAAAGAGACAGGAATGAAAAGACATCAGTTCAATCTACTGAACCCTGAATGCTTTCGTGCAACTGAAGTATTGTTCTTTCACCCTCTATATCTACTTTTAGGAATTTATTTTGAGAAAATAGTCATGGATATAGTGAGAAACTGAATAATGACACACATCTTTGCTCCCCTCCTCCTCCAAAGATAGCCACGTTCTAATCCCTACAATGTATGAATGTTACCTTATACAGTATATGGTAAAAGGAACTTGGCAGATGGGATTAAGTTACAGATCGCACCATGGGGAGATTATCCTGGATTATCTAAGTGGGCCCTCAACATAATTACAAGTGTCCTTATAAGAAGGAGGCAGAGGGAGATTTGACTACTGAGAGGAGATCTCAATGTGGCCACAAGTCAAGGAATGCCGGCAACCATCAGAAGCAAAGAGTGATTCTCCCCTGCAGCCTCCAAAAGAAAGCAGCCCTGCTGATGATTGATTTTAGCCCCAGAAGTCTCATTTCAGACTTCTGGCCTCCAGAACTGCAGGAGAAGACATTTGTGTTGTTTTAAACCACCAAGTTTGTGCTAATTTGTTACAGCAGCCCCAGGAAACTAGTATGGCTATGAATAAAATTCTTGCTACAAGGATGGTCCTCAGAGCTTTATTTCATAGCAAAAGAAAAAAAATTAGAAAAATCAAAGAACTACGCAAAAAATAACTATGCCATAGTCCTACAATAAAATACTAAACAACCATGAAAATATTGAGCTGTTACTTAATAAGAGATTAACATCATATTAATAATAAAAGATTAACATCATATAACTGAGTATGATTCCTGAATATTTCCCTTGCTTTTATAAATTTTTAAAAATGGCAAACATCTCATAATTACTTCTGTCATCGTATAAATTACATATTTATTTACAGAGTGGTATGAGTGTTAAGGATGGTTTGATCCCTCTATGACTAGAGAAGCAGGAACTGGTGGAAATTTAGTAGAGAAAGGTAAAACAGAGTGAGAGGATCCAGGGTGGGCACCTTGCTGGGCTCTGAAGACCATCTAGGGTCCTGACAAAAAGGCTCTCCTCTACACACACCTCAGCCTGGCATCAGGGGTATGTGAACCGCAGACCCTCCTCCCTAACAAACAAACTAGTGCAGTCTCCTTGCTGTACAGCCTAATCCCCCTGGCCCCTGACCTCAAGTCTACTTTGAGACTTGAACATGGTTATTTTTGCCTCCCTATTTTCATGTTTTCCTCTCGGTCGGGTGGTATACCAGTTTCCTAAGGCTGCCATAACAAATTGCCATAAACTGGTGGCTTAAAACAACAGGAATTCACTCCCTCACAGTTCAGGAGGCCAGAAACCCACAATCAAGGTATGGACAGAGTTGGTTCCTTCTAGAGGCTCTGAGGGAGAATCTGTCCCCTGCCTCTCTCCCAGCTTCTCCAGGCAGTCCTGGGTGTTCCTTGGCTTGCAGACATACCACACCAACCTCCACCTTCATAGCTCCTTCTCTTCTAAGGACTTGTCATTGGATTTAAGGCCTGAATCCAGGATGACCTTATCTTGAGATCCTTAACGAATTACATCCGCAAAGGCCCTGTTTCCAAAGGAGGTCACATTCTAAGGTTCTAGGTGGACATGAATTTTGGGAGGACACTGCTCAAACTACTACAGATTACCTACAGCTTCTCTCTCTCTCTTTCTCTCTACTTCAGTCCATTTTTTCCTCCAAATCTCAGTAACTCTACAAGGTCTACTCTGATTCTTCCAGGGGTCCAGGATCAATCCCTTTATGGTCTGCACCCCACAATGCAGCCATAATGCCATACTCCCATGCCCTGTTCACAGTCTAGGACCTACAGAGAGAAGTATGCAGAGGCAGGTGGAGACTCTCTAAATGAGTGAACTCCCCAACCACTGGAGTTGCCAATGTTAGAGTGGGTGGCCTCAGGAGAGATAAAATTCTCCATCACCAAAGTGTTCGAGCAGAAAGCATCTATTGAAAAGGCTTAAAGGATTCTGTGGGTCTGGTTGGGAGATGGAGTTAGGTGGTCAAAAAGAGTTTGATTTTATGAGGGTAAAGATTGTACCCAAACCACTTAGCACAGTGCTGGCACTGGGAAGTCATTAAGCAGATACTTATTGCTCCACTGGTGATGCTCCTTAAATCTCAATCTTCATCCCTTAAACAAACACATAGAACTCTACCAGGCAAAATAAACCATGACAAAGGAAATGCTAAGACCTACATTATTTGTACATCTAATGACTATATACAGAGCACCTCCTTCACATACTGCACTCTGGAATAAAATCTGACACTCCTACATGCCTGTCTTTTCTTTGATGGCAAGCGGGTGACAAACCAGAACAAATCCCAGGGCAGGAGACACCTAAATCAGTACCCCAATGGTTATGCAAACTGAGAAAGGGACTCGGCGCCACCAGAGTTTCCATATGGGCAGTTGGAGGGTGCCTCAGGAAAACCTAAGGGACAGGGCCCTGGGATCTATTATTGCCCCTGCCCAGCCCACTCAGTAAGGGCGAGAAGGCAGAGGAGGCTACTCTGCAGCAGGCGAGGGCAGGCTGCCTGTTCATGCTGGAGCCCAGACAAAGCACACCCACCAGGCGGGTGATTTATCAGCTGTGGGAGGCCTGAGAAGCTCTTAAGCCACAGGTGGGTGCCTGTAAAGCCACCTCCCGGGGGAGCACAGACCTCAGGCCTTGCTTTGCTGCTAATCACGGTAAGCACCCAGTGCCTCAACCCCGATCTGGGTGGCCCTTAACCACTCCCAAAGCCTCGTCACATGCTCGGTGATCTCAGCTGGCCTCACACAAACCCTGTCAAGTAAGCAAGACAGGTGTTGTTATTATTCCCACTTTACAGATGGGGAAACTCTGCCGGCGCAGTTCTACGGCTTGCTTGGGCCACCCAGGGAGCGCGTGTCCCAATTCCTTTCACAGACAAGGCAGGCAAATGGTGTCCCCACCCACTCTGTGCTGCTCACCAGCACGTGAGGGCTTCACAGAGGTGGCAGCAAGCCTCAGGGATGTGTCTTCCCTCTGGGCCCTGGCTTCCATTTTGGACACTGGGGAGCCTGATGCGCTAAGACTCCCAGGTCTTTCTGTTCCGTCGTCCCCTCCTGCTTGACAGTTTGGAAGCTGGCGGGGCAGGGCCCTGGCAGGGGCAGGCAGAGTTTGTGCCCAGGCTGGGCCTCCCCCAGGAGCCATAAAACATGCCTTTTGGGATCTGGGAGGAGAAGCTGCCCATTCTGTACTTTTCCAGTCGTGGAGAAAGACAGGAGAAGCAAAGCTGCTCTGAACTCCTAGCTCAACTCACAAGTGACAGCTTTACCCCCTGCCCTGCAGAGGTCCTCAGTGCGGGGGGCCCGTATCCCACGAAGCAGTCCCAAGCAGCCTCAGGGAGTGACTGGGTGACTGCAGAGCAGGAGGGAGCAGGAAGAGTGCCAGAGGTCAGTGGGGCCAGAGGTCAGTGGGGCCAGAGGTCAGAGGGGCGTGAGTTAATGATCCTCAGGTTCGGGGTCTCCACAGGTGGCCGAGTTCCCCTTTGTGGGGCCCCTGGACCCACACAGCACACACCCCCCAAGAGCATTCACTGCGGATCTGATTGAGCCACGGGAACCGGGACTCTGGAGGTGGCATCTGCAGGGCCGGAGGACAGGGCAAGGCAGGCCGGGCCAGCCCTTCCACAGCCCGCTCCGCCTGGAAGGCCCAATTCCAATGGCTCCTTGGACCTCATCTTCCAGCAGGACCCCCAAAAAGTGGTTGTGGTTTCCCCTCACCAGCACTTTGGGACACTGCACAACCGAGAGCTCGGTAAGCTCTTCTGCATTTGGGGTCTGGCAGAGAGGAGCCGTGAGAAGGGGAGAGGACGGTCCGCAAGCTGTGAGCAGTCGGCTGCTGTCAGGCATCGAGGCCAGTGCTTGTTTCCCATGACACTCTGACTGGCAGCGTTAATAACTAACCACGTCCCAGACAGGTGCTGGCGGCCTAGCCTTAGGAGTTCGTGTTCAGGGTTGGAAGTGAGTCACTTCCCTTTTATAGTTTGCTAGCAGACTGAGTCACCCAGGGGCTGACCCTTTCACACAGATTCTCACACCTTGGCCAGCTAATACTCATGTCCATACCTTAGACCTACCACTTTTCTAGGTCAGCTGGACCCTGGAGAGCTGACCCTCATGGTCTAGGTCAAACAGCATCCCTGAGAGTGACCCTGTCTTTGCCAAACTTCCCCCCACCACCAATGGGGCGGCCAACTTACTGTCCCAAGAGGAGTCTGGCCAGCTGTCTGAGAAAGACAGGGCCTGACAGGTGGGCAGCCATGCCTGAGGGCTGGTTGGGTCTACCTCACCTTTGACCTTGACCCTAAACATTGCCCCCATACCGCCCCAATCCTCTGTATGGAAACCAAAAACACTAGAAGTGGAAAGTTCCAGACTGGTGAACCAAAGGACAAAAATGTGATGCAATAAGCCAGCTTCATCACCCTTGGGAAGGACAGAGGCTGAAAGCAGGTACACTGAGTCCAGTGACTGTCAATATGCTTCCGTCCTGTGGGTGTCACGTGGGAGGCAGGACCGGCCACTGTGGCCGAGGCTCTGGGCACCCAAGCTCGCGAGGGGGCTCTGGTGTCGAGCTCTCAGGACTAATCTCTTGGACAAGTTTCAGATAAATGTCATCCGAGGAAAAAACCTCATATACGTTTTTAGGTAATCCTTCTTTCCCCGCTCTCGTATGGCCTCTCTTACAATTTTTGTTTTTTTAACTAAAAAGAGAGCATAAGAAAGAGAAAAACATGACAATAAAAAAAAAAACCAAAAAACTCCCTGAAATAGATTGGGGATTTACTTTTTTTTTTTAATCCTCAGAAAGTCCCTCTTGCTACCTGGTTTCTAAAACAGACAATCAACACAGATGACATCAGGTTGCACGGCCCTGGGTGTCTCCCCGCCAGGGGCTCCAGGCAGGTGTGAGACTGGCAGGTTGAGAGAAGATGACACTATTTCTTTCCTTAGAAGATGAAAACCAAGGAGGAGAAGCGACGGCAGAGGCGGAGCCCCGGGTGTGGCGGGGAATCTGACCCGCTGCCAGCCGTTGGCCTTTTGGGTGAACTCCGCTTGCCTCCGCAGGCCGGGACGACTCTGCGCTCCGGAGCTGTGGTTACTTCCTCCCCGTCTCAGGTGTCACAGCCAAACTCACCCCCGGGGCTCAGGAAGCCGTCTCACCTCCACGGAGCCCCCCGGACTTTCCGAGCTGCGTTTTGAAATCTGTTTGCTGCGGCCGGTGGCTTCTTCTTGACCTCTGCAGAGGGAGAGGGGCTTTCCCGGGGACACACGTCTCGCACATAGCACCGAAGACAGCAGCCAGCCAGGCTGTGTCGATAGCACCGAGGGTCCAGATGCCAGGAGGAGCGAGACTCCACCCCCAGGGCTGGCTCAAGAGACCAAGTGAGTCACCAGGCCTGACCAGTGACCACGATGTCCCAGGGTGAAGTGGGAGGCCTGGGGATGGGGCCCGCTGTAGGGACACGCACTGCGGTGACTCACAGCTGGAGCCCAAGGGGAAGTTCTGTCTGCGAGTGCTCTGGAAGCCTCTCGCCCGGGTGAGCTCATCCTGGCTGCCCGCCGGCACTCGGAACCGGGACCGGCCTCTTTCTCCCAGAGCCCCGGGTTTTCACTCTCAATTATGCTCAGGGCAGCATTCATCCTCCGAGCCACAGCACCTCTCCCCTGCCCACCACACACACACGACGACAGACCAGACCCGGCGGGGAGAGCGTGTCCTCCCTGGGGGTCAGATTATTCATCTCTAAAAATAGCCCTCCCTCCCCGTGACCTGGCACGGGAGCCTTTGGGGCTATAAGGTAGCGAATAGGACAGTTCTTTGAAAGAAGTGCGCAACATCAACGCAAGGCGGCAGCGCTGTGATATTCCTGTTCGTGACTCCTGCTCCGGGGACCCGGCCATCAGGCTGCCATCTCGCTCCGTCTCCCTGGGCCGTTGGTCTGGAAGCGGAAGAACTCGAGGCACTAAGGGGGGAAGTGTCCCCAGCAGCAGAGCCAGGAGCTTGGGGGGTCACTCGGAAACACAGCCAGCCCTGGGAGAAGCCCAAAGGTAAAGACTCCCCCACTCCCACTGCCCTCTCCTTTCTCCGAGCGTTTCCAACAGAGCACACGCCCATTTCTAGGCTTCCTCAGGAAGAAGGGGGTCCCGGCCACGGCCCTCAGCTAGCCGTCTACCATATGCACGAGCGACGGAGCAGTCCCCCAGAGAAAAGCAGGAGGCATTTGCTCCCTCACGGGCTGTTTCCAGATCACATGCAATCACAGGACGTTTGCTAACAACCACTAAGCCCAGGTCCTCACGGAAGCATTCTAGGAAATACACGCTGTTTCAGATATGAGCTCTGAGGGTGGCCTGCCACACCTTAACAACACCTGCGGCTTCAGGGCAAGAAAAACAAAAAAGGAGTGATGGCCGACCCATTCGTTCCTGCAGCTGCTCAGCAGTACTTTCGTGGAGGGAGGAGGAGGATGAGAGGGAGGCAGGGAGGCTGCAAGGCATCAAGGAGAGCTCCCAAGAGCTTCAGGGAGAGCATGGCAGATGCTCTCAGGCAGTGCTAGCTGCTCCCTGGCATGATAATGTCACCATCAGGCGTCCCTTGAGAATGGCCCTGCACCGTCACTGCCCTAACGACATTGCGACAGGAGAACGGGGCATTTGGTCCTCTTCTCCTAGCCTATCCATTTTTTCCACTCCCTTTATTTTTCCTTTCATTTCTGTTTTTGCTGCTGGGCCTGCAATCTGCCAGTGTGACCCCTGGTGGCCCCAAGCAGCAGGGAGAGGAGAGTGACCCTCATATGAAGGTGCAAGAGGCTATCCCAAGTCTGGCAGCCACAGCAGCCCAGAATCAGTCCCTGAGATTTGCTATCGTGGCTTTTCAGCTCATCGCCACCATGCACGCCGTTCTATGGCCACGTGTGTGTGATTGGACAGAAGAGAAGCAGGCACGCTCGATGCCCTTTGTCTGCCGGCCACCCCGTTCCTATCGGCTTCCACCCCGGGCCCTGCAAGAGGCCTTTCCAACAGCAAGTCGTATCACAGTACACTTTGCTCGGAGCCCCGCTGTGGCTCCCGGCTCCCTGGGAAGGAAGGCCCAAGGCCTCCAGGCTCTGCCTGGTCTGGGGCTCACTCTGATCGCTCCCCTAGTGCCAAGCTCGCTGCTGTGCTCCAGCCACCCTGCCCTTGTTCTCAGACACGCCACACACTGGCTCCTGCCCTGCGCCTGGCTTCCCCGCGCCCTGGGTCCCACGGGATCTTCCCCAAGGCGCCCCGCGGCCGCCGCCCTCACCTCCTCAAGTCTGTGCTCAAATGTCGCCTTGTCTAGTCCACACTGTGACCTGCCCTCCACCCTCTCCCTGGCCCACACACTTGAGCTGCTTTTCCTGCCTCTGTTTTATTGTTTCCCACCACACTCTCACCTCCTTACATACTAGACAATTTACTTACTTACCATCGTCCCTATTTATCGTCTGCCCGGCCTCCGCAAGAAAGCAAGCTGCGCAAAATCAGCTTTGGCCTGTTTTGCTCAGCTCCTGTTCTCTGCCCAGAGCAGTCCCAGCAAACAGTAGGTGCCTAATAAATATCTGTTACACGAGTGAATGAATGGCTGAAAGAACGAACAAACGAAGGAAGAAATCACTGCCGTCCAGGTGGGGCAAGAGCTGTGCACCCCATGGAATGAGCAGGCACTCGGGGTGGGCTCTCCCGGGGAGAGAAGGGGGAGGGCTGGCAGGGGCAGAAGGTGCTGTTTCCAGAAAGGCGCCCACAGCTGGCCTGGAAATCCCCTTGGTGTCACTCATTAACCACCCCCCACCCCGACACACGCCCGGACTCTGCTTCCGGGCCCGGGCTCCCATTGGCAAGTGCACACCAGCGTCTGGGCGCCCAGTCTGCGTTGCTAGGATGAGTGGGGATGGGGGATGGGGCTGGGGAGTGTAAAAGACCCCTGAGTGATAGAAATGAGCCCTCTGTGTCCCCACCCTACTCTCAAGGTGCCAACTGGGGGCAGAGCCGGCGCTGCGGGTGAAGCCCTGCATGGAAGCAGGTGGTCCGAGGGGAGGAGCGGCCAGCCTCAGGGCCCATGGTTGGGGGTTTTAAGAAGGCGATGGGCCCAGATGGTGACACACGGAAGGGGTGTGCCAAGCACAGGGGCAGGGCGCAGGAGAGATCCAGTCTCAGGGTGGGAAATGATGGGAATGAGACTGGGTGTCCACTGAGATTTGGGTGCCAGGACAATGAACAGAGAGCCATGACTGGTTTCATTAGATCAGAAAGTGGCACGTCAAAGACTGGGCTTAAGAAAGATGCTTTAGGGTAGACAAAAGTGGATTACTTCGGGGTGGAAAGAAGGGACATGCAAAGACTGGAGCCCCTTGTGGATACCCAGTCCCAGTCTGTGCAAGAGCCAAGATGGGAGGAGCAGCCCGGAGGAGGAGGAGGGTAAGATGGACGGTTGCTTTGCAGTAATTGTCAGCACTCAGCATTCTAGTGGATGGTAAAACGCCCCCCAGCCGCCCTCCTTCCTCTCCATCCGTGTGGGATGAGATGAAGATAAACAGAAAGGGAACAAAGACATACGGCATCTCTTACGATCTGGACTTCTGATTTGTGGTATTTCATGTAACTCTCAGTCTCCCCCGAGGACAGAGTATTAGCGTCATCATCTTACAGATGAAGAAATTGAGGCTTAATAATTTACCCGAGATCATATTCAGACCTAGTAAGATTTTTAAAACACAGAAAAAAATCCACTGACATTTATTGCATCCTTAATATATCCCAGGCGCTGTGCTGGGCCCTTAACTGTGCATTCTCTCATCTCACGTCACACACGGAATGGATTATCTTTATTATCCACGTTTTACAGATGGGGAAAACAAAGTCTGGAAAAGTGAAGGTCACCGGCCCTTAGTCACAAAGCAAAGAAGCGGTGGAAGTTGGATTCGAACCCAGGCCCTCCGGGTTGACATGCTTTACCACTGCACCACACCGACAGAGACACATTTGCAACACAACCCGTTGGGTTCCAAAACCTTGTTTGCATTGTGCAGTACTCCCTCTCCCAGGCTCTACAGAGAGAGAGAGATGATCTGTTGCCTCCAACCAAACATGCCCATGTCTGGGCTTCCAGCTTCGTACCTACGTCTAAGCCTTACAGCCAGCACTGCAACTGCTGTGCATGCTGGGTCCGGACGGCCCTGGGCAAATCCAGCCCTTGCAGTGGGGGAGTGGCCCCTCGTTCCACAGCCTGCTTTACTGGGGGCAGACTTCAGCTGGCAGCATGCCAGAAAGCCCTGCTATCCTGTTTAATCCTACGGACAGTCCCTGCGCTCTGGAGGGCCAGCAGGTGCAATCCACCTGTTCCTCTATCTCCTGGACCCGCAGGCCCCGAATCACCTGCCCGACAGTTCCTCCTGCACGCTGCAAGACCCCTGTGCCCTGCAGTGGACTCCACGTAAAGAGCAGGTAGCAAGAGCTGAAGCACGGCACGCCAGGGAGCTGGGACAATTCACTGTCACTCGACACAGCAATAGGCCACAGTGATGATACAGACCCGGCTTTGAACCCCAGATCCCTTACTAATTAAATGTGCCACCTTCGGCAAATGACTGTACTTCAGTCTCCCCATCTGTAGGCCGGGTGTGACAGGGCCTACCTGCTAGAGTTGCGATAGGTACAAATGGTGAATCCAAGTAAAAGCCAAGCACACACAGCCTACCCTGAATTAATCGTGACCGTTTGTACCTGTGTCTCTGGGCCTTCTCTGATGGCTAATTGCAAGGCTCCTACCTGCCAATTGCCACTCTGGCTGGCACGCAGAGGCGTTAGGGATGTCCCGGTGAGGGCGTGCACGGAAGAAGGAACAAAACCCCCAAGCCAGAACGCAGCGGCGCTGTGGTTGCCACACCCAATTCACCTTTTCCTCGTCCTTCTTTCTTGGTTCAAAGCATCCACCGAGTCAGCCAGAAACCTCTGCTTTCACCTAGAAAAATAAGGGAAAAGTTACACCAGGAAACAAGATAATGAAACTCATCTTCAAGCTTAAATGTGGTGGATGGAAGTGGTCCCTCAACGCGAGACAGCACCCCCCACGCACGTAGGAGTTTAATAGTTGTTTACTCTTCGCTACAGAAAACAACTACATTAATCAGAAAAAAGGAAGCAACCCATTTCCTATGTCAGTTGGGGACACAGCCAAATGAAGAATACTTTCAAAGAAATATGGTTTATTACGATCACAAACTCGACTCAGAATAAACCAAGATAGAGATGGATATTATACCGGATAGTAATTTTTTTCAAGTTATAACAAAACTCAAATTCACAAAGGACGTTTACTACAAAACAATCTTCTGCCGCAGTGCTGAGCTGTTTTCGTTTGGGCCTTTTACTCAAAGACTCCTGTGGTTCTGTCTGAAGTTTTACATGCTCTGACCTTGCTGTATGTCTGAATTCACGGAAGGGAACAACTCGTGAGGAGCATCTAGCTCCACCCCGGGTCCCTCTCAAGCCCTCGATAAATACCAGCTACACTATTACCAATTATACATTCCTTTTGTGGGTTTCTATGTCATCCCATCCATGTAATTCCTGAGCAAATGTGCACAAATATCAGCATAGCTGCTGTTGTTATTGCTGCTAAAATAGATGTTTAATCTTTAGATCCGACCTCTGGTCAACCTAATTCAGACACCGGGAAGAGTAATATTTCAAAAGGTATTTAAAGATAATAGCCCCATTCTAAACTTCCCCATCATTAGGCTCAAAGAAATCACTCTAGACCCGTAGGTTGGCACATGAAAACAGAGAAAAGAAAGAAAAAAGGGAAAAAAGAATACCAGCAGGTTTGAAACAGACAATCTGTAACCGTCACACACAAGAGAAGGGATTGTTCGGGTGGCGTTTTGTTCCTTCATGGGGCGCACATCACATATGATCACTCCAGTGGTCTCTGAGTTGCTGAGGACAGGGCTGGGCTGGGACTCTGCCGCCAGCCCCATCGACCGACGCCTGCCCCCAGATTGGACTGGGGGTCCCCCTGGGCTCCAGTACCCCTCCCCCAAAGCCAGTGACACACGTTTCCAGGGCCGGCCTCTGGCTACCATGCCCACGATGTCGTCCCAGGACCAAGCTCAAACGCACAGGCTGCTGACTACAGGGCCTAAGAACTTGACGACTTTAGCCCCGATGAACCATATACAACACTTGGGACCTAAGTGGCTGATGGGCGAAGGCTAGAAAACTCATCAGAACGGAGCATGCGAAACTGCACAGTACCCTCCCGCTCCAACCCCGGCATCTGGAGTGGATTCCCCGTTTCTACATGATGCGACCCATTTTCAGTTTATCGTTAGGCGGAAATCATCCACGATAAATTCATTCAAGCTAGAGCCCAGACGAGTGGACATAGTTTCAGCGTTCCCCCTCCAGGGGAGATGAGAATTCTAACATGAGTAAATCTTAACCCTTCATCCTGCACCTGTGACATTTCAGTTCTGCCGGTTTCGAGGCAGAGACTGGGGAGACAGAGTAACGGGACCCTGTGGAGGGGTGAGGGGGAGGTGGAAGGAGAGGCCTCCAGCTGAGGTTCTCACACTTGGCTACTCACGGCTGCCCCTCCCCTGGGCAGCTGGAAAACTGTACCCAAGCCTGGGCCCCACCCCCAGAGGTTCTGACTGGCACAGGGTGAGGCCTGGGCACTGGATCTTTTTTAAAAGTTCCCCAAGGAAGTCAAGGATCATCTGGACTGCAGCGGGTCTGAGGTGGCAGACTGAGGGTCTGCATTTGTAGCACGCGCCTGGGGTCCTTAGAACACACTCTGAGCAGCAAGGGCTTCCAGGCAGCCTCTCCCGCAGCCTCCTCGTGCCCCCGAGGAACCTCAGGCAAACCCGCCCCACCCTCTCTCCAGGCACGGCTTTCTCCTCCGGGGTGGAAACCACCGCTCTTCCAGCAGGCCCCAGAGACGTGCCCAGTCAACCTCTGCAGTGCCAACTGGGTAAGAGACATTACTCACATCCCAGGAGACAGATCGATGCCCCTCCCCTCTTCCCTGTAATCCCGTTCTAGGCAATCTGACCTCTGGCCTGAAATGCACCTGGAAGGATCACTACATTAAACAGAATGGCTCGTTTCTGCTCCGGTCCTTAAAAAGAGTAGTGGTCTCTTTCCCGTCGGCTTTTTGTATTGGCATGGCGACCGGGGCCACCAGGATGCAGGGCCTCCCTGGGAGCCTGTTGGCCCATGGACCTTGACTCTGCCCACGGCACACTGGCCTCGGCCTCTGTCCCGGGAGCCCCGCCGTGGCTTCACACACACACCTCTCCACCACGTAAGCTGCCCTTGCTGTCCTCACCGCGGACATTGGCGGGACAGGGAGTGGATGGCATCCTCGGAAGCAGGCCAACAGCAGCACACCACGGCCGACACCAAACCTTTGAGGGAGGCCACAGACTGCAACCGGCTACCCACAGCCTGCCCCCAAAGGTCCCTCCCTTCCTCCTGCACCCCACACCCCCCAACCCACTGGTTGCTTCCTGACATCCTGGGGATGCTGTGAGCCATACACCCCCTAGCGGTTCCCAGCCCAAGGCTCGGCAGCAAAGACGCCTCCAGCCAGGACGGAAGGGCCTTCTGCTGGAGACCTTGGATCGAGGAACCGAGAGACAAAAGCCCCAGCAGGTGAGGCCACAAGAAGACATTCTGCTGGAATGTGTCCAGTCCCACAAACCCACTGCCTTCTCCAGAGAGTGCAACACGGAAGTGGCGAGCTGTTATGAGACAGAAGGCCACATGCTACAGAAGACCAGGGTGGGGAGGGAAAAATACGTGGGGTGGGGCTCGGGATTTTAACGTTTTATAAGGCAAGGTCAGGATAAGGGTTGCAGTTTGGGGGAATCCTTGGACCTTCTAAATGGGTCCAAAATCAAAGGATTTCGATTAAACAGGCCAAGCAGCTGTCACGAAGTCAAACCACAGGGTCCCATCTCTAGGAGCCTACCCAAGGCTGATGCATTCACAGGGCCCCCAGGACTTTCAGCGGCCCAAGAAAATGTTCTTCTTTCCTTTAAAGTCAGCACAAATAGAATGACTATACTATTGATGCCTAGATAACAATGAATCTAGCCTGGATTCTATTCGTCCTTATACTATTGTAGTAAAATATAATCTTTAATGTTTTATTATTATTTTTTTGTCTATGAAGACAGAAGTGCCTAAGGTCACAAACATCATAATTTGGCCCTGAATATACCAACTTCCTTCCAATGTCCAAACACGCCAGCCTTTACCGAGACCCCTTGCCGAAGCCCCCGCGGCTGCAGCTGCTGAAAGACCCTCAGTCGGGCCGGGGCACCCAGCCCCAGCGGTTTCCCATTGGTTCGCCTTTTTTACTCTGGGTTCTGTCGAAAGCGTTCCGGCTCCACCTCAGCCAAGTTCATCTGAGGCCCCGGCACTCTGGGCCTGTTTCTGGCCAGGCAGAAGCTCCAAAAGCTACACCTCCGCCCGCGTGTGAGAAGTGCAGCCCGGCAGGACAGGGCGGCCGCTCCGAAGTCCAGACACACACACTCAGCCCCCTGCAGCATAAACACCGAGCCTACCTCACACCCAGGCCTATAAAAGGTAATTACACAATCTGATCTGGCAAACTAGTGCCGCAGAATTGTCTAAGTCTCACGATGAATTCGAGGTTGGATCAACAGCAAAAATTAACCTGGATCTTTATTGGGATTTGCCCCCGGGTCAGGATTAGGGTTTATTTATCGTTTTTATTTTCCTGTTGAAGGAGGGTGGAAGGCCTTCTCTCCAGCTCACCCTCCCGCCCCCACCCCGTTTAAGCTTGGCTTTCAGACGAGCAAGCTGCCCAGCGAACTTCCCCACGCGCAACTAGATCCAGCTCAGCTAAAGTCAACCCAAGCACCAACTAGGAGATATACGTAATTTTCCGTAAGGCGGAACAGCTCGAGGATCCCAGATCAAGGGAGTCATTAGTTTACACAGACTCAACATCAGGCAAACAAAAGAATTAACATGCCCACATGGCAATTTACCTCCTAATTATTCGGGCCCAACTCTGAAATGTTGACTCGGACAACACTCACATATACACATTTCCCTAAAAGCTTTTTGTTTTCTTGAGCTCTTCCCCCCACTCCAAGGGGTCTTCCAAGAGGAGATGGTTATTGACAAGAGTTGGTGTTCATCTCCTTAGCTCATTAAACAGCTTGATCGCCAAAGAATCGTTACCAAGACGAGTTGACACCAAGCAAGGATAATTCTTCATCTAACAAAAACAAACATCATGGCAGGTCAGCAAGCCTTCTCCTTTCTTTCTTTGGGTACCTTTCTGCAGGTTTCCCCTGCAGAAGATAATTCTCTACTCAGACTCCTAAGTCAGCCCTGCAGTGACCGCATGCCCAGGGTTTGAAAGACAAGGCCCCCGTCGATATAGAGGTAGTTAGTTAGCATCCACACTATATAGCTATGGAAAATGGAGTCTAGCAGAGAAATGAGGTTATGACGCACGCAGAGGTAGGGTATTCCCTACAGATAATACCCACGCAATCTATCCACGAAATTATTTAGGTGTGCCTCTCTGTGAGACTGACCTAGCTCAAAGAAAAAGCGTGTGTTTTTCTAGGGTTACGTGTGGAGGTTACAGCATTTTGCCCTTTAATCAAGGTGGCATGGGCACCAAACTCCTCTACCTTGGGTTAGGATTTATCATTTGTGGGCAACAACACCTAAAAACCATATGCATAGGTAAGCATGAGTTTATATGTATATGTGCGTGCGTGCATGCTTATATATTTTTTTCAAGGACACTGACTTTATAGGAATACAAACCAGTTCTAATCAACTGTCTTTGACTTAAAGCAATGAAAATGCTGTTTTCTTGCACCTCATCCATAAAGATTCTAGGTGACCCAGTTAGAAGTGATGGAGAGACTGGAACGTGCAAACTTACTGTCAGCCAGATTGCAATCTTTGCAGAGTTCGAGCCAAATCTCAGACTATGATTCCAAAGTGGTGGAGACAAGTGTGCACTTTTTGGAAGGAGATGAACACTCGTTTTTGCTCAGACTATATGAAGAAGTCTCGGAAGGAGGAGGGAGGCAGCAAAGAAAAATATCACCTGGAGTGTAGGTGACACTGAATATGGTGACATGAGCGTCATTCTGAAGAGCTGTCCACCCTCGGTGTGAACAGTGGCACAGAAGATGAGTAAGAGAATGCCAGGGAGCCAGTCAAAATGCTGTAGACACAAGGACAAAAATTCTCAGTGTATTGTTAAGTGATCAAAACCACATCACACATGCATGGGTTCCAGAGGTGGAGAACCTAAGACTAAAACCGTAACTTAACCACTGATTAGCTGGGTCACCCTGGACACCTTCTGGGTCCATTTTCTCCACTGAAAAATGGGGATGGCAGTAGTGACTATTCCTCACCCCCAGCAAGCTCTCCACAATCACAACCGTTACGTCTATTTGAGAATGTAAAATAGGACGATCCTTGTTTCTATATCGATGCTAAAGTAAACCACGCATTCGACTGCTTCACACATTTTATGGACCACAGTAAGCAATCAATAAATGTAAGCTATTGCTATTACTGTAAAAAAATTACAGAATTGCGTAGGTTATAAAAA
>NW_012153729.1:4951284-5047720 GCF_000956105.1 Propithecus coquereli
CTTCTGTTATAATATCTCGTTAACCACCACGTCCAGTCACTTCTCCTCTAATGTTGCTCATGATCCATCTTCTCTTATATCCCTGTGGCCTTGATAGTAGCTCAGGCCCTTGCTAACCTCAGGCTGGGAGGGTCCCATAATAAGAATGATGTCACTGATTATTTACTATGTCTCATCTCTTTACATGTGTCCCTTAAGTTCCTTGGCAATCCTCCCTCACCGTGTATCACTTCTCACCTTGTCCATTGTCTTCCACTCACCAGCTCTATCTCTGGCTGGAAAGCACCAAGCTCTTTGGTGCCTCGGGGCCTTTGCACTGGCTGTTTCCTCAGCTTGAAACACTCTGCTTAACTCTCAACGTCTCCATTCAGACAGCACTTCCTCAGATCCCTCCATGACAACCCTATTCCACGGGCCACCCAAACAGTACAACCCTTGTGTCCTTCACTGCACTGAACCTAATCTGAAATGATCACATTTGTTTATTGCATTTCAGTTTGTGTCTCTGCCCACGAGACTGTGCGATCCTTGAGTGCGGACGGCTTGTCCGTTTTGTTCTCCACTGTATGATCAACACCTGAAATACGAGCTTTTAGCATTGAGGGAATGAATAGATATTAGTATCTCTATGTGAAAGACAAAGTCATCGAGGTACAGAAAGATGCAACACTTGCTCAAAGTCACATGGCTAGCAAGCAGTTTGGTCAACCTTTGCACTGAGGTCCTCTGGCTCCAGGGGTAACGCTGAGAGTGACCTTCCGCTGTTACTGCCCTCACTTGGGCTACCTGACTGCAGACTTTCCTGCTGCAGTCCATTCTATACAGTTCTCCCAGCTTATTCTAAACCATCTGCTCGACCATTGTCCACGGCTGCCTACCGCCTGCCATGTACAGACCAAACCCATCTACACGCTGAACCCTCCTCTTCTCTCTGCAGCCTTGTCTGTAGGACGTCTCTACAGGCATCTTATCTAACATCTGTCCCCCACAACCCCTGCCTGCTCTGCCTCTCCCCAGCACTTCCCCTCTAAGCTCACGCAAGTCCCACCCAGCCAGGTCAACCAATGACAAAGAAGCCTCCCGAGTTTCCAGCCCTGAGTGAGAGCTCACCCTTGAGCCACAGCACAGAAACCTGCATCCCACACTTGGCAGTAAGCAGAGGATGACGGGGGGAGAGGCCATCCATCCTCACTCTCCAAGGAGATCGTAAGTTCCGTTAGGGTGGGTAATACGCTGCATGTGTCTGAATTCCTAGAGCCTAGCACAGTGTACAGACCATTCCTGAGAATCGCCACAATGCACTGAGAGCGTGCTATGCGCCAGGCTCTGTGGCCCTGGCGCTCCATCGACTTATGCAGCCGACCTCCACGACAGCAAAGCTCTCTCGAGACCGCTAAACCGGACGGGCTCGACATGCTACTCTTGAGGGCTTTCGCATCCCTCGGGTCTTTCTCGATCCACCTCCAACTGGAGCTGCTAACGCTGGTCCAGCTCTCAGCTCTCTCCTGGATCTTCCCTGAGCGGAGTCTCTAATTTGAGCTTAAGGATACAGCCCAACCCGCTGTGCCTTAAAAAAACATCAAAAGTTTACGAGCCCGTGGGGGTTTTCTCTTTTAAAAACCACATCTTTGCCCCTAGGGATACCTACTGAAGACGGCATCCATCCGTCCCCACAGGCAAAACAGAGGCAGAGCAGCCCCTGGCGGGGACCGTGATGTCACTGTGGTTGAGTGCCCCTCCCAGCCCGCGGAGGGCTGAACCACAGAAGGTGTCCTAGGCCCAGGTCCACCACCCTCACGCCAAGCCTTAGCCCTTGTGTCTCGGTCTCACCATGTTTAAATGGAAAATAAAATGCTCAACTCAAAAACACTTTTCCAATGATATTTTAAGGAAAAATGAGATCACAGAAAATCAGGGAGGTAAGTAAACGGTGTGACCCCCAAGCAACATTTTTTTCAAAGAATCCCCTGAGAGGCTTGTTTGCCAGAATTGGGGGGGCTCGGGGGGATAGGCTGTGAAGACCTTAAGCCCTAGGGCCCACCTGGGCAGCGGCAACACTTGCGCTAACACAAAGCTCTTACGATGCTGCGAAAGCCCACACCCTCACTGCAAACAGCCGCGTCCTCTCTGACCCGCACGCCGAACCAGACCCTGCGGTACCCCAGGTTTGCAGAAGCTGCCGACGGGCCCCCTTGCCAGCCGGGTCAACATCTGCCTCTGCCAGAGATACCAAATGTTTCCTAAACCCACCCCAGGCCCAGCTCGCCGAGCTATGAATAGTTATTAACGTTAACTCACGGCATTAATTAAAAACTGTTCAGCCAGGCAAATTCTCATACTTTTAAAAAGTCATTTGGGTAATCGCCTTTCCATGCCGCAAACTTTCCAAACGACTGACAGGTTGACATTTCACAATGTTGTTTGTTTTAATCAAGGAGGGGAAAAAGCCAGTGTGGTTCCCCAGTTCATTTTTCAGGTGCTTTGATTTATTGATTGGCAAATCCCCACTTAATAGCTGTACAGCTCGGCCTGGGTCGGTGTCTGGGCTGGGGAGGGGGGACATGGCCGCAGGGCCTCTACCCTCCTTCCCCCAACAACCAGGCCACACGGCAGGACCTTCCAGCCCCTACCCCAGCGCTCAGGTTGTCACCCTCCCTACCAGACACGGGCAACTCCTGAGCCTACACCCAAGGCAGTGGTGCCGGCTCAGCAAACTCAGGAGCCAGGAGGCAGAGTGGACCGACCTCGACGGTTCTCCAGCCTATTTCTTTAAAGCCACGAAACCCAGAATCAGGCCGATCACATGAGTTTGAATCCCACCTCTGCTGTTTATAAGCCTTGGAGAAATGCTTTCATTTCTCCGTGCCTTAGTTTCCTCATCTGTCAAAAATGTGTATAATAATAATACCTACCTATAAGGCTATCTTGAGGGTTCAATCAACTAAGATTCGTAAAGCACTTACAACAGCATCTGCAGTATAATAAATGCTATATTTGTGTTAGTTTAAAAATCCTCCCTCATCCCTAAGAAATCCTAATACAGAACCCCGGTGGTCAGTGGAAACAGAGTTGGATGTGGCCTGGCTGGCGTGAGGGTGGCCAGCTGGACCTCGTACATTGCTCTGGTGTCCTGCTTCCCCACGTGCCACTGAGGCCTCCCCAAGGCCCAGCAGGGTCCCAGGGCACCCACTTTGAAAGCCACTGCTTATTCTGAGGACTAAACATCCTCAGCTTCCCACCGGACACATCAGCCCGCCCATGCCGAGAAGTCTTCTATGGAAAGACAAACGAGTTCTCTTGGAAAGGCGACAGTGAGCACCCCAGCCTCACTCTCCACCCGGCCCCCCACCCTCAGTGTCCTGCAGATGGTGGCCAGGGGGAGGCCTGAGGTCTGCGTGGAGTCTCACACTGCCCCCGCCCCCAGCGCACCACGGTCAGGACCACACTGTAGCCGACTGCAGCCAACTGGCTTCCCAGACACCGACAGCAGCAACCACACATTCCTCCAGGGAAGAACTTTTCTTAACGACAAAAAGCATCACAAAGCCGTCAAGCAACCTTGTAACAACAAAAGAAAAGACACAGGCGGCCACAGACCTCTATCTAAAATCACCGGCTCACCACGAAGGCATCTCAGTGTTGGCCCGGCACCTGCTACATGCCAGGCACCAGAAATACAAGGACGAGAAGGCAGGTCCCAGGCTCCCCAGGGTCGGAAACCTCGTAGGAAAACTGATACCAACTGTGCATACTTTATGATATGGATTATCATGAATTATATGTGTGTGTATATATTTTTCTATATAATATTTGTGTGTAATATACAAACATGCTCAATGCGCACAGTAAGGCTGAGGGAGAAGGTGGCTCCCTCCTCCCTGGGTTGTGGGGTGGGGGCATCTGGGCTGGGAAGGAAGGAAATGGCTGCAGGGGTCATTTGCCAAAAGGTTACCTTGGTTACTGGAAAGAAGAATACTGGGCATATCCGGGTACGAATGACAACCCTGGTCCTCTTTAGCTGCACAATCTCGGGCACTGAGGTTTTATAGCTCTTCAATGACGCACACCAGCAGGCAGGCGGACAGGAGGCGATCAGTGCGTCGCCCAGAAGAGAAAGCGAGGACACTCGGCAGAGGTCGTGTCCGAATGAGGCCATGGGGAGGTGCTTGGCTGTGCTCGAAGTCAGACAAGCAAGCGAGAGGGACCTCCGGGGAGTCCAGGGACAGCGTGCCCTCGGGCCTGCATTTTCTCGGCTTTATCATCTCCATCAGCAAAATCCGAACCATCATTCCTCGTCCTTCCTGTCTCCCTGGGATGTCTGGAGACACATGAGAACCGAGCTGGGGGGTGAGGGAGAGGCCAAAGAGCTGCAATTTCAGAAGAAAGGCCAGCTAGGAGCCGAAGGACCATTATTTTACTTGCGGAAGCCAAGTGTGGGCAATGGTTGAGGGTTTCTTTGGGTTTATCAGAAAATCCTAACAGAAAAGAAGTATTTAACTGAGACCTGGATAGAATCTTAGATATATTTTAAAATATTAAACTGAAATCCTAAAGCCCCATAATATGACACCTTCTTTGCCAGGCTCGGCTGGTTTTAAGGGCTCGTGCTGTGACCAGGAGCCCGATTGGAAGGTGGTTTAACTTGGCTCTTTTGATCCCAAGGCCGCCCTGGAGCATACGATGACGATGAGCCTGTCTCAGGACCAGGCACCCGGGAACCCCAAGCCTGAATTCTCGGGTGAGACGTCACTGGCTTCTGTGCCCTGTTTGGAATGCGATTTTCAGAAACGGTTACTTAAACCGAGCGTCGGAGCTAAGACAAAGATGGGAGCCTCAGTCATCACGTCAGGCTTCCGAAATGGGACCTGTCGGGACGCGGGGCACACACCTGCCAGCCCGTCGACAGGCATGATTAGCCCGGGAGGAAGGAGGTGGAGAGCAAAGTGAGAGGTCCAACCTTCCTGCCAAAACTCTCAGAAACCCCAAGCACACAGCCAAACAGCCTCTCACAGAGTATCAATTTGCACACTATGGAGCACACGCGTAAGGGAGCACAGAATGAACACATGCCTTGCCTGCCTGGGCTGAAACTGGACATGGCCCACCTCCATGGTGCACACAACGTATGCACACATACAGGCTGCAGAATCATGCATTAAACCAAGACATGGGCAAGCAAAGTTTTATCAACTTATGCAAGTGAAAGGTCAAGTTCATAACTGGGGAGGAGACTTGGGTATGTCAACTGCCTTAAATGTTTCACAAAGAAATGGTAGAATTTCACATTAATGTAGCATCAATACAAGCTTAGCACTTCTGGTTTCCAGTACCCTTTAATATATATTCATCTCCTCCTACCCAGCAGCTCAGAGCCCCCACTCTTCTGCCTGCAACCCTCATGGCTCCTATAAATGTCCAGTATTACAAGAACTTGTAGACCTATCTTTCTGTCCCTGTTAGGATGGATGTCTCTTGTAGGCATGGTCCATAACCAACTCATCTTTTCCTGTTGTTGGATGAAGGTGAGACATTTCAGAGCTTCACCTTAGAAATCCCACTCCCACAAACTTTCTCCATTTAGCATGGGGCTGGAGATTATTCTACTGTCTTGTGTGTATGAAGATGCGAAAGAGTCCAGTTCTTTCCCCATCAGATTCCAGGCTACTTCCAATGAGTAACAGGCAAGGCTTAACATTGTATCTATGGTCAAGAGACTGTTGAGAGAACCGAGGCCGTAACTTTTACCACTACATGGCTTAGGAGCCAGTTACATGTCTGCCTTATTTATATCTTTACAAATTGCATACATTAGATATTTATTTGCACATTGTTTTTTCTTCTATGGTTATCTACAGTCAATGAAATATGGGTGCCCAACTTTGGCATAAAGGGAGGCCAAAGCCAAGCTTAAAATTCAGGTCTCCCAGGCCAGGTGTTATCAACTAGACCTCAGGGCCTACAGGATTCACACTGTCCTCCCCCTAGCAATGTCCTGGGCCTCTTGCGCAGACATCCGCACCAACTGGGCCTTTCAACCAGAAGACTCTGGCTATTCGAAGACACTTGGAGAAGACTCCAAAGTTCCCAACATCTAGGCATTTGAGAATTCGTGACCAAAAGCAAAGGCATTTAAAGAGATGCTGTGGTGAGTGACAAAACACCTAGGCCCTCTGAGCCTGTCTGCAGAAAGTGTCAACACGGCCATGTGCAGAGTGGCCACAGGCAGCTGGGGCCACCTCTCACATAGTCAGTGCTAGAAAAAACTAGGGATTCATCTGATACCAACACCAAATCAGAACCCAGTACTTCTAGACACATGCCAAGAAAGCAGAAGACCATACCTTATTGGTTAAGAAAAATGCCCCTATAATCAACTATTCAGCTCTGCAGTGACAATCACCACCACCGATAAACAGAACTCATGATCCTGCTTGTGTTTTTTTCTCCTAAAATAAATACACCATAATCCCACAGCTCTAAGCGCACTGTAAATTTGAGATATCAATAATCAGGCTTGAATGCTAAAGAACAATCCTTTTTCACTCCCTCCACTCTCTGGAAATAGCCAAGTATAATTCAGAGTCAACAAGAACATAGGAACCCAGAAAGCACAACTGCCCAATAGCAGGTGGGGTTTATTTTGCCATATATCCCATCCCCCAGCTCCCACCCTAGAGGCTCAAATACTGATGGGGCATCTACAGTGTGTCGGATGCTATGCTGGGAGCTGGGGCTTCATCAGGGATAAAGGCGACATCTCTGCCTGTGAGGCGTGCGTTCCAGGCAGAGACACAAGGCATAAGCAAATAAACACAAACATTCAATTATAAATCGTGACATTTCTGCAAAGAAGAATGATATGAGGGTGGGAAGAGCGTTATAGCGACGGCAAAGGCCCCTCGGAGGAAATGATGCTGAGCTGCAACCCGAAGGATAAGACAAAGTGAACTGTACGAATTGCCCCAGGGAGCTGCCTGCTGGCTGCACCCCCGGCATAACCGGGGTGGACCCCAGCTCCGAGGCCACGCTGCAGAAAGCGGAAATTCTGAATAAGCTAAAAAAAAAAAAAAGTGGAACTGAGAGAACATAAGATCCACGAAGGTACAAGGCTAGGGAACATGCATTTTTACAAACTGCAGACATGACCTTGAGGTGAAGTAGGAAACACAGACAGCCCAGGAGAGCAGTCCTTATTCTAGGACTGAGCCGAGAGGCGCGACAACACGTTCTGAGTGAAGGAAGCAGAATCGTGGCATGTTGCCTCCACTGGGTAACTCATCGTGCTGGGGCACCTTTGCCCCTCGTGGCTCAGCGGGAAGACGCTGACGGGGCTCCAGCACGTCCACTCGACATCTTACCGCCGTAAGTACGAAGCCGGGTTAAAATTTTAAAAAGTAAAATGAAGGCTTCCTGATTCCCAGTCCCCAGCTGGGATAACCTCCCCAAAGCAAGGCCGGAAAATCCCTGGGCTGCCAGGTCAGTGGGGCTCAAAGTCCTCTCCTCCCTGCCCCACGCGCCGATGGAAAAGTACTGGCATCTCAGTGGTTGGGTTTCTTCCAGGGGTCTCATGTCTATGCCCTTCAACCCCAGCCCACAGGGAAATCCCACCCCACTGGGTTGAGCCCCAGCCTCCCTCTCGGCCCCGTTGGTTTCACACCCTTGAACAATCCTGCCCAAATACCCAAGCAGTCAAGTGTGGCCAGGGGCCAGGAAAAAAGCCCTGAAAAGCAGGGAGTGAGCTCTGCGGATCCCCTGGCCCGAAGCTCGGCTGGGACACTGCCCAGTGGGGACAACAATCCGGTGCAGTGAGGAGGGGAAGGAAGCCCCCACCCCACCCAAGTCCCATGGGGCGCTCGCTGACCCTGAAGGGGGTGCTTCCCGAGGATGCGGAGGGCTCTGGGCAGAGGTGGGTGGCGAGTGGACGCTAGGGCCTCGTGCTTCTTTTCACAAGATGACACACCTGACCGGCCGGGGCACACCTGGACGCCAGGGCAGGCCAAGCTCTTCAACAGTCGCTCACTGTTCCCTGCGCGGAGAGACCTGGCAGCCGCGCTCCGCACAGACAGGGGGGTTTTTCTCCTCCTTGGTGGGCCACGCCTTCGCCGGGCACACACTCCCTCCGTCGGAGGGTTCCATCCAAGCCCCAGGCTCTGACCACAAAAAGTGCCCTTTTCTTTGGCGGACTCACCTCAGACGTGAGGTACCGGAGAGCCAAACTGTCTGCTAAAAGGACATCCCCAGCACATTTCTCCCTACTCAGAGGGCGTGTGGCTGGCGGCCACAAACAGCACATCCTTCCCCCATCCTGGGGCCCCACAGAACTGCTCCTCGGTTCCCGCTTTATTTATGGCACAGCAGCCGCGGCCTAAAGGAGCTCTTGGCCTGTTTAGGGTGCTCCCGTCGGACCCAAAGCAAACTGGGCAGATCCCTGGCAAAAACCACACTGCTGAACACAGAGCTTCAGGTCTCGGTCCATGTGGCGCTGCCATCCCGCCCCAACGTCTCTGTAAAAATGCAAAAAAGAGTGTGGACACCCTTCTCCAGCAGAGACGGGAGACTACAGCCTCCAGCGACACACTCAGTGGGCACTTGGGGGGTTCCGCCCCAACTATGGATGCTAGATAGGTGGACCCTCTTCCCAGGAGTTTAGAGGATTTCTTGTTTAAAAAAAAAAAAAAAAAATTTTTTTTTTTTTGGTCATACAAAACCTGGTTGTGAAAAGAAAATGCCAACCCTGTTTGACAGACACCAGATTTACGATCGTTTTTTAAGCCTCAAATACGTCACAAGAATTGGCCCACCCACTGCACTGCCCCGATCGTAAACACGGCCGGTGCCCGGCCCCGCGCTGCCCCTGTTGGACCTGTGGTCCTCCACCTCTGAACAGCCCTTGTTTCCCTCCCCTGGTCTCTGGTGGGTTAAAAAAGATGCCTCGCTGTATATATACGGAGAGTACACCACGGAGCGCTCTGGGCGAAACCTCCAAGACAAACACAGCCCGCTCACGCCTTCCCCGTCTGCAGGCCGCAGATGTTAATAAACACGGTTGGGGTTTATGGTCTGCCCATCGGTTTCTCCATCCATTTTACACTCGACGAGTCAAGAGAGCATTTTTTCCCCCTTCCCTTAACGTACAAACTCAGTAAACTGTTGTAAGGCTTGGCAATAAACTTATGAATTTTGGCCTCCAGATGTGGCTGGAAATAAAAGTAAACACAGGGTGTGAGCAACTGCGTTTCAGGCTTGTGCCCTGTGAGGCTGAGTCTGCAAAAACCGGGGCTGGGACAGACTCATTTGCCCTTTGCAACAAGATACCGGGAGATCGTTTTCCTAAAGGTAGGGATGCTATTTGCCATAGGAAAGAGATGTCAGAGTCCCCTGGAAAATTTAGGGTAAGGAGTAGAATGCAGCAGAGATTTGGACCCCTCTCCAGAGTACTATTCCTAATCTAACCCCTCTCTGGCCAGGTGGGTCACGGCGGACACTGCGGCATCTCTGCCTAGGACCCAAGCCTACTGGAGGGAAGTCCTCAGATCAGAAGGCACCAAAGTCAGTCCTATAACCAAATCCACTTTTCTGATACCATTTATACAAAAAAGGAAGTAGGGAAATGTTCAGAAAAGACAGCAAAGGGTCAAGTGTAATTGGATAGATCTACTCCAAACATGAAGGTTTAATTTGATTTTATAGGTCAAAAAACTTGCAGGGCTTGAGCCCCTTTCAAATCAAAAGCCCAGCTTACCTGTTCATAGTGAGAAGTAGGATGGAAACTAACACGCAATGAAAGAAATGCACTGTGTTATAAGTTGGCATTTATGACTTTTCTTTAGAAGGAAAAAAAAAAGAGAGACAGCGCTCTAGCATAGTGTGTGACTGAAGTGGAATACCGCATGTCTTCTCAGAGGGTATTTGCTTTAGCAAAGTAATAAAACAAAAATTCATAAAGTAAAGGTTTTGTTGGTAACAATTCAGTGGAAATATCTGTGAAGCCTTAACCAATTGCACATACTGAAGATGTTCCCTCTGGAAATGGCTTCTTAGCGAGGGGGAAAATGACAGGCTGGGCATGTGTGTTAACAAGGGGGCAGCGGTCCTTATAATCCATCTTTCTTCGGTCCTGGAGAAGAGGCTAATAATCCATCCCCAAACACT
This sequence comes from Propithecus coquereli, assembly GCF_000956105.1. Lineage (NCBI taxonomy): Eukaryota > Metazoa > Chordata > Mammalia > Primates > Indriidae > Propithecus > Propithecus coquereli. The sequence continues at coordinate 4,961,437 of NW_012153729.1, forward strand.
GACTAAGGGAGCCACATCTGTATGAAAACTGCATCAGGCAAACCACTAGGAATTGTTGCTTTGGGAAGGTTTTTAGCCATATGCTTGGGACTTAACATGAAAAGAAAATGGTTCGGGTTTTATATGTATGCATTTTATATCTCATTTTGTTTTGTTTTTTTTTAATGGAACTTTAAGGGGAATGTTAAAGCTTTTTACCTCTGGATAAGAAATTACAGAATCATTGACTTACAACCACAGAAAGACTCATGGAAGGTCAATTTTGAATTCCCTGCCTTTGTCCTTTGCTATAATAAGGGGCCACGAGGCATTGCAGCTAGCTGGCTCTGCTTGTAGACCTGAAGTGGGCTTCAATATTTTTGGAATGAGGTGATGAAATGTAAAGACTGGAAGATTTTAAGATTTTACATAAAAATCTGGATTTCTGGATGATCTTACAAAATGAGAAAATCTGGCAAGCCTGCACCTGTATTCCCACACAGCAACAAACAGCTAGAGCTGAGAAGCGGCTGCCTCTCTAAGTCAGGGTGTGTGCCCTCCAGTGTACCACGGTGCACACCATGCCAAAGCTTTATGCGTTCACTGGATTACCTTCTTGACCCCTATAAAAAATCATCTCCACTTGAGGATTCATACTTGATCTCTCATCTGAATGCCCAAGATGGATATTAATCTGCAGCACGGCTTGGTAAAAAGAGGCTCACAAATAAGGGAGAATTTAACATCAGTGATTGACACGTTTAGATTTCCCCGTGCAAACCCAGTGCTGTGACATTTCAAAGTTCCTAACCATAAAACAATTTGGGTGGATGTGCTCTAGATCCTTGCATTGCAGATGTTACTTAGCAGCAGCATGAAGGGACCCAAGAAAGCATCCAAGAAACATCTCTTCCCCGCCACACACATACATTGGAGTTACTATCATACGCGAGTCACAACAGCAATGTGTTCTTGTCCAGGGACTTATGACAGAGTAAATGTGTGTGTGTGTAAGGGCACAGGAACCAGTTTGAAGGGGCTTCACCTGGCCAAATCTGGGACAATCTGAACACCAAAATACTTGAGCAAAGTAGTGATATATAAACCATTGAATAACTAGGAATTCATGAGTCTATACCAATAATGAACAGATGAATGTATAAATAAATAGAGGAGAAGGAAGGTCTGCTGCTGACCGTCGAATGCCAAGTGCCAAACAGTAAGTGTTGCGGGAGCACAGGCGTTGAAAAGTCATTTGCAACCATCATGGTGAAGACTGGATCAAGCGGGAATCATCACTGGATGCTAAATCCAAGGGAAAGTGCTGATGAGGATCTTTGCCTGACCTTAAAGTGTCTCCCCGCAGATTGCTTATTAGTTGCAAGGGAGAAAAAACACATTCATTGTACAGTGGAGAAATCAGACAATACTCTACACAGGTGATCAAAATTAACATCACCCGCCGGAGACAGATGGACGTGGGGTACCTCCAGAAGTGACATGCTGAGAAAGACACCACATCCCACCTATGCAGGATTCTAGCCAAGAACACATCACCTCAATCTAATCACAGGAAAACTTCAAACACAAAATGATGAATTTTCCATTTAAAAAAAAAAAAAGGAGGAAATGGGGACTGTATTCTTCAAAAATGTCTATACCATAAAAAGCAAAGAAAGGCTGTGGATGGCTTCCAGAGTAAAAGAGGCTAAAGAAATATGACGACTCAATGCAATCGTTGACTCCAGACTGGATTCTTTACGGGAGAGAAATAGTGTTGCAAAGGACATTATTCTATCAACTGACAAAACTGGAACATGGATGAGGATTAGCTAAAGAATTGTACCAATGTAAATTATGAAGGTGATAACTCAACTGTGGTTACCTACGAGGATATCCCTCTTCTTAGGAAATATACACTGACGTATTTAAAGTCCCATGACGTATGAACGTACCCTCAAACAGATTAGAAAAAAAATTACAGAGAGAAATAGAGAAAATGATAAAGCTAATGGAGTAAGATGTTAAGAACAAGTGAGTCTGGGTAAAGGGGTTATGAGTGTTCTTTGTGTTGTTTTTATAATGTTTGAAATTATTTCCAAATTAAAAGTTTAAAAATATGGGTATACATGTACATGTACAAAAGCAAGACAGCGCATGGGCACACTTTAAGTACAAAGCTGTGGGACGAGCCACTCGAACGTGGAGGAGTGAGCACCACAGACGAAAGAAGTCAGGAAGGCTGAACGTGGGGTGGACAGACAGGGAGCTCTTAGAGCTAAAAGGACAAGGCTTTCCCGACAAAGGTGTCTATACACGCTAAGACCAAGCTACTGGAGTCTAAGTGCCTGCCGTGGGAAAAAACTGCCCAGGCTGGACTTTATATGTCAAAAGGGAATGGATTCTAAGGCTGGAGAGTGTGGGAGCCGGTGGGGGACCCAGAAGCCAGGTCAAGGAGCTCACCGTCAGGATGAAGCCTAGTGTGAACGCAGGAAGCCTCTTAGCTGGCAGTGATGTGTGTGAAAAGGTGCCTCGCCTACTGGTATGCAGCACAGACTGGCGTGATGGGTACCGCAACTGGGTACCGCAGCAAAGGTCTAGCTGGGTGGTCATCAAAGGTCAGCCACAAATTCCTAGGATGCCACAAAATTAACATCAGGTCCCACAAGATCAGAAGCACACTAAGAATTGTTAGAAGACTGAATATGTAATGATTTACACAAACATGTTGTATTCTCCAAATATTTGCAAGATAAAATATTAAATCATGAGTCAATAGGAGTGCATGAAACGATGTAATATTAAGAGGGTCTTCAGCATTCCAAAGCGTGAGATGCTCTGGGGATGGGGTCTCAGCTTCCTGTCTAGGGCAGTGTCATGGAGAACAGGAAAAACGGGGAGTGGAAGACAAAAAGTGCCATCCAGGTGGGGGAACAAGGCTTGCAGTCCACTTGTGGCACACCTGGAGGTGGCAGAGCGCAGTGCACCCCCAGGAAGTATAGGGAGGAACAAGACATCGCCTTCGTTTTCAAAAAGCCGACGTTACCGGGAGGCATCTAAATCATAGTAACCAGCCAAGTGACCACCAAAGGGCAAAGAAATAAAAATAAAATTTAATACTGACCTCCAGACACATTATTTTACCCTAATGAGAAATGCAGGAACCTAGAACAGAGTATGTCCTCTTGGGGACAAGAGGACAAGGGGACATTGGACTTCAAGGGTCATGAACTCGAGGTGGTGGACATCAAGGTGGCCACACAGAGCTGACATTTGGAGAAATTTCAAGAGCGCAGAGGCAAGTTTGGGAGTGGTTTTTCCACGAGGGGCGTGTTCAAAACCACGGTAGGGGATTGGACTTTAGAGCAGAGATCAAGAGCTCGCCCCCGCTTAGAGCGCAGGAGGTGGGAGCTCGGGGCATCTGCAGGGGGGTCAGCACTGAACAGTCAGGGGCTGAGCAATCGCAGGGAAGAAGGATCTAGAAAAAGCAGCTAGACCTGGTATGGTCCGGAGGGAGAACCAAACCACAGAATATCGAAAAAGCTGGAGTTGGGTTTCTAAGAAGAAGGAAAGGGGTGAGCTATTAGAATAAGATAGAGGATCCACAGAAGTCCCTGCCTCTGTGTGAAAGGAAGGCAAATATCAAGTGGCAGGGTCCAAGGCAAGTTTTAAGCTGAAAAAGGTCCTTATACAGGTTCTCCCTCCTCCCAGTAAGGGAGAGAGTCGGAGAGGGAGTAACAATTCGAGACCATCTTCTCGATTGCACCAACGATTCTTTGGGCTCAGCTGGGGAGAGAATTGCAATCCAGGCCTGGGGCAGGAACTAAGCAGAAGCTACACAGGAGGCAGGGGGAGGGCGTGTGGCCAACTTCAGTGCCAAAAATGGACTGAAAAGCGTCGAGGTGAGGATGAGGAACAAACAAACTGGGAAGGGGTTCTTCTGGTCCTCTCAGCTGCTTTTGTGATTTGGGGAGGGAAAGGGTTAGGAGGGATAGGAAAAGTAAGCTCAGAACATGGCATAACAGGTCATATGCCCTGGTGGGGGTTTTTTATTCCAGGCTGAGCCCCCTCCTCTGCCTCTACCCCATCCTATCTGCATATCATTTACCTGCATTTAGTTAGAAACCATGGTAACGAGGAAGCCTGAAGAAACGGTTGAAATGTTAGGAGGACACCATGCCGCAATGGGGCCGCGCTTCTATTTTCTGGGGAACTGGATCCTTTAGTGGCAAAGGGTGAGGTGACAGGCAGGCTGCCGCCGACTGTTCCAACAACCGGATTTGACCTTTATGGGACAAACGAACTGCCTGCAGCCGTGGCCAGGTGGTGGCCCGGAGACAACAGAAGCCCAGGGTGTCCATGTCCAGGTGCCCCTCCCACCAGCCTCCAGCCTGCTCGCAGGGCGCCTCTGCACATCCTGCAAGTGGGGCGCCCTCACACTCAGCAACCAAGGCGAGAGGAACCTGCCTAGTCTCTGCTGCTGCTCTCGGGTCCCAGGGGGTGGTCACCTCTCCTGCATCCCTTCCCCATCCACTCCCAGAGCTCCATAACCCCACCGTGTACCCTGTGATGGGACAAGATCCCACAGAAAGGTGCTACAGGTGGAATGTTTGTGCCCCACCCTCAAATTCATATGTTGAAACCTTAATCCCCAATGCGATAGCACTTGGAGACGGGGCCTTTGGGACCTGATGAGGTCGCGATGGTGGAGCCCCCACAGTGGGATAAGTGCCCTCATAAGAAGAGGGCTTCCTTCCCCTCTCTCCCCGCCTCCCTCACTCTTGCACCCTACAAGGCGAGAATGCGGTTGTCTGTCTGTAAACCAAGAAGAGAGGCCTTCACCAAGAACTTGACCATGCTGGCACTCTGATCTTGAACTTCCCAGCCTCTGGAACTGTGAGAAATAAATGTTTGCTGTTTAACTCACCCAGCTATGGTAATTTTCTCCTAGCAGCCCAAGCTAAGACACAAAAGTAAAGGCTTTAAATAAATGCACGGCTGTGAGCTGAGAGTGTCCACACTTCCACGTCTAAGACTGAAAGCAACCCATGATGTGCCATGCCTGATGCTAGGCACACAGGGGTCTCTGTGCCACAGAAAATTGGTTTAACCCACACCGGGTGGCATTACCCACATAAACAAAAACATGCACTCACTCCCATTCCTCAAGCTCCGACTTGAAGTGCATTTTCTGCCTTGATTTATTCAATCCTGCGGTAGATAGGGTGCTAAGGGCCAGTACCGCAGGAGCCCACACACCTCCAATGGGACCGGCTCCCCTTGGAGCCAAGACATCCAGAGACGCATGGTGGTCCGTGAGCAGGTTTAAATGTCACTTGAATCCTGAAGATCCTTTATATTATTACTATTTTTTTAACCCTCGGGAAATAGTATGAAATGGCCGCTGTCCCCTGGCAGCTCCCGCATCCCAAGCCCACTGCATGGGTTCTCCCCCAACACCGCCCCTTGGCTCCCCGCCCAGCCACGTTCAGAAGTGTCTGTGATGAGCGCAGAGGAAATACCCCGGCGCCCACAGGCACCCAGAGGCTGCGTGCGCCCTGGTGGTCCCTGTCGAAGCGGTCACGGCTCTCGGCCAGACACCCCTGGTCCTTACGGCTCTGGCTCTGCCAACCACAGACATCTTCAAACAGAGCCTGTGAAAGGAAACATTGCTTCAGCTCTGCTCCCACCGCCGTCCGGGGAGACGGGGTCCACAAGGAAAATATTTTCTTAAAGTAACTCCCTGGTTTGGGGAGTTTACCTGCCATAGAGGAAATTTGAAAAAGAAGAAGAAGAAGAAGAAAAAGAAAAGCATCAGGAGCTTCTGGGAGAGTAGCCTACGGAGAGTAGGGAAACGAAATGTCACCCTCACTCTCTCCAGACCCGCCTGAATTTGAGGTTTGGCACAAATACCAAGACAGGGCTGGCCGAGAGAAAGGTGTGGCCCAGTGAAGGACATGTCCAGGAGTCCAGCAACTGTAAACTCGAATCCCAACCTCACCCACCTCCCGGCCAGGACTGCCGGTGACTCACTCCGTCTCTCTTGCCTTGGTGGCACCCTGCAGTCAAACACAGGACTTCTGACCTCACTGGGGAGCAGGAAGATTAGCTCATGTTTATAAAGCGCTTTGAAGATGAAAAAGCCTGTGCCTAAAGGGAGCTATTATTATGATAACTACCTGTGAAAAAAGAGAAAAAAGATTCCCATCTATGTCTAATAATTATCTCCAGGTAGTCACAGAACGAAAGGGGCAGGGAGTAGCTCCTCCTGGGCAGTGGGCCGTGCCTCTTAGCAGCTCACACTCTTGCCTGTGGCACGAAGACAGGGCTTCCCAAAGTGTGGGACGGGGAACATTCCGGCGGCGAGGGGTGGGGGAGGGATGGTTTGGTTTTAGGGGGTGAGAAGACGCAGCACAAAACAGCATCGAATCACAGAGGGAGAAAGCAACACCTCTTCCATCCGATTCCACCAAAGGAGAAAGGCTCAGCTTGGTGCTGCCGAGTCTGAGACGTCTCTCCACGCATCTCGATGTGCTAATTTCCCTTCGTTATAAAAAGAAAGACAATCTTGAGCTCAAAGGCTCTGCAGACTATTAATAGCTTTTACCCAGAATTTATAAGCATTGTTTTGATTTCATTGTGCTCATTACTTGTATACTTACTTTAAGTGTACGAGTTCAGTGACTCTGGTTCACTACATTTCATTTTCAAATCATGTTTCTTCAAATCAGAGTTTCCCAGCCTTGGCTCCATCAGCATTTGGGGCTGGACCGTTCTCTGTGGTGGGGGCTGCCCTGTGCATCATAGGATGTTAAGCACCATCCTTGGCCTTCTCCACTCACTAAAAGCCACAAGAATCCCTCCACCCACCCCGTTGTGACAACCCCAAATGTCTCCAGACATTGCCCAATGCTGCCTGGGGAGCAAGCCCCCACCTCCCACCTCCTCGCTGAGAACCGCTACTTTTAGACCAATTTAGTCAAGGAAAAAAAAAACTTAATAGGTTTAATCAGCAAGGTTGGACTGAGATGGCTCCAGTTTGGGAGAACCGGTAACCCAGAGCCGTCCCTCCTGTACACGTCTGCTCCAGCTCCAGAAAGACGGAAGGTCCCCAGGGCAGGCATGTGGGCCTCTCGTGTCCAAATACCATCCTTCCAAATGGCTCCGTTTATGGCAGGGGTCCCATCTGTGCTGACTGATGACAAGAGTTTTAGTCATTTCTGGAAGTCACAAACAGGAGTGTTTAGAAACAGTGTTCGTTCCAGGCCCTTTCCCTGGAGTCACGCCCTACTTATCAGATCTTGAGAACTCCATGGACACCTGCTTGCCACGGCTGGAGCAACTGCCCAGAGGCCAGAGAAAGGATTGCGGATTACGGGAGCCCCTGGGAACCGAGGGCGGGGCCCACTCAGGAATGTTTTCAAGTCCCAGAAGGGCCTTACGAGCTCTAGTCCTTCCTTCCACCTTACCAACGGAGAAACCGAGACACAGAAGGAAAGGCTCCCTGATGTGTCCCAAGACAGATTCGGTCTGTGACACCAAAAGGCCTAGAACTCAAGGCCTCCTCCGGGATAAATTTTCTCCAACACTGCACTACGCGTAGCAACAGCAGGCTGAAGAACACGTCACTGCCCTGATACTCAAAATATGAGGCAAAGGCTTATAAACAGGCTGCCTTCGACGTTTAAAAATCAGCGGCAGCAAAACTACGTCAATGAAATAATTAAAACCTGCACTGGCAGCCACCCAGCAGGCAAGGGGGGAGGGACCCTGCTCCGTGGCCTCCTGGGGCCTCCAGCACCTGCCAGGCGGGGCCTGTGAGCAGCCGCTGTTGGGGGTCTCCTTGGAGCGCCCATCTCCAGGTTTCCACGGGATGTTTTCCTTCCATCTGCCTATCTGGCGCTTTCAGTCCTCACCTCTTTCTCCCGAGATCACAAGGAAGTGAAATTGCCAAACTTCCTGGTTCACGCAAAGTTAAGACTGTCAATTAAATAGATGCCAGAGAAAATAAAGTCTAATTTTGAAGATCTGGTGTCAGCGCTGCTCAAAATCCTTCTCTGTCTTGGGGACCAGCAACCAGGCATGTAAAATGAAGTCACAGCTCACAAAAGGGGTTTCTTGGGCCTTCTGGGACATTCTCACCGTCCTCCAGTCCTGTCTCCCGGACTCCCCCTTCCGGCGTGGCAGCGCCAGGGACCCCTCGTACACTGTGTTCTGGGCGTGCCTGAGGACAGCCCGGGAGGCAGATTTTATTATTCTCAGTGTTCAGATAAGAAACCTGGAGGCCATGTATCTTGTAGCTCTGCAGTCCCCAACCCCTGGGCTGCGAACTGGTACCGGTCCGTGACCTGTTAGGAACCGGGCCACGCAGCAGGGAGGTGAGCAGTGAGCGAGCAAAGCTTCATCTGTATTTACAGCTGTTCCCCATCGCTCACATCACTGCCTGAGCTCCGCCTCCCGTCCGATCAGCAGTGGCATTAGATTCTCACAGGAGTGCAAACCCTACTGTAAACTGTGCATGCGAGGGATCTAGGTTGCACACTCCTCATGAAAATCTAACGTCTGATATCTGAGGGGGAGCTGAGGCCATGATGCTAGTGCTGGGGAGCAGCTGCAAATACAGATTATCATTAGCAGAGAGGTTTGACTGCACCGAGACCATAATAAATCAATTGCTTGCAGACTCATATCAAAACCCTATCAGTGAGTGGCAAGTGACAATGTAATAATAATAGAAATAAAGTGCACAATAAATGTAATGCATTCGAATCATCCCAAAACCATCCCCCAATCCCCACCCCAGTCTGTGGAGAAATTGTCTTCCATGAAACCTGACCCTGGTGCCAAAAAGGATGGGGACTGCTGTTGAAACTGACATGACTATTGACTGAGGGTTTAACCAGGCCCCTCATTTCTGATGCCTGCAGAGCTGCCGCCTCAACATGCTACTTCTTTATAACCAAAGCGAAAGTTGCCTGGTTACCCTAACTTTGCAGTTTGGAGAACCAAACACATGTAGGCTAGTGACAGATATTAACAAGGTGACTGACAATTGCTATCCTATCAATAGGGTAGCCTGTCAATCAATTAATCAATATTCACTGAGCCTGCCACGTAAAATCCCAAAGCTAGCCCTCCAGGCACCAGCCAGACATGGGAGGTACCGGCGTAACCCCTGAGAACCTCGCATTCTCACGCACGCTCCGAGAGATGCCACAAGGTGACATGTGATTCACTGCCGAATGAACGGCACGGTTACTAAATGCTGTGAAGTCAAGAGAAAAATCTCTGAGGGCTGCCTTGTGGAAGAGCTGGAACTCAGAGCTGGTCCAGAGTGGTGAGAAAGACACAAGACCACGAGGTACAAACGCGGAATTCTGTGCCCTTGTTCAAGTTCTCTGCAGCCCAGACGGGGACACTGCTCAGTTCTGCGCCGTCAATCGCGTCAGGGAGGCTCTCAACTGTCTGTTAAGCGTGCTACATCCCCTCCAAAACAAACCCAAAAGAAAACAAAAATCACAAACGATAATACCCAAACTCAGTTCTGTTCAGCTTAAGGACGTAGATGATTTTTTTTTTTTTTTAAGTAACACATTTCTCCTTTGCTTAGAAGAATTTAACAGGAAATGGCCTTTCTTTATTCAAAAAGCATCTGTGATGTCCCCATTATGTGTCAGCGCCTTGCCAGGCCCTGGGAACAGGAGGAATAAGACACAGATCTCGCTCTTTGGAAGCTTCTGGGCTAGATTGGGGGAACTTAAAGGAAGATGAAAAATAAACAAAAGTTCTAAAAACGTATACTATGGATGAATTACAACACCGCAGTTAGGAACACCACCACTCCCCACCCCTGACATTCACCAGGCCTTTACGGGTTTCCAAGGGCCTGCGTGAACATGGTCCCTTTTGACGATGAAGACAAACCCCGAGAATGAATGAACTAGGGGTATTGCGGGCCCTAAACAGAGCCAAGATAAGCCATATTCGTCCAAGAGTGATGTATGGCGGATGGGGTAGGGCAGTGTTCCTCATCTCACTCCTCCTAATCTACAAAGTAACTCCGCTCCCGGAATCCCACACAGGTAAACCCAGTGACCTGGGAAGGATGTTCATTGAAGAGTTGTTTGTTGTGGTGCCAACGAGTTTGGGACCATGCGTCCATCCCCAGGAGAAGGGATCTATAAAGAGCAGCACGCGCACTTTGCTCCTGCCCGGATGAGGAGTTGGCGCACGTTCTCTGTCAAAAGCCAGACGCTATTTAGGCGTCCTGGGCCAGGAGGCCTCGGTGACAATCACTCAGCTGTGCTGCAATGTGAGAAATGGCCACCGACAAGGCATGGACAAAGGGGTGTGGCTGAGTGCCGATAAAACTCTATTTACAAAAACAAATGGCCACCCAGATTTGGCCCGGGAGCCACTGTCTGCTGACCATTGAATGCCCAGAACATTCCTTCCCCAGGTGTCTTCCTGGTCTCTGTGCAAATGTTATCTCCTGAGAAAACCTCTCCTGGCCACACTCCGGACAGCACCCTTTGTCGCTCTACAGCCTTCACCCCCCTCTGTTTTTGCACCCTCATCCCTTCCTGACCTATTTGCCCATGTGCCTGGAGGCTGTCCTCCCCCTGGCGCTGGAGCGCAAAGGGGTTTTCCTGTTTCGTTCATCACTCGCGCCCAGCACTGGGTAGGTGCTCAGTGACGCAGGGGCTGTGTCCATCGGTACGTGTCACCCAGCAATGTACAGCGTCCCACACTTTAGGGCGGGAGAAGTCTCTAACAGGTCGGCCAGGTTGCCAGGCCACCTCCCTGTCCCCAGGGAGGCTGTGTGCAAAGCCACCCCATGCAGATCTCAATCTCTTTTTGTTCCTTTCTTTCTTTCTAAATCTCCAGAGGAACAAGGCAATAAAATGCTCCTTGGCACCAGGTCCTAGGTCATCGTTCTGTGCCACCATTGAGACGATGCCGTGAGCCAACAGCATTTTCTCTTGGAATCTGCCAATCTCTTCAGAACATTGCACAGAGGACTTTAAGAGTGAGAGGGAAAGAGAAAAAAAAAAGCCACTCCTGATAGCCCACCCCACATCCACCGGCGGCTAGTCCCACTTCTCTTCGGGAGACGGATGAAAGGATTTCTGTCAGCAGAGAGTAATATCCACCTCTCTTCTTCTAGTATCGTGGGTTCTTCCTCCCTAAACTCCAAAACCGGTCTCTCTGTGCTGACGTAGTGAAATCTGCCTTCCTAAACCTCAGGGCTTTTCAAGAAGCCAAAAACCTCAGCCTTCGCACAGCCCACACGACTTTGCAGAACAGATTATAATCCCCAGCCTCCCTCCCTTCCTCGTGAGTCACAAAGCAGCTAATCTCCACTGGCGGGTTATGAATCCACTGCTCTGGATCTCCCAGGAGGGAGAGAGATCAGACAGGCTTGCTGGCTGCAGAAAGAAAATCATCCCACCTAATCCGGGAAGGAACCAAACTGACGCTTTTCCCTAAAGCACGATCCAACGGAATTTTAATCTGTGCTGTTCCCCAGCCCCTGGGCCACTCATCTTTCTGCCTCCAGGCTCCTCGGGACACAAGCTACAGGAGCTCCATGCAGCTGGGACTCCCTGGCCGCTCAGTCGCACCACAGGTTCTCGGCCACACTTTCTGTCCAACCGGTTCTGCCCTTTATTTTTGTTTCAGGGAGGATTATCGCCATGGCAATGTCCAGGTGACAGAGGCAGGAGGGGGAAGAAACCCACCTGTATTCCACCCTTAATCCCTTAAAGCCTGTCAGAAAGCTGCAGCCTCAGAAAATGAGAAACCTGGCCAGTGTTTCGTATCCACCGCGGGACAGAATAAACTAGAAAACGGCTGAGCTGTGACCAATGGGCAGCTCTCCACGAAGAAAACTCAGTCGGTCAAGTGTCCCCGAAGGCTTTGCAAATCGCCCCGCGTGGGAGCTCTGCCTCGTGCCCATTTTCATGTTCAGAACGAGCGCAGCAGAAAGGAAACAGAAAGTGAAGTCTGTGCTTAGGAAAAAGGAAAGTGGTTTTCAGATGTGATTCAGATCACGCTGCAGGACCCGAGGATCAGTGGGGCGCGTGCGCCTCCTATCCGGGCAGTGCTGGGCATTTCTGCCGTTTGCTGTGCCCGCGGTGTGGCCGCCCTAGCAGCACCTCTACCCAGGGGTAGGTAGGGCAAACAAACCAAACCCAGTTCCCAGGTATTAGCTTGGCACCCAGTCCACGGTGTCCTCTGTGTATGAGGAACTGGGAGGCCCCTAAAGCTATCGGCACTCACAAAGAATAGGAGGGCACGAGGAATTCGCTGGAAATCTATGCTAGGACGAACCTCCACAGGTACCCACGGGGGCTATCAACATGTACCCACACCAAGGGACAGACAGACTCAATGAAACAATAAATTTATAAATATGAACTTGTAACTGCGGTTTGATCTTTTTAGGGAGGTCTGTTTTGCTTTAAATAAGCACGAGCTGGAAAACAGCTATACGCCAAAAGTCACGGATCTACGGATTTCCCCGACCAAATCACACCCCAGTTCCTGTGCCACGCCACCAACCCGCATTTGAACCTGGCTTCGGCTCCCTGTTTTTCGTTTAATTGTTAAGGAGGCGTACACTAGATTCTTTCTCTTCCTGACTCAGCTGTCCATCCAGATACGATATTCGAAAGGTTTTCACATCCTTGCTAAGCCAGGAAGCCAAAGATAGGCCAAGAGCTTTCCAATGAGAGGCGGTAGGCGAGTGCTCCTCCTTCTCCTGTGAAGTATGCATGCAGTAAGGACCGATGGGCCCATTTAGCTGGAGAAAGTTGCCAGAGCCCTAAGGCTGACACCTGGGAGAAGGTCAGCAGCTTTCTGAAATCAGTGAAAGGTGACCAGCCCCCTCTACCCACACAACCCGGGTGCACATGCCAGATGAGGAGACGCTGCGGTTGAACAGGGAATGTTGCATGCGAATCATGGGTTTGGAGCAGGATTTTGTGGAGGGAGCTTCTTGCAGAAAAATGTTGGGATGGCTACAGACTGGCGAGCTAGCAGTCACAGAGCCGCCACCTCCCCTGTGAACGTGCAGATGAGTGTCCTTGTCACCCCGGATAGACGCAGAGTCAATAGCTAATTAATGAGGTCCCAGGATGGAGGACACACATCCTTGAACACAAAAACACACATACACACACACACATATGCACATGCATACACACATATGCACACACGTACATGCATATACATACATGTACACACACATGACATGCACGAGAAGGCTCAGAGCCCCATCTTCTTGGGCTGGGATTTTTCATCCTGAGAATCTCGGGTGTTACCCCATGGGAACAAGCTCCTCTGAAGCCACACGTGGTTGAAACTCCTCTCCCAGTGACAACGTAACGTCTCCCAGGCACTGGCTCCCTTGGGAATGTGTGAGTGGCTCCCCTGAGGCAAAAGCAACCGCTTGAGGTGACTCATGCGCTCTAAGCCCTGTCACCCATGGATCCAGGCTTCGGTCAAATACTCAGCCTTCTCCCCGAGCTCGTTCCTGCAGCCGCCCCTCAGCGCAGCCCCTGCTGCTCCCGGCTGGCCCCTTTGCCAGGATCTCTCCATCAGACCCGAGCCAACACAAGTTGTTGTACGAGGAGCTGGAGTGGGATCAGGCCTAGGGCTTACAGTGGGCAGAGAGATAAAGGCAAGAAAAGAATGTTCCCTCCCATTGACAAACAGGAAGCTCAGCTCCAGGGTCACGTCTCTGAAATCACCAACGACACCTCACTCTGGTTACTCCCCTCAACCACAGCTCCTAGCCTTTGCTTCTTCTGGGATCTGGGATACTGGACATTTGGGAGTCCTGGCTGCCTTAAAGCCTTTCTGGAAAAAGCAGAATAAGGCAGGGTATAAACAGACAAATACAACACAACAGGAGAAATCAAACGTGAGCTTCCCAAGCCTTGCTGTTTTCACAAGTGGGCCCCATTTGCAGAAAGGAGGAGGGATGAGGCAAGGGGTGGGCACGTGTCATGCCCCCTTCCACTGCCCACCCCACCCCCAGACCAACCCATTCAGCAGTCTGGGGTTCCCTGTTTAAGGCCCTTTTAGAGCACACACCCTCTACAGATCCCTAAGGCCTGCTGGTCTGAATCTCAGAGTTTATTTCTGAAAAAAAAGGCATGAACATCACTGTAGGGTTTTCAAAAAAATAAATAAATAAAACCACACCCTATTTCTTCTTTACTTCTCTTATTTTAAAATACCAAAGATGCTTGATTTATCTTATTTTCTGATTGGGAGTGGGCTCTATTCCAATCAGAATTAAGCCCCACAATTTGTGTTCTTGGTGCCTATTTTTACCCTCCCTGTTTAATAAATAAGCAACCAAAATAAGGAACGGCAAAACTTTTCCGGAAACGGCCAAAAAAGAAAAGGTTTCAACCTTGGGGGCCCGGGGGGCCCCCGCAAAAACAACCAACCCCGCCCCGGGAACCAAAAAACAACCAAAACCCGGTTTGCAAACCAACAGGCAGGGCTGAGTCCCAATAAAACTTTATTTATAAACAATGAAATTTAAATTTCATATAATTTTCACATTCACAAAATATTACTTTGATTTTTTTTTTTTTAAAAACAGGTGGCAGGTTGGTTTTGGCCCGCAGGCTGCAGTTTGCCAACCCCTGGTCTAGAATCAAATATTTTTTTTTTTTTTTTTTTTTTAAAAACAGGTGGCAGGTTGGTTTTGGCCCGCAGGCTGCAGTTTGCCAACCCCTGGTCTAGAATCAAATATTTAAAAGCAAACCTTCAGAGAATTCTCTCTTTTGAAAAGAAATAACGATAATCGTGACAACAGCTAACACTTACTGAGTGCTTGTTCCATGAAAGGACTCGACGTGGAAAACTTCTTTTCGTTCTCACGTTAACATCGGTGACAGGTAGGACACTGAAACTCACGAGAAGACAACTAACTTGCCAAATTCACATGACAAGGATTCGAACTTGAAAAGTGACTCCAGACAGAGACACAGGACGCACGTGCTTGGCATCCTTACACAACAGACTACTGTAGGTTGAGGAGCTGAGGAAGGTGTCTGAGAAGCCACCCCTTGGGCTCTGTATGACTAGTTCAGAAAAACCTCCCATCGGGCCACCTCGGAGGAGGGACACCCTCTGTCTTCCTGCACCAATTTCTCCTAAACATTTCACCCAAGTGAAACACAGCTCAAGTGGACACCAAACACAGTTTAGAGTCGGGGTGAGGGAGGAGGATGGTTGCATTTTACAAACAGTCGGGTGCCATCTTGGATGCTGGGTCACAGAAAGAATTGTGGTTAAGGGGCCAACCACAGAGACCACTATTGTCAGCTCTGGTGTGTGAATGCGCACACTGCCCCCGTTAATTGGACCCCAGCGTCCCCAGAAGCAGGGTCCTGCCCCACTTGCTGCCCCCTACAACAGGCCTCTCTGCCTCCAACCACTGCTCTTCCAAATAGCCCCTGTTTCTGTCCCTTGCAGCCCTCCCCGCTGCCAGCCTCCACAGTCGGGGCTGGATGCAAAACACCCCCGGAGCTGCAGCCTCCCGCCTGCCGCCACCCAGACAGAATTCCACTCAAAATGGGGCCCCCGGGGAAGAGAGCTGGGTGGCTGCTTTCAGTTCTTTTTAGGCCCGCTGCCCAATTTCTTTTCCATTCCGGGCACTGAGGCGCATCTGGGTAGAAGAGCACACTCGTTGGCTGCCTCTGGGCCCGCCACACCCGGTGGAAAGCCACGGACCCTGGATACAAACCGACCAAAGCAAGAAAAAGCCGTCTGCTGGAGCTGCCCTCCGCCCTCCAGACACGCACGCGGGTTTCCTAATCCTCAGGACTGTAGGAAAAGGAGGCCAGACCCGCCACGGCGCTCCTAGAGAGGCCGACCAGGCGGGAGGCAAGTTTTTCATTATGTAAAACACTTGGCTGGGTCCTCTTTCTCTGCATCCTGCTAGCAATTTTGTATCCGGTTTGGGAATTCCAGGAACATCTGCGATTGTCTTTTGCCCAACCACACATGTGCAAGCTGCAGGGCTCGATCATGTTCCTACCTGCGGTGCCCTGTCATTAGCCCTGAACCGTGTGTGCATTCTCTCCTCGGCAGCAAAACACACAAAACCCCGGCCGGGAACCACACCTGCGTGATTCCACCCCCGCCTCATCCCGCGGAGACCAGCGGCATAGAGACGAAGTCACCTTTCCGACGGTGAGAAATGCCAGGGCAAAGAGGGCTTGTTTGAACAGTCCGAGTCCTCTAACCAAACAGACAGCACATTTTTAACACAGCACGCTCCCCTGGCCTCTCCCTCCGTGTTAGCTTTTGTGTGGCAGGGCCAGGGGAGGCCGGGTGCAAAAGGTGAGGTGCAATCAAGTTCAAGACGCTCAGAAGAGGCGCTCGCTGCTTTGGGTCTATTTCAGGCAACCTCGTTCACTTCGACTCAGATCAGAAGGTGACTCTTTGGAATATGAGCATCTAAATCGCAAGAAAGACTGGTGTCAGCAGCCAGCGACCTCTTCTTGCCTCTCTGGGCCTTGATATGCAAAATGGGGTGAAAAAGAGTGCCTACGAGTGCTGCCTTCCTACTAAATTAAGTGACGCATGGAACACACTTGCAAGACTGAATGGTCCACGGTCCACACTTGACCAGTGGTTGTGACCGTTCGTTATTATCCGTCCTCATCCCCGTTGTAGAACTGTCTCTGCTCTGCCACACTGCACACTCTTGGCTTCCCGCCCCTGCCCTGGTCCCACTGCTCCTCCTGTGCTCTCCCACCCCACCCCTACCCGGCTCACCAGCCTCCACCCACCTTAACGCTGCCATGTTCTGCAGGAATCTGTCTCTCCTTAATCTCCCAGCTCTCCCACTATAGACCTAACCCAAGGGTACACCTTTTGCTGGGTGTGAGTGCAAAGCCCCAGTCTCCCCAACATCCCCTGGCACAGGTAATTAGGGAATGTGACTGTCCCTGGGTCTGGCTCCACCTTTTGCTCCTACCTGTCTTGTAGCACCAATGACACTGTCTTGTCATTTCTTGTTTCATATGCTCATCTCCTGGCATGGCTGAGCAACCAGACCCCATGCACGCATCTATCCCCAGGACCTGGTACTACCTGATGCGGAGAAGGCACTCAGACAATGTTGTTTAAGTAAATAAGGCACCACCTCTGGACTTTTCACCTAACTCCAAACCCCTACCTCTGGTGGCCACGTAGACATCTTCCCAAGGACAAGACTCAGGCAATTCCGGGAACTCACCGTACCCTCCTCCTATGTGCTCCATCTCAGCATATTCATTGCAGCCAGGTCTAAGCACTCAAGAAATGGGCGCTGAACGCTTGGGGGAAGAATGACTACCCGCCTGGCTAGGGCTTGCATCTCTGACATCATCTTGGCTACTCCCTCTCTTTCCCACATTCAGTCCCTGCATTGTCAATTCCACCTCCCCAACATCACCTGCTTTCATCACCCCCTTGTCTCTGCCACTGTGGAGGCTCCAGCCCAGACCCCTGTCACTGCCCCTCCAGTCCACTGGCCAGCCCTGCTCACCTGCCATCTCTCTCTCCCTAACCTGCTCCCAGCGGGGCTGGAGTGAGTCGATCTCTAGCTCATAGGCTTCCCACACTTTCCAAACTCCCAGGCCTGGTGGCTGAGACCCTGCACCTTGTTGGCCCCACTCGCTATTCTAACTCACCTCCTGCACTCCAAGGCCCCGGCCCCACCCAGCTGCTTGCCAGTCCTGGGAAGCCCTGCCCAGATCCCCCCATGGCCCTCAGCTTCCACCTGCAAAGGCAGTGCCTTCTTCCCCACTCCAGCTCCGCCATCAAAGCTGGCCGGCCTTCAGGGCTACCTCAAAACTCCTCTCTGACAACCTTCCACGTCTCCCCAACACTGCTGCCACATTCTTGCACTGGAGTTTGTGGCACTGCTGACTCAGTGCTCAGACACAACGCTCTATGCTATGCTTCTCTGCCAACGCCCTGAATGCAGGGAGCAGACCTTGAATTTTTGAGCCTGGAAGGAACACTTTGCACACAGCAAAAGCTCGTCTATTACGAGCATCTATTTATATATGAGTGCACATAAATATACTCTCCCTGTCCTCACACAGTCATCGCTGGAAAAAGCTCTAAACAATTTGCCAGGGACCACCTGACAAGCCACCAGGCTCACATTTGCTCACATCAAGCAGGACTCATCCTGCTTTAGAGTTGAGAGAGACCTTAGGGAGCATCTAGTTCAGTGGTTTATAGTGTATCCTCCAGAGGCGTCCCCGTGGGGGCTTTGGGGAGGGGGGCAACCCTCTTGGACACTCCAATCCCCTTCAGCTGCCCCATTCAACCATCCCACATATTCGGCTTTCATGTGAGATTTTGTTTACGCAAAGGGGTAAGTGGCTACGATTTTTTTAAACTACTACTGTACTCCAACCAGTTCACCTTAAATAAGAGACAAGTGCAGCCCAGAGAGGGGAGATGACTTGCCCAAGGTTACACAGCTGGGGGGAGGGGCGATCTCCCTCCAAATCGGCCAATGCACCTGCACCTGCCAAACCCACCCACATTGCAGAGGGGCCCTGCAGCGCGCAGAAGAGAAGAACCTGCACACAGCCAGAGTCACCCCGGTTCCAGCCACGGGCTCCACCCTCTGCCTCATTTCCTTCGGGCAGTAATTCAAGGCCTCCTCTAAGGCAAAGGAGTCTCAATCTCAGTGGTCTTCGGGGACCAGGTAGAAACAGAAATGAACGAAGCCGGCTGGGCATAAGAATGAATTAGAAGGTGAGGGAAACTGCGACAAACCCAGGGAGGTGGCCCTTCCCAGCTCCCGAAGTCTGTGGCCAACGGAGAACTTTGGCTCCGTATCCTCAATGGGCCCAGTTTTTCTGCAAAGCCAGAGATCCAAAATTTCCTGTGAAATATCCACAGTTTAAATACTGGCAGCTAACTCAAGCCATTTTAGCACAAGGTATAGGTAAAAAATAAACACACCCGTACCCAGGCCTCTAGGCTGTCGGTTTGTGAATTCTGCCCCTGAGGAATGCCTTTCTGGTTGAAAGATCACTTAACAAGACAGAGAGAAGCAAGCTCTGGGATCCTGAGGTTATGATGAACTCTGAGTCCGAAAGCAGCTTTCTGGAATAAAATGTAACCTCTAAAGGTGAGGCGATGTCAAACACCCTCCAAAAATCCTGCTCTCGTACCACGGTGCCCACACAGCAGGTCGGGATATAGGGCATTCTGGGGGAAGACAGACCGTAGAAACAAACCAGTCATGTTTTTCTAATAAAACTCTTAAAGTGCTCTCCTTAGTAACTGCCGTTCTGGTTTCAGAGGGATAATGACGACAGTAAATTCAAGAGAGAAGCCCTCTCGGTGTGCAGCTCGAAGCTGCTCTCTGATGGAGCATCCTAAAATTCAGACAGTCGTAAGTAGGAGAAATGACCCCAGTTATCAGGGCCAGCCCATCTCCCACTTCGCCTCGCATCCCGTCCATAAAACAAGATGATTTACACACACGCAGGGAGGGCCCTCTCGCTTCCCCTCTGCAGAATTTATTTCTCTTTAATGGGCTGCCATGCTTCTCCCTTCTAATCTCTCCCTCCCCTCCACCCTCTCCGGCCTCCGCTCTCTCCTCGTCTGCCCATCAAGGTGGCAGAACGCTAGGGGCCGAGCAAAACGGTTTCGGAACAAAAGGAACAAGCCACGTTGGCAGAAGGAAGGAAAGTCGTCTTGGGACTGAAGGGGCTGGCCTGGCAGATGGGGGATTTCCTAGGCCCCCACCTGGCTTTTACTGGGGAAAGAAACTTATTAAAAGAAATAATCCTGCCTTTGGTGAGGAAGCGGAACGCAGCACGCAGTGGTGGCAGGGCCGGGGGACGGGAGAATGGATTCCCGTAAGGGAGACGCAAATGATTTATGCTCCTTGCACACAGCTCCGGGACTAATGGGGGCCGGGGTCTGTAATTAAACAGCCACCGCAATTACTCCGGATTCCTACCCTGTCCTGCTCCCAGCCCATCCCTGTCCTTACCAATAAGCTATTGCCCTGGAGCCTGGAGGCAAGAGGTTAGAAAGTGAGAGAAGAGCTTCAAAGTTACACACAGGCCCGTTAATGAAGGCTCCTGCCTCGGGCTACGGAAAGGTTCCTCTGGGGGAAGAGTACAAAATCTCTCAGGACAAATAATAGAAAACCACTTGTTTGTCATTCTTTACAAAGTTCTTTCATTGACATTAGCTCATTTGATCCTTGCAACAACTCCTGCTAGGTCAGTACGATTCCACTTTATGAATGAGGAACTAACCCAGAGAGGTTGTGACTTGCCTCAGGTCACACAGCTAGCTAGTGACAGATCTTCCTGCTCCACGTCTAGAATTATTTCTATTTAATTACACCTACTATAGTTGCGTAGCGTCAGGAGACCAGGTAAGGGGAAGCAAAAGAAAAAAAAAAATTATAGAAGAGAAAAAAATGCAATATTCATGGTTAAAATAAAAAATGTAAAGGTCAAATTGAATTTTCCAAAGTCCATCTCAGATAATGCCGGGACAGAAACAGCCAAGCATGTATCTTGCTAAATCACATTTTTCTTCTCAACAAGAGAGATTTCCACCCCCCGCCCCGCCCCAGCATCCCAGAATTATGTTCTCTCTCTTCCCTTCAGGCCCCAAATGCCTTTTAATCTTCGCAACAACTCTACAAGGAGGAGAGGCTTGGGGCGGGACTGTCAGGCGTGATGGACTCCAGATCACCCGTAACTTCATCAGAAACCCTCTTCACAAACTCCCCAGCGGCCAAGGAACCCAGATGGCTCCTCTGGGAGGAGTTTTCTCTGAGTGAGGCCAAGACAAAGTCAAGATTGTACGGTGGACTTCAGGCTACAGACCCCCAGTGGCTCAGAAAGTAGGGTCCCCACGGACAGGGTCTGTGTGTTGCCACACTTGGACTCGGGACATTCGCACCCGGCTAGACAGACACCCGGGGCCATTTAACTGAGTCTGTGGGAAGGGAAGTGAGTATTTGAGAAGAGTACCAACTCATGTGAACCGTGAGACACTCACAGTACCAGGAAGGGCCTGTATGAAGACAGCATTGAGCCCAGATGGCCGGGCAAAAGAACTCCACCCGCCTTAAGTGAACTTGAAGATCAACCCATACCTCAGGCTAGGTAGACCAGTACGATGCTGGTGTCTTCTCTCTCTCTCTCTCTCTCTCTCTCTCTTTCTCTCTCTCTCTCTCTCTCTCTCTCTCTCTCTCTCTCTCTCTCTTCCCCTTTTTCTATTTCTCTCTAGGGACTTCCATGCAAGTATGTTTCCTGGCTCTGACCCTACTAAAAGCAGTAGGGAATTCCAAGTTTTCACCTTTACCAAATCTACACAGGGCAACTTCCTTGCAACATCGGGAAAAAGTGAGTCATTATTTTAGCCTTGAAGATACAGGCACTGGGTCCTAACCTGGACCTTACGCAAGCTCTGCTCACACAGAGTGGAAGGCTTTGGGGAGAACAAGGTGAGACCCTTACCTGGGGCGCACACCTCCTCCCTCCAACAGTTACAAAGTAGTGACATCCACCTCCGGTCCTCTCCCTTCGTGCACCCCTCCCTCGGGGACCCAACCTGGATCCAGGTCTTGTCCTTAGCTGGTTGTCCCCAAAGCCCTGGAAGGTGTTAACTGATAATCGAGGTAGTCATTTAATCATTTATAGGTGGAAGTGTAGCTGACCCCTCCAGGGGCTTCTGCAGTTAAGGGAAGGTTCTTTTTGAGAGAAAAATCTCGAAAATTCAAAGGAAAGGTGCTCTGGTGCAGGGTTTCCTGATCTTGGCACGAGTGACAGTTTAGGCTGGATCATTCTTTGTTGAGGGGGGCTGTCCTGTGCGTTGTAGGATGTTTCGCAGCGTCCCTGGCCTCTACCCAGTAGATGTCCAGACCCCCCTTCTTGCCCCCAAAGTTGTAGCAACCAAAAATGTCTCCAGACACTGCCACACGCCTCCTGGCGGGCAGCACCGTTCCTGGCTGCGACCCATCAGCTAACGTCAGAGACGGGGGAAGAGCTCAGAGCGGGAGGACCTGTTTCTGAGGCCCCGTCCAATCACACCACCCAGGCCGCTGCCTACGCAGCCTCGCCCGCAGGACTCCGATCACAGGGCATGCTTGAAACCTCGAGGGGGCTCCAGCAGAGGGAACAAAATGGCTTTCCGCATGGAGAGAAAAGCCAAGGCAAAGTCACATTTCCAGAGTTCTCAGTCCTCCGCAGGGGCAAGTAGAAGATATCGTGGAAGTGAAAGCTAAACGCAAACGTTCCAGAGAAACCCAGGGCCTCTCCTGAAGTCCTTGGCTCCCAAGGGAGATGGCTGTCTCCTTGCTGTCTTGGTTTCCACGCTTCTTTACCCACCAACATTAACTCCGCCTCTCCCAATACGTCCCTTTGCCCTTCTACAGAAAATCTCCTGATGCTTCCTCTCAGTCGAAGGAGGAGAGGGAGAAACCCCCCAAAGACCTGAGCTGGGTTTTGTTTACCTGGGCAGGTGTCAGCATGGCCCCTGAAACTACCCTGAGGTTGGAGTCCCGCCGGGACCCTGATTAGGATGCAGAGAAAATCGGAGAGGAGCAAGGGGTGGGTGGGGCTGATTAACTGAGAAAACGCAGCCATGCCATGTTTGAATAAGGCTGCCCAGCGGAATGCAGAGCCCTTTTTTGTGTGCTCATTCGTTTGAAACAAAAGCGAATAGAGTGCACGACAAAGGGGCCGGGGGAGGGGAGCGCGGCAGCCAATGGGTTCCTGCGAGCAGGCGCTGGGGGTGGGGGGGACACGGAGGCGCCGCAGTGGCAGGCCCTGCTCAGGGCGGTCGTGGGCATTTGCGGATGAAATCTTTTTCACGGAAGTCCTTAAGGTCATTTTTTATTCCCATTCTACAACGAATATATCTCCGAAATGTAATCACTTAAACTTCCCCTCTCGACCCACCCCGTCCAGTACAGAAGCCTCTATGTAGTCTATGCACTCTGGAAATGTAACGAGTCCACATCGAAATGTGCCGTTAAGTATAAAATAGACACCAGATTTGCTAGACTTCATATGGGAAAACAAACCACATGTATATTATCTCACTAATGATAAGACTGGGGATATACTGGGCTATGTGTTAAATATGCAATTAAAATTAATTTCATCTGCTTCCTTTGTCCTTTCAACGTGGCTGCCAGAAAGTTGAAAATCACCTGCCGGGCTCCCGTTTTATTTCTCTTGGACAGCATGGCCGTCGGCCAGCAGTTCTAGTAGCTGTTCTCTCCCTCCTGCCCTCTCTCCTTCCTGTCCTTGCAGACCCACCTCAGATTGTCTGGACCCTTTTTAAGAGTATATCGACCTTCAATCATCTGCCAAAGACATTTTAGGTGCCTTCCGCACACAAAGCACTAAGCTGATGTCTGCGGGAGACCCCAAAATGAATCAGACTCTTGGACAGAAGGCCAAGGCTCTGAAGGACCTGACACTGCCCCTGAGTCAGAGAGGTCGAGAGAGCTGGTGGCCGCAGGAGATCCACCAGCAGGGAAACTGCCAAGCCTTCTCCCAGGCCTCGGCTGCGTGTTGGGCTGGTTCCAGGGAAGCTTCCTGTTCGCCTTCCACACAGAAGTGGCTTTTCTGGTTCTGCTTATCTTCCTGGTGACACTAACCCTGCCACCTGTTGTCCTTCTAGAGATGACGGCTTTCTTTTTTCCTTCCCTGTCTCACACAGGATTGTACGCCTTCAAGAGACAAGCCTGTTTGAGGAGATGGGTTGCAGGTCTGAGCCCCCGAGCCAGCCCCGTGCCTGGCCTTTGGCTTTGGTTTGTGGCAGGCCCAAGAAGACAGCAAAGAAAGGCAGTCATCATCCCAACCCACTGCATGGACTTTGAAGAATATTTTTCATCCAAAAAGTCCAATTTAAATATATCAGTGGTCAGTACAATCTAGAGGAGGGGTTCTCAGCTGGGAGCAATTTTGACCCCCACCCCCACCCCAGGGCGGTATTTGGAAGCATCTGGAGACATTTTTGGTTGTCACAACTGGAGGGGCGGGATGTTACTGGCACCCAGTGGGTAGAGGCCAGGTTGCTGCCAAACATCCCACAATGCACGGGACAGCCCCCCATAAAAGAGAATTATCCAGCTCGAAATGTCCACGGTGGTGAGGCTGAGAAACTCACAACCACCACCACCGCCAAGCCAGAGCTTGCTCGACTCCCTGGCATGAAGGAGCATCCATCCTCCTTCAACGCCACCTCCCAACACACCTGGGAGTGGATCCAGGAAAACCTGAAGGATCAGGGCAAGAAGAACAACTGGAAGAAGAAAAACAGTACAAACATGATTAAATAAATTAGCCCCGCTAATTACCAAGTGTTGAACTTAGCACCTGGAGCAACAGCTGGTGTTGCACAGAATTGAGCAAACATCAGCCCAACTCAGGCAGGCTCTGGGAGTGCTGACTTGCTTCTCCCTGCCTTCTCCTGGCAGAAGACTGTAGTAAGAAAAGACAAAACAGTGAAGTCTTAGAGCAGAGTGGCCGCCCTCTGGAGGTGGGTTCAAGGCCACGGCCACCTCAGGCACACCTGCGCACCCCACTGGAGACGTTCTCAGAAGAGACAATGGCTCAGGGCAATAAAACATCCTCCTGGGCTGAGGTCCCGGCTTCCCAAGCCGCTGACTTCTGCAGACACCTCCATGAGGAAGTCCATGGCAGTCTCCTGCCTCTGTTGAGTATTGCTCAGCACATGCTTGCGAAATAGCAGAGAGAACATTACCACCCTTCTCCCCAGCCTCTGCGTCAACACCTCTCTGCACTCTGTTCCTCTGGCCTCACTGTTCTCAAGCTCTCAATTCCGGAAGACCTGCTGTTCGTTCTACGAGATGCTTCCACAAAGACCCGCATCCCTGCATCTTCCTGCTGTGATTTTCCCCTGGGAAGCAGCACGAAGGATGCCCCTGTAAAGTCCAACCAGAAGCCCACCGGGCTGGTAGCCTCACCAGGCCACGCGGCAGCTCCACGTCACGGCGGTGCGGTAGCCAGACCCTGCTGCACCGTGCCTCTCACCAGGCCACGCCGCTTCCTTTCTGTCGCCACGCAGATGCAGCTGCATCACAACCACGGGGCTGCAGGGGAGGTCCTCCAGCACTCGCTCAGGGGCCACATTACATTTGATTTAAAACCTGCCGTTGAAGTGACTCTCCCAGATTTCATATTTTACTGGGTCGAAGGGTGGCCCCCAAAAGAGATGTGCGCATCCTAACCCTGAGAACCTATGAAGATGTCCTGATGAGGAAAAAAAGTCTTTGCAAATGAAATTACAGATCTCAGGACGAGATCATCCTGGGTTACCCAGGAAGGCCCTAGATCCAACAACAGGTGTCCTCCTGAGAGACAGAAGAGGAGAAGACAGACACACAGGAAAGGCCACGTGAACACTGGAGTGACGCTGTCACAAGCTGAAGGATGTCTCGGGCCATCAGATGTAGGAAGAGGCGACGAGAATTCTTCCCTGGCACCTTTGGAGGGAGCACAGCCCTGCCAACACCCTGACGTTGGACGTCTGGCCTCCAGAACCGTGAGAGGATAAATTCCTGCTGTTTTAAGCCACCTGGATGGTGGCAATTTGTTCCAACAGCCCTTAGGAAACTAATATCAATATACACACATTCAATCTTACTCCTAGTCAATCACGTGGCCCATGCACATGGCTTATTTAGCATAAAAATATGAAACTCTGAGCTTGAGTTGCCTGTTCATTCATTCACACTTTTAATAGACATCTCCGCTGCCCCAGTGTCACCTCCTCATGGGATCTCCGCAATGACCCCACTGAAAAGGGTCCTTACTCAACCCCCTACATGTCCCTCTGTAGCCTCTTTATCCCGATTTATTTTTCTTCACATCCTTACTGCTGCCCTAATTACGTATCTGTATACTGGGATGTCACCTGTCTCTGCCATTTGAATATATGCTCTTTAAGGGCAAGGGTATGTGCCACTTACTTGCTGCTAAAACTCCAGCGAGGAGAATGCCTAGCACACGATTAGCTGCTAAAAATATATGGTTGGGGTGAAAGAAGTCATAGTCCTTATTTTCTAAAGCAGAGATAGTCTAGAACATTCTACTATATTCTAATTCAGGAGCATTTTTGTAAATAAAAAACTCTCCCTGCATCTTCTCTTCGGGTGACCAGGGACTTGCACGCATACCACACTGGCTCCACGAACAAGAAGTGTATCATGATTTTCTTTTGGGAAAAAATGGGATTTTTCTCTGAAGGGAAATTCCTGTGCTCCTGGTGGATAAATAAAGGACACTGCCTTCAAATGCCCCTAAATTTTTAACAAGGGTTTTAACATAGCTTTTTGCATCTCCCATTTCTAATGCTTTCTTCAAAAAACACAAATTGAGATGCACAGTGGGTGATGACTCGGGGAACAGAGGGTTCCTTGACACGCAGAGGCCGCACTGACGTGCAGACCGATGCTCACCTGAGCAGACAGGCACCAGGTGGGATGGGCAATACACGGGCTCACAGCGTTCTCGCACCTGAGGACATTCATGACCTTGACGGCACAATGACAAGATACGGCAAGACCTCTTCTTTAGGGACTCCAGATCGGAGGACCCTCCGTGTAGAGGAATGACACCTTTGGCCAGTGGGTGAGTTTAGCTCAGCCCACATAAGCTCAACAGACCCCTAATAACTGGCCGTGGAGCATGCTCTGGTCTTTCCAGAAGGTATAAATTGAGCCCGCCTTATTCCCCCTCTTTCCAGCCTTTGATCTGCCAGGAACATCACGGAGCTTTCTTAGGTTGGGATAATAAGTAAACAAAAGTCTTTAAGGTTTTGATGCAGGGGACATTGACAGGAGAAAAAGAAAATTGGAGTAATAGGAGAATCTCAAAATGCTCAAAAACCTTTTTCCTTCCAAAGAAAGCCAAAAATATTATTTGTACTTCAGTCTGCATTTGTTTGGAATGCTTACAAAACTAGTTAGGACGGTGGCTCTTTTTCTTGAGCTTTCACAATTGAAAACAGCCGACTCACCATTTTGTGGCCCTGGCCTGACAACACTGCCTGAAAAGGGAGTCCAGAGAAAGGAACAAGATGTGCCCCGTCCCCACGGGGAAGGGAGGCCCCCTAAGTGGAGTCCACTGTGATGGCTTCTGATTCAGACTTTGAGGCTCGGCTAGAAACGGAACAGCCATTTCTAGTCAAATTACCACCCGCCGTGGCACTGTTTGGTGTCATCTCTGTCCTCCCAAGATGCTTCAGACATTTCTCTTCCCCAGTTCCCCTGACACCTAAGACATTCGTTCTCAAACGTCTGGATCTCACAACCTCTTTCGAGGACCCCGCTCATGGCCCAGATTATTCCTAGAGCCCTCAGCACCCGCGGATGCCGCCCCTGCACTGCCCGTGCCCTGGGAAAGCACAGATGTGGCTGAGCACATTGTGTATCTGCCACGAGGTTCTCCCAATCCCCATGAAGAATGCGTCAATGTTCTTAGGTACCCCAGGGGAATTTCTCTTCTTACCATTCCTCATCACGAGCATACCAGAATGTAGACAGGACCACCGCATAGTCACACCCCCCGTCAACTCAGCTCCCTCTCATAGACAGCTCTTTCCTACAGAGCCACCGTAAGGCCAGCGAGGAGAAGCCCCGACCGCTGCCACCTTGCCAGCCAGCACCCCGTGAGCGAGACGCCAGGACCACCAAGCTGACCACCCCTCAACACTGCGAGTCACGGCCACTTCCCAGTGTCACCTTCTGCCAGCCAGACGCACAGTAGGCCTGAGGTTAATGAATGCAGGATACAAGGAAAACAATCAGATATTTTCAGGCAAGCTTTTGACCAGTCTTATAAGTTGGGAGTGATAGCTGACTCTTTCTTCCATTATTTATCTACACAGTCCATACAACGCCTATTCACCCTTGGACTTGTATTCTGCAGCTTCCCTTCTCTCCTACTGGTTAGAATACGATAATAGTATTAACGAGAATTAAAATTGCCATTTACTAAGCACTTGCTGTGTGCCAGGCAGATGCTTTAGTAGCAGGTGGGTGGTTATATCATCCCGATTTGACTGATGGGGAAAGGGAGGTCCTGAGGGGGTTAATCATCCTGCCTGAGGCTCACAGCTGGTCCGTGGTGTCCAAGAACAAGTCTGTCTGCCTCCAAGCCCCGGAGAGGGGAGAGCTCTGAGCTGAACAGGCTTTGCCCAGGGATGTTCCTCAGTGAGCTCCCCCTGCAAATAACGACCTGTGTGATAAGGCTGCACGATCTGCCCCCCTTAACCAGAACCCCAGCACTTCAAACTCACCCCCCCCATCAAATCCTTAGGAGGTGGCCACTTGTCCCATCATGAAAAGCAGAGGGAAGTGGGAAAAACATGGAAGAGAGAGAAAGACAACGTGCGTCTTCGCCCCTGCCCCACTGCTGACTTGCTGTATGATTTCGTACACAACGACCGTACTAGTCCTTGTCCACTGGAATCCGGGTGCTGGCTGCCGCCCTCCACACTGGCCACCACAGCTGTGGATCTGTCACTGCCAGTTTCCTAGCTGTCCTCCCCTCACCTTTTCTACTGCCTGCAGGAAACCTCACTCAGGTTCTCACGTCTCATGTTTCCATCACTGCAACTGTCTCTTCTCCGTTTCCCTCCGTTTCCTTTCTCTTTCCTCCCATTCCCTTCACCTCTGGCCGTGGTCTGCTGTGTCCACACACCACTGAACCCCTACACACACACACACACACACACACACACACACACACACACACGAATTTCACTTAAGAATATCCTTGATGCAATAAAAATTGTTAATTTTATTAAATCTTGATCCTTGAATATATATCTTATTTTAATATTCCGTATGACAAAGTATGCATAGAGCATTTGTGGCACATAGCGGAAAATCATGCTTATCCAAAGGGAAAGCACTTAAGGAGTGTTAAGTTGCCAGCAAAACTAGCTGTATTTTTCGTTGAATACCATCTTGACTTGAAAGAACACCTGGCAGACAAATTATGGGTATTCACACTTGGGTGTCTGGCAGACATTTCCTTGAGAATGAGTGAAGGAAGCCCATCATTTCAAGGGAAATAATAATTGTAACCAATGATACAACGTGAGCTTCAGTCGAGAACTAGAATTTTAGAAAACTCATATTTATCACCATGAGCTTGACAGCTTCCCGGTACTGAGAGAGCTTTCTAATAGCAATGGTGAAATTAAAGAATGTGATTCTTTGACTTTATAAAATGAAATGTGTCTATATTTGGAAGAGCTACGTAATTTAGAGAATCAACACTTTCCAAATGATCAATAAACAATGTTTTAAAATCTGGCATGGGTAAAAGATCCATTCAAAGTGCAAAGCTGACCAATAAATATTAATGGAACAGAATAAGAAAGTTCTTTAAAATGGTTTCAAATTTACATTGCAACTAACTTTTAAAACACTGCCACTTGCCAAACTTTGGTGAAATATCAAAAAAGAATACACACAAAGTATCTGAAAAGGCTATGAATATACTCCTCCTTCTTCCAAATACATATCTGGTTGAGGCTGGATTTTCTTCAAATGCTTTAGGACATATGTCTCTACAGACTGCACGCAGAAGCAGATTTGAGAATCCAACTAGTTTCTACTAATCCAGACAATAAAGAGTTTAACAACAATGCAAAAAGTGCCACTCTTCTCACTAATTTTTGTTCTGGAAAATGTAGTTTTTTTCATAAAAATATTATAATGTTAAACATGCAATGGGTTTGTCATTTTAAAATAAATATATTTTTAATTTTTCAATTTTAATTTCTATTATAGTAAAAATTAATAGTTATAACCCAAATAAAAAAGCTCTTCGGGGCTCCCAATAATTTAAAAGTATGTGCATAAGTTCTGAGATGAAATGTTTGAGAATCACCATTGTAGAAGAATATTTAACTAAAGGAAATACAGGATATTGCTAAGTAGGGGAAAAACAGATTGTAAAGGCTATGACGAATATAGGTGATTTTATTTTATTTTCCTCTTTGAATTTTTCCTCTATAATTTTTTATGAATACACAGTACACAGGTGAGCAGGCAAATAAACGCTTTAAAAATTATTTCAGGCCTTCCCCCTTCTCAAACTGTCTAACAAAGCCCATAGACAGTGTCTGACACACAGGAGATGCTTAGTTGTTCTTCCAAATGGCCTGAAAGAGTTTCTCACACAATGGCAACGATTAACTGGCTAAGCATCAGTGTTGTCTCCCTGCCATGTTGTAGGCAGGTTTGTTTGCTTAACAAAAAGCCTCATACTTTAAAATATATAAGCATATATATAAAAATATTTTAAAGCATAAAATGTATATTTTAAAAAATATTTTAAATATTTTTAAATATGTAATATATATACCACATATATATATAAAGTATGTGGTATATATATTATATACACAAATAAAGCATTTAAGCAACGCTTACATTTAATATTGTTTTCCATGTTGCAAAGAACAACATCTAGAGTATATTTTAGGCTTAGGTCTAGAATAACCTAGATTCCTGAAATGAAATCTATTTTCTTCTGGGCAGTGGAGGAGCTATTAAATTCTCAAACAACATCAACATATGATCATTTCAATAACAACATTTGAAAAAAAAAAAACCATGGGAGAAGGTGGAAAAGTCGTAAAACTAAACCCAGGTTGGGGGTGAGGGGGTCTCCACTTCCACAAGCAGGGTGAGAGCTGACCCTTGTATTCGTTTACCTTGTGTGAACAGGAAAAATAATCATTAATAGCCATGCTCCCATATCATTAGAAGATGCTAAGAAAAGAGTAACTTGTAAAAAAGAAAACCTGCCTGGTCTTTGGTCACCCTGTGCATGCTGGGTGGCCTTGAGTAACCAACTCTGCGATTTCTGTTTCTGCAGCCATAAAAAGACGCTAATGAGCATCCCAGAGGGGCAGTGAGGACCAGAATGCTAAAGACCAAGGTGGTTGGTTCTGAAGAATTTCTGGAACGGGCATCCCGGATTTCAGCAGCTCCAGAGACCTGCGGCCTGGCACCGAGGAGGGGTTACTCCGAAACGACGCTCCCTCCTTCGTGGAGAACCCCCAGAAGACCAGTTTTGAAAACCATCCTTGTTGACACGCAAGTGGCCAGAGCAGCCAGTCCTGCGTCCCTGGGGCCCAGCGTCGCAGCCCCCGAGGCTGTTTCCCGGTCAGACTCAAGCACACAGACCCCTTATGAGGTTTTCCACGCCACCTCTCCGGCGGCTCTGGCAGGTCGACATTGCTCCCTTAGGCTGCGTAATTAGCGGGCTTCGAGTCGCCATGCCTGGTATGCTGCGGTTGCCCACTCCCAAACACAGCCCTGGAGCCCCCTCCTCACCGGCGCCAGCTCTGCCGCCAGTCCACACACGTCCCCACCCTTCCTTCCCCGGCCCCGCCTCGCCAACTGCGGGTCCCCACATGGCAGCGCCAGGGCTGCCGCCACCCCCGCACACCGACACGTTTCCTAATCCGCTGGCAAACACAGAGCGAGTCTACAGAGCCCTGCTGTCACCACCTGTGAGCCAAACTCAGTCTCAACTCATTTAGAGACTTCCCAAGCTATGGCGGGAAAAAGGAAAACACAGAAAGCTCAGACTAATCCTTATCTATCATCTAGATCCTGTCCTCTCCATTCCATTTTACCAGATCCAGCCCCCCAAAAAATCATCAACTCCACTGTTGGAAGGTAAAGTCTTAAGAGGTCATTCGGTCTATCCCCCTGCCTTTGGTCAGGCTGATGCCACAGCCCCCTCCGTCACATATATGTGCGTGGGCTGGTGACCAACTCACACCCTCGCCTTTGACAAGTAAACACACAACCAAACACTACCTATACCTGTCTCCATGCTAATGGGGGACACTGCCCCAGGCCGCACGGACGCCTCCTCCTCGCCACCCACACCACCGCGATGCCCTCTGCAAGTCAGCCTGGCTCGGGCGACAGAGCACACATCAGTGGGGGAGTTTCCCATTTTAAAGAACAGGGACGAGGGAAGTTTGCCCTTTCTTTGTGTTCGAAAGTTTACTTGCAGCTTCAGCAGGCAAAAGGATTTTTTTTAATATAATAAAAAAAGGTTATATGACTTTAATTAAATGCACTTATTAAAAGGGTGAAATATTTGGAGAGGCCGTTTCTGTGCTGGAGGCACATTTTCCAGCGTGCTGTGCAGCGTCTGCATCCGCCCGCTCTCGGCGATTTTTAATGCACAAATAAATCCGCACCTGACGTGCTGACAGATTATTATGCAGCGTGGCAGCCAACAAAAGTAAACACAGGGGCAAGTTTTAACCTCTTGCAGTCCCAGCGCTTTCCCTGCGGGGCCCGGCTCAGGTGTTCGGGACTGCTGGCAAACCCTTTTCTCCCAGTCGGGCATCTTCCTGTCCCAGAGCCCGTCCCTGGGAGCAGGAGGCTGCTCGCCCTTCAGCCTGTCTGGAGTGTGGTGTGAGCAACGGGACAGGAGACCAAGGGAGGGGACAGAGGGGAAGATCAGCACCACATCGCGGTCCCCGAGCACCCTGCTTCCATCCTGTTTAGACTGCGGCCACGCGATCCACAAGTGTCTGCTCTCCATTTAGCCTCCCAGCTGGCGGAGCTGGCTCCGCAGATGGAGAGCCCGGCCAGGTGTCTCTCCCAGCTCTGCCCAACATGAAAGCAGACAGTTACTAGAGAGCTAAAGCGGCATCAGGCAGTGTCCACACTTTGGACGTTAAATTATGGAGGTGCAAGTTAGTATACGGTTAAGGCATTTACAAGAACCAAACTACAGAACTGCTCATCTCCTGTTGCTCTGGTCAGATGGGGCTTGCAAAGTGACACTCCTGGAAATGCACATGTTGTAACCGTCAGAGGTTTTGGCTGTACTCGCCTGGCCCATGTGATGTGGCCTCGGGGGTTCACGTATCCTGTGATCTTTAATACATTCTCTCAGATCGTCTCCAAATCCTCCAGGGTCCAGGTCATTGCTCCACTGATGATCACCACCGATGTGAACATGTGCTGTGTTGCTAACAGGTCTCTATGCTTCATCGCTGTTAATTCTTTCAACAACGTTCAGTTTACAGATGAGGAAAATAATGCTCAGAAAGAGGGTGTTATGTTGCCCAAGGAATCCATCACGTGGGCCAGAATAAAAGCACAGATACAAAAAAGCAACCACATAACCCATCATAAAACATAATATACTTATTTCAAATATGGAGGAGATTCATTATGACCACTGAAGAACTATTCTTATTTTTTTCTCCGTGGGTAAGATTGGGGATAAATATATTTATTTTTGAAACAACAGGGAAGATTTGGCACAATGAAATGTGATCAAATAAACATAGAAAATTCCTGCAGCAGGCGAAAGGCGGGGCTAGGTGACCTTCAAGTATCCTGCCAGCGCATCTCTCTGTTGAACTCACTGCTCTGACACTCGGACCCGACCCTCCACCCCTAGAATTTTGGGGAGAAGCTTTGGGACCAGCTTCATGTTAGCAAGCATCTCCATTCCTATTCCACCTCTTCATGGCGCTCAGATTACATGCCCTTGTCCGTGTTGGCTGGGAAGGTTTGAGTTGTGGCAAGGAAAGGAGAAGAGATTAGCCATCGGATTCCCTTTGTCGGTACACTTTCCTTCTGGCCTGGGAAAGGCCAGCAAAATTCTGATCATCACACTTTGCAAGCTTCTCCCACCAACGGCCAGGAAAACCAGGCAACCATTACCACCAGGTAGATCATGTCTCCTGGGGACATCTGTCAATCTCCTGAGTTTGGGGAACGTCCTACTTCATGAAACAGATGCCGAATCCTGCTACTGGGGCCAACGATGCCGGGTCCTTCCATTCCCAACCTGTCCCGCTCCTGGGCACCAGACTTAGGCTCCCCTCAACAGTCACAACCAGCCCCGACTTCGAGCCGGAAGCACCAGGAGCCCTGAGAGACCCACTCTCGTGAGGATGGGGGCAACAACACAAAGTATTTGGGTACTTTTGAATTTGGGGCTATTACCAAAAATGCTGCTATGCACACTCACAGAATGCTTGTGGCAGGAGATACAGGCTGCTTGGAGAGGCAGCAGCCCTGGTGCAGCCCCCTGCACCCAGCGCCAGGAGTGCAGGCTAAGATGGCCATGCCCCCTGGTAGAAGTGATGTCATCCCCAGACCAGCTCTGCAGTGCCTGGGACATGTTCCTGGCTGCAGAGCCTCTAAACCTGGTTTCTCCACTCTCATGGGGATGCTGAGCTATGCAATCTGCTTTTAATAAACCCCTTTTTGGCTTAAGTTACCCAGAGATGATTTCTGTTGCTTGCAAACAAGAACCCCGATGGATGTAGGATTCCGTAAAAAACTGCTGGCATTAGTACTTGCAAGTTACAACATTACGTCTCTTTGGTTAGGTTTTTGTGTTGTTTTGCCTTTATTCATTTTAACTTTCTATTGCAATAAAATATACAACAGAAAAATGCACATTTCACAAGAGGATAGGTCACTGAATTGTCACAAAACAAACACGACCATGTAACCAGGACTCACATCAAGAAACATATCATGACCAACTCTCCCCAAAGCCCACCTCCTGCTTGCTTTCTGTCATTACCACCAACCAAGGGCAGTCACTATGTCCTGACTTCTGACACCATAGCTTAGCTTTGCCTGTTTTTGAACTGTATGTGTAAATATTGTAATACAGTGCATAGTCTTTATCTGGTCTAGGTTTTACCTTTGTTTACCTGTTTATCCGTCGCTCAACACTATGCTTGGGAGATTCATCTATACTGTTGTGTGTAGCTGTAGCTCATTCATTTTCATTGCTGTATAGTATTCCACTGATTGAATACACCAGTTTATCCATTCGACTGTCGATAGTCATTTGGGTACTTTCTATTATAATTTGGGACTACTAAAAAAGGGCTGCTATGAACATTCTAGTATATACCTGCTGATGAAATCTGAACACATTTCCATTGGGCACATAACAATGCTCATAAGGTACGTATACATTCAACTTTAGCAGACACTGCCAAATGGTTTTCCAAAGTGGCCATATCTATTAGAAGGATTTTAATTGAACTCCTAGGACAATTTTTATCCCCAAAATATAAGGCATTGGAGAAGAACGAGAAGTGTAAGGAAGAAAATGTGGTAAAACGTCATATGGAGGCATTTTGCCCCCCTCTTCTTAAATGATTCCATTGCACGCGGATTAAGATGACCTTGGTATTTGGCGCTCTGCCACTCAGCTTGACCTGGGTTAAATGATTGCTGGCAGGTCATCGTGAAAGTCAAGGGCACAGCTGGAACAAGACTTCTGAACTCTCGTCCTTCTGACCCAGCAGCAGAGATTCACACATTCTTCCCAGCACCGCTGGCCCCAGGAAACCAGCAGCCGAGCGCTGGCGCCGCACCCAGCGTCACCGCTTTCCCCAGCATCCGAGAGGGCAGGGCTGGCAGTGCAGCCGGCCAGGAGCCTGAGCGCCTGCAGGACCAGCAGTCACTTAAGTCGGGCCAAGCGGGCCAGGTGTGGTGGGGATGAGGTGGGGAGTGGTGGGGATTTGAATAAATTGAGAGCGAATGTCCAGTCTTAAGGAGACATTTATTACCCTGCTTGTTGATTTTTGCCATATGGGAAAGAAGAGCCCATTGTTGCCAGATTTTCTGACTTTTCAAAGAAAGCTGGAAAACTAGGGTTTTTTTTTTTTAATAAGATATTGCAATTTGTGCTGTTCGTAACTCATTTTAGGAAGTTAAGCACTGAACACCGTTAGCCAAATAAAATACATCTATGGATCAGATCTGGCCTGTGAACCACCGGTTGACCATCTTTAATTCAGAAGAACTCAGCATTTTAGACTCAAAGGAGCGGTCCTCTGAGCAGCATGGAGCCGCGTGAAAGAAAACAACTGACCACTAACTCTGGAGAGCACAGACCAGACCCATGGTCTCCCTCTCTCTACGAAACCACCTCCGTAACCATGACCCTTTTTGTTACCCTGACAAAGCCTTCATCAAACGTGAAGCCCTTAAGATCACGAACACCTCTGACAAGGTGCCTCTCACTTGAAGGGGCCCGGGCCTTTTTGTTCTTTCCTTTGCATCTGGCAAGGCCGTGTCCCGTGATTAGTGCGGGTCGCCGCTCTGCCCCCGCCCGCATCTCACACGGCAGAATCCGTTTGAGCTGACAACACCTGGCGTAGTTAAGCAGAACTTAAGAAACAATTTATCCAGCAAAGAAGTCACCATAAGAAGACACCCTCTTTAGCAAATCAGACCTACTTTCCAATCAGCCCAATCTCTGTGCTCACGTTTTTAACATTTCACTGAGCCAAGCTGGCTGCAATCACATTAATGTAAACGGGCCACTTAATTCTTCCTTTCTATTTACTTTCCCCAGAACCGTGAAGCACAAACACGATCTCCCTGCCTCTTCCCTCCTCCCCCCTGACTGCCCTAGAGTATCTCTCATATACACACATACACACACACAAAACACTTACATAGACACACATGAACACACACACACATCCATCAATTCCAAGAGCAAACAGGTGGGAACAATCAGCAACAAACATGTATGGAAATAAATTTGCATTTCCTTTCTCTTGTCCTCACCATATATTTTCTAGTTCCTAGTGAGGTGTCAGGCATATAGCGAGTGTTTGATAAATATCTATCAAATGTCCCATAGTTACTGAGACAAATTTGCAAGACCTCATGTGTGCTACAGAAAAGACGCATGTAGCCGCTTTGGGGTGACTCGAATGTTTACCAAGGATGTGGACTCTCGCCATGCGCCATAGACAGGTTGAGACAGGGGTTCCCCAGACAAGGACACAGAGGCATAAAGGGGTGCTGAAGGCATCTGGGCAAAGGGAGTTGGAGGGGCAAGAGGAAAAGCCTGTTTCTAAAACCCTAGTGTGCTCACCTCCACAGTGGCTGCATGTCACCTAGTGGCCATGACAGTTATCCAATAAATTACATCATGAGCAAATGCAATTCTTGCAACAATCCCATAAGGCTCAGTGAGGAGTCTTGGGAGGACAAAGAGCTTGACCAAGGAACTTAGCAAGTTAGTCTCAGAGGCTCTCAAGGGTGGGGTTGGAGAAATACGGTAGGGGGATACTTTGGGTTGTCACAATGCATGGGGTACTGCTGGAATTCAGTAGGCAGCCGGCAGGGGCACTGAATATCTGCACCACGCAGGACCGTCCCCGCCCCAATGCCACCAGCGCCCTGGTTGAGAAACACTGGTTTTTTTTAGCAAAAGGCAGAGCGAAGATCTAAAGCTGCCTGTAAGCAAGTCTGCCTCGAGAGCTCCTATTCCTCCCTGGGACTCCATCCTGAGTTTTTGAAATCGTTAATGCCACATCAGCTACTTCCTAGTAGAACAAACGACTGCCCTTTGGGTAACATAGACACTTCAGCACGTAGAGAACAGGTCCAGATCTAGAACTAAAACCTGTTGTCTCCCCAACAGAGCGAAAGATATTTAAGACCTACGCCCCATAGGTAAAGCACTGAACTTTGGTGTTGGGAGGAAGGGCTTTCTTTCTTTAAGGATAGAGCCATTGCTTCAGAGGCAGCAGTGTCATAGAAGAAAGAGAAAAGGTGAGGGTATGAAGTAGACGGTGAGTAGCACCAAGTGCCTAATAGAGCTCATTCATGCTCAAAGACTTGAGAACCACAAGACACTATTTGTGACCCAAGACTCAAGTGTTCAGAGCAGCCTTCATGAAAAAGGCAGGACGTCCACTGGGCTTCAAAAGATGGAGCAGATTCCAATCAGCAGGAAAGGAGGAAAGGAAGAGGGACAATACATCAAGTGTGCAGAGGTGAGAAATCAGCTTCCTACATTTTAGGGGCACGGAGGAGTCCACCTGGCTGAAACACAGAGTCTGTTTCAGGGCAGATGGGGTCAACCTAGAAAGGCAGTTTGCACAGGATTAAGGGAGGGTTCCATCTACATCCAAGGAATTCCGATCTGTCTTGTAGGAAACAGGAATCCCTCATGAGGGGAGTGCAGGAGGGACGACAGTGGTGTTCTCAGGAACGAACAGACTGCGCAGGAGAGGGTGGGGCGAGCGGTCAGCTAGAAGTTCTCTCAATAACCCGGCATGAGTAAGAGCCTCCATGAGGCAGGAGCTACAGAAATAGACACCAAGCCCTGCCAATTCCTTCTCAATACCCTTTTCTGTGTTTGATTGGCTGGGAAATCGTGTTTGGGGCCTGAGAAAAGGGGAAGGGTTGAACCTTACTTCATATTACAGAGGCTGATGATCACAAGAACGATGGCCCTTACTGCGAATACAATATTGAGGACAAGGAGTTTAAGCAGAAGCATTCGGGAAGAAACGCCCGGGGAATGGTAAATGCTAGAGGCAAGTCAGAGCTGTGGTCGGGAGACTACCTGGCCCTTCTCAGACACAAAGTGAGACCTCTCCCATCAGCCAGGTTTCAGGAGACACAGCTGCAGCAACTTCGTACGGCGACCTGCTACATTAGCAGCCCCAAGGAAATGCCCCCCGATATCCATGCCTTCACTTAGTCCCCTACCCTTGAATTTAGGCGGGCCTTATGGCTTGCTTTAGCAAATAGAACGTGGCAGAAGTGACGCCGTGCCAGCTATAGGCCTAGGCCTTCAGAAGGTCTAGCAGCTGTATAAGAAGTACAGCTTCTCTATGGCGGGATCATGTGGCGAGACCACATGGAAAAAGAGAAACCCTGAAATGATACAGAAAAAGAGAGAAAGGCCCAGTGTCCCAGCTGAGCCCGATCCCCAACCAGTTCTCCAGCAGAATGACACCTTGTGAGTAACCACTGGCCAGACTAGCAGAAGAACTGTCCAGCCAGGCTTAGCCCAGATTCCAGTATCACGGACACATAAAACAGGTGCTGTTATAAGCCACTGAGTTTTAGGGTGGTTTGTTACACAGCAACAGATAATGGATACACTCCCACGAGGTTGTCAGTTGTGCTAGAGTTCCCTGCTGGCCTATGCCAACAATCTGACCACAAAGCTCTGCACGGGCAGGTAGACGTCCACCCTGGGTCATGAGAAGCATGAACATCAACAGCAGCAATACAGAAACACTGCTACCTACAAGTGTTGCCCTCAACCTACTAACTGGTACCCAAGCTTGGCACACAGTGGGCACCTAAAGAAACATTTGTGAAATAGATGCGGAGCAATCAATCGATTTTAATAGACTCAAGAGAAGCCTATCCCAAGCTTACTTATTCCTGCAAACCTTCCCAGGGACTCATAACCTTCAATGTCAGGAAATGTTCTCATAAATCTGACCATAATCCCTGAGGCTCCTGAAGCTCATTTCCTCTTGTCCAGCACGGATGGATAACAGCTGGTCACTATTTCAGTGTTCTCCAACACTGCACCTTCCTCAGCCTAGCGGAGTTCCCTTCTCATCCGGAAAGAAGGCTAATGCATTTGTCTCCTGCAAACTTGCTTTTTTTCAAGCTTTTCTGGAGAGGTGCTATTTCTGTTTAACGGGAACTTCCCGGGGATCTTGCTACAATGCCGATTCTGACTCAGCAGGGCTGGGGTGGAGCCAGAGAGTCTGCATTCCAACAAGCTCCCAAGTGATGCTGATGCTGCTGGCCCACGGATGACACTTTGCAGGGCTCCTTCCTTTTAAAGATGAGGAGACTTAAGTGCAGAGAGAGGAAGGTTCTACCACCAACATCAGAACCCTGGACCAGACTGCATGCTTTCCCTGAGTGAGCTGTCAGGCAGAAACCAGATGGGAAATCGGGGCAGGTCTCACTCAACCATGGAAGGCTGGTCTAGAGCACCTGTTCCCCAGTCTCTAAGGCCAGGCTGGCTGCATTGGAGCTACCCAAGGATTCCCAAAATGCAGATTCCCAGGCATTCCTGCTGGAGACTGACTCCACGGATTTGGCATGGAACTATGAGAAACTGTGTTTTTTGAAGAGCTCCGTGGGTGACTCTGACACACAGTAGGTTTGAGATTATCTATCTAGAATACCCAGGGGGCAGTGACCCCAAGAGTTATGACTCAAAAACATTAGCTAGCCAATATTTATTAAGGGGTTTTATGTTCCAGGTACTATGCCTATTTAGATCTGTATCAAATGATTTAAACTTCACCACAACTCTATCTGGTTATATGCTATCATTATTCCCAATTTACAC
This sequence comes from Propithecus coquereli, assembly GCF_000956105.1. Classification (NCBI taxonomy): domain Eukaryota; kingdom Metazoa; phylum Chordata; class Mammalia; order Primates; family Indriidae; genus Propithecus; species Propithecus coquereli. Next base: position 5,001,636 of record NW_012153729.1, read on the forward strand.
AGGGGGAAACTCAGGCATAGAACAGCTAAATAACTTGGCAAAAGTTACACCCCTAGGAAGGGGCTTAGCCAGGGTCAGAAGGCAGTTCGCTTAGCTCCAGAGTCCACCTCCTAACCACTATGTTCTATACCTTTCATCCAAAGTGAAGATAAGCTCCTTGGAAAATCCCAAGGGTAAACTGATCAACCGGAACACGGTTTCTCAAGGCAGAAGCCACACAACACAGGTGCTCGAGAACATTAATGCATGCTCCTCGGAGGGAAAAGATAGGAGATGAGTCCGATTTGGGAACAGAAAATCAGACACAACATGTTTTCACTCATATGCAGAAGCTAAAAATGTTGATCTCATAGAAGTCAAGAGTAGCACAGAGGTTACCAGAGGCTGGGAAGGGGAGGGGGTTGTGGGAAACGGGGAGAGATTTGTGAAAGCACACAAAATTGCAGCTAAATAAGAGGAATAAATTCTAATATTCTATACAGCAGGAGTCCCCACCCTTTTTGGCACCAGGGACGGGTTTCATGGAAGACAATTTTTCCATGGACCAGGGGGATGGTTTCCAGTTGACTCAAGCACATTACATTTATTGTGCAGTCAAACCTCTCTGCTAATGATAATCTGTATTTGCAGCCGCTCCCCAGTGCTAGCATCACCGCCTCAGCTCCACCTCAGATCATCAGGCATTAGATTATCATAAGGAGCCGCAACCAAATCCCTCGCGTGCGTAGTTTACAGTAGGGTTCATGCTCCTATGGGAATCTAATGATACTGCTGATCTGACAGGAGACGGATCTTATGCAGTGATGCAAGCGATGGGGAGCGGCTGTAAATACAGATGAAGCTTCGCTCACTCACCTGCTGCTCACCTCCTGCCGGGCAGTCCGGTTCATAACAGGCCGTGGACCAGTACCGGTCCACAGCCCAGAGACTGGGGCCTGCAGCTATATAGCACTGTAGGATGACCATCACTAACAATAATATCTATTTACAAATAGCTAGAGAGAGGATATGGATCACTATACATCGTACGCACCAGGACATCACTATGTACCCCATAAATTTACGTACAATTATTATGCATCGATGTAAAAGAGAACAAATTCTTAAAAAATTTGGGCAACACTGGGTTAAACAAAATGACACAGATTTCTTCCTGCAGAACTTCTCGGAGACTTCACCAGCAAGCCTACGCAAATGAATTTCCAAGAGGGGGGTGCGTTTTGCAACACTCTCCAAACACATTGGTCTACAGAATCCTTTTGTCCAAAAGCGTCTCCAGGCACAATGAGGATGCCAGGAAACAAACACCCGCTGGGAAGCACAGGCCTGGAGCAGCACTTCTCAAACTTCGATGCACACGGCAAGCACCTGGGGGTCTGGCTCAAATGCAGATTCCAATTCTGTAGGTCCAAGTGGGACCTGGGAGTCTGCATTTCCTGCAAGCTCTCAGGGGATGTGAAGCCGCATCACACTTGGCATGGTAGGGACCCGAAGCACAGCGGGGTAGCTCCGGCCCAGTCAGTCCACCTCCCCAGACAAGCCTGACTCCAGCTTAGCATCCCAGGAGAACAGCCCCTATGCAAATTTCCAGGGGCTCTGGCCGCCGCTTACCTCCTCACACCTGGCACTACGCTACATGCTGCAAGTTTCATCACAGGCCCTCGGGGAACCCAGACCCTTCTCGAGAAAACCTGTCCCCAGGTCTGCACCCCAACCCTTCTCTCTGCCCTCCCATGCACCACCCCCCGCCCTTGCTTCAGAAGACCCTCATTCTGAAGGTGAAGTCGCATAGCGGGCGGCCTTGCTCCCCAGCTGCCCAAGGTTGTGGGAGACCAGCGGCAAGAAAGGGAGGGAAGGTGAAAGGAGGATAAGCAGAGAGCGAGGAGGCCCCGTGAGGTCTTGTGACCGACTGGGCCTCCTGGTGCTGCCTAGGTGGCAGTGCCAACGCGCAGTGCTGAAATACTTGGCCCGTCTCCGGAGCAAACACCCAATCCAAACAGGCCCTGGTGTGTCTCCGAACAGACTGTGTAAATAAGGTGGGGGGAGGGAAAAAAAAAACCAACTGGCCACAGATCCCGCTTTCAAACACGTTGAAACAAAATAATCCCTCTCTCGCTTGCTCTCTTGCTCCCTCCCTCCTGCTTGCTCTTTTTTTTTTTTTTTTTTAAATTTCCACTGGTGCCGAGGCCTCAGAGGAGCCTGGCTGGCGGCTTGTTAGAGCCTGCAGCCTACCTGTCCTGCATAGGAATGAGGCCTGGAGGAGTTACACGATATGCCCTCGCTGCAGGCCCGGGGATGACAGCTACCGCATTCAGAGTCCAGGAAACAGAGCGAAAGCTGTTCTCAGAGCGCCACTGAGAAGGGACATGCACGGGGGACCGGAGGGAACCCGGCTGCACGGCAGATTGTCCAATTCACCTGGCCCTTACCAGGGTGGCCCCATCCCCCAGCCCTAAGAATCACATCCTGCACCCAAACAGCAAACCCAGAAATAACAACCCCCCCAGACAGAGCTGGCTCTACAAAGCACAGCACAAGGAACCCATCCTAAGCAGCCTCGCTCCAAGGGTGTCTCTGAACTCCAAGCGTGTGTACAGACAAGGGGGCCGTTTGCTTGTGGTGTGTTGCTGGTTTTGTATTCGGTTTGGAACTTTCTAAAGGCAGAGTGGGGCGGCGGCGGGGGGAGCGCGTGCATGAGTCATCTGCAGATTAGAACCCATCTCCTCCTCCCTCTGCAAGTCGAAACAATTGAGTTGTCTTGCTCAGCTCTTGCCAACGTGTCTTACTCAATCTTGGATCAAAAAGGTGTTGCAGGGGAGGCTGGGAGGGGAATCCAGACAGCTTTCTGCCTCTGACATCAGGCCCAGCTGTTAGAATTGCGCTGTGGATCCCCGGACGGGAGGAGAAGTCGGGACTGGCTTGGCGAGGTGGGTGGGGAATCGATGTCGGGTGATGGGATCCGTGCAGCCCTCAGAGGCGACAGAGATGTGAACGGAACGTCTGCAGGAGGAAAGGGCGACGGCAGGGCGACTTTCTGGTTCACGTCCACTCTCCACGGCCCAGCTCGTTCTTATACTTAGAAATGGGACTTTGACTCCCTCCTCTACATGGGCTGGTCCCTATAGCCACCGCATAGTGACTATTCACAATCCTCCTTGCTCAGAAGACACCAGACCTGGAGGGCTTAGTCCCCGCAGCCTGAGGCTGGACAGGAAGAGGACTCCATGTCCTAAGTCCAAGAACATCATCAAATCCTTATGAAGCACCAGTTGTTGTAACACAATTTAAAAATGCTGGTTTGAAGAGCCTGTCGGAGACTGTCCAGGTCTGTGGGCAGAGCCGACGCCACACCCGTTGTGGGATTTATGCTTCCTTTTCAAAATTTAAAAAAAAAAAATCGTCTTACACATTAATCTCCATTTAGCATGGGGCGTCCATGCAGTACCCAGACATAGACTCGGCCCAGCCGACAAGGGGAGGGCCTGGAAACGTTGGACAATGTGCCCCTGACTATAAGGGCTTTATACCTTTGCTGAAGAAGATTCAATTTACCCACCAGAGTTTAACGGCTTCGGTCTCTTCAGGTTGTACATGCCTGCAACTAAAAGCTCTCCCTCCTCGTGTGGTCATCTCGTACCCGGCAGCACGCCGAGGGTACAACCACCTTGTGCAGTGGAAACCATTACTGTCCCATTGCACAGATGGGCACGTGGGGGCCCAGAGGGTTGGCAACATGGCAAGCCCTACAGCTGCCAAGCGAAGCGTGCCAACCACGATCAGCTGTGCATGTCGTTCCCTCGTGCCGCTTCCAGCACTTACCGCCTTCTTCCTACCTCCAAGTCAAGCTGCTTCTACCCACCATCCCTCTCTGAGCTCCTAAAGTACAGGGACTAGGTTTTTCTTACTTCCGAAGTACCCTCAGCCCCTGGCTTAGCACTGTGTAAACAGGAGACCCAGAGACAATGTTTATTGAATGAATGGATAAATGACTTGCAAGAGAAAAAAAGAAGAAAGGCGACTCTATCCCTCTATTCGGATATTTATTGAGTACCTACTGTGTGTCCCTCACTCGGATAGACACGGGGACACAGGTGGGCAAGCAGAGGCCCTGGTCTCACAGGCTAGGTCTGGTGAGGGTGACCCAAGAGTCACAGGAACGAGCTGTGCCTGTGCAAATCTCTGCAGAGCGCTCGTGTGCTCCACACAGAACCAGGGCCCAGGAATGTGACAGAGAAGCAGCCCCTGCCATACAGGTGTTTATCCTCCAAGGGAGAAACAGGTCCACAAGAGAGAGAGAAATGGAATTCAAAAGCTCTACTATTCCAAGGGAAAGGAAGGTTTCTAAAGTCCCCAAGAGGTCAAACTAGAGCTAACCTGGCTCAGTAAGTCCTTCTTTATGTAAGAATTCCTCTCCTGCCATTTTATCTGACACTGCGTCTCAGCAGCGACAGAGGGAACGCACATAAAATAAGGTAAAGACACGTGAGCTACCACTACACATCCGCCAGAATAGCTACGCTGTACAAAGTGACAGCTCCACATGTTAATGAGGAGCGGAGCCACTGGAACTCCAGGTGTTGCTGGCGGGAGTATAAACTGGTGCCACCACTCTGGAAGAAGGTCTGGCAGTGTCTCATATCCCAGCAATTCCACTGCAAGGGCAATGAGAACATGTGCCCACAAGAAGCTGTGTTCAAAATGTTCATAGCAACTTTATCCAAAACAGCCGGAACCTGGAAACAGGGAAGGTACCCATCAACAGGGGAAGGATAAAATGTGGGGTGGTCGTAGGATGGGGCACGCTCGGCCGTGACAAGGAGCAAACCTCTGATACGTGCAACAACATGGATGACCCCACAGCACCCTGCTGAGCGAAAGGAGGATTACACAAAGAGTACGTATCGTATGGCTCCCTGTATATGAGGTTCCCAGAATGGCAAAACTAACCTAGGGAGAAAAAAATCAGAAGAGTGGTTGCCACGGGGGTCCTGGGGGTGGGCACAGGCCATGCAGGGACTTGCTGGGTGCTGGCAGCATTTTGTCCCCATGGTACACTTTGGATTCACTGCAGTACAATGCATGCAAATTTTATCTTAAAAGAAAAAAAAATCTGCAATCAAATATGGAATTTCAGCCAAGGAAATGCAAGCTGCAGTGTTTGGAGGCACCTCTACTAACGTCTGTGACTTACGTGGAAGAGATCAAATAACAAGGGACACAGAGAGGCCTGAAAACCAGGCTGAATAAGCAACAGGGCAAGTCCACTGTGGAATCTACGAGGTGGGTATGTAGGTGCTGGCATAAAGTTCTTTCAACTTTCAAGTTCTTTCAACTTTCAACTTTTCTGTATCCTTGTAAATCTCCGTGATCAAATATTGGAGGTGGGGAAATGAAAGGCCATCCCAAACAGCTTCATGCGAAAAGAACTTTGACATGGTGTGTTTTCAGAGCCATTTATGCAAATCCCTTGGTGTCTATACCAAGGAGGGGAAGAAGGGGAGGCCTTGGAGGCACTCAGGGCTGGATTTAAAGCCACCTGATACAGAGATTCATTCTGGGGTCTGGGTTAAGTCAGAGCGGCCTGGGTCTGCATTCAGTTACCTTGAGCAAGATGCAATTTCCTGTTCCGCAGGATTAAGCACCTCTTGGACTTGAAATACCTCTCCCTAAATAGCATTTTGATGAGTTAAGTGTAAATGAATCAGAAACAAATGGATTAAGTTTCTCAGCATACACACGGAATTGACAAAAATAATAATAATAAAGGAAAGAGGGAAGGGAACATCAGGGGAGGCAGGGAAAGGGTCTCTGTTTCAAACTGTGCATGAAACCGACGTCTTGAAAAATACTTGATTGGCTTGCCGACCTCCATCCCAGACACCCAGGGCTTCTGGGCCCGGCTCTTTAATATTCAAATGACTTTGAAAAATATTTCTCCTTCTGGAACGCAAGAGGAGAGAGGAAATGCTTTGAAGCCCTCCTAGTTATTTAATTATTTTTTTTTCAAAGGTAAGGCACTATATTTTTATCCAATATTAAATAAACATTTTTTTTAATGGTATGTTCAAAGCCTTTAGGCCTCTGATGTTGGTTTGGGATTTTTTTTGTTTTGTTTTATGTTCTAAAGGGTGAGCAAGGATGGTGCTTTTTCTTGCCAAATGTTCTGGAATTCTGCAGAACATTAGACCTAGGAAGCCTAACCGGCCACTGTGCTGTTACAGAGGAGGGAGGCTCAGGCAGGATCTAGCGACCTTTCTCGAGAGGTAAGCAGTGGCCCAGCTGGAGTCAGAGTGCAGGTGCCTTGGATTCTGGGTCTGTGTACAGAACATGCCACATGCGGGACAGCAGTGCTTCCGCTCTGAGTTCAGGATCCCAGGGCCACCCTTCCTGAACTCATGAGCTTGGGGAAACATCTTTTATCAGTCAGCAACCGGGGATGATGACAATGGCCCATCTCCTCAGGGACACTCGGAAACTTCTCAAGTACTTAGAGGTTGGGTAGAGCAAGGATATGTGAAATCCCTTTATATGAGGATCTAGGCTGAGAATGCAAAAAAAAAAATCACACCTAAGAAAATTTTCTTTAACTGGCCTAATTTAGACACGACCTGTACAAACACAATCCGCAAAGATTATTAGGGAACAGGGCACGGGGACAGTTGGGTGGGAATGGGAATGGCATAATAATGATTCTCAAACACTCAATGTTTGAGTAACAGCTCGTAAATTCTTATTTAGTGAATTAACAAATATAATTCACACTCTCCTCTATCACAGAAGTGGCAACGACTGGCATAACCGTTTTCAGAAAAGATGCATTCAGGGTTAAGATAGATCAAACACTAGAATCTACTGGGGACAGCGTTCTCCAAGCCCTTCCCCTGCGTGATGGAGGCGTTCATTGCTACTAGCACTATATTGCTACCTTTAATTCTTGCAATGGCCTCATGAGATCAGGGTCATTAAACACATTTTACAGATTTTTTTTTTAATGGGCCACAAAGTAACTGCCCAAGGCCACACAGCTGGCAAGTGCTGGATTCAAACCCAGGTCTCTCCAATTCCAAGGTCCCTGCAGTAATCACAGCCTATCTTGCCTGCACGGCTATACCCAGAAAGGCAGACTTCAACCTGAAAGGACCCGTTATGTCTGACAGGGAGATGGGCTCTAGTATCCTAACAACAACAAAATGATACTTGTGTGCTACTTTCTTCTCCCAGAGTGGATGAGCTTCATTGACTTTTGTTAACATAAAATAATTTTCATTGAAAACTAGAAAATTAAGATCACCCATAATCCCAGGACTCAGAGGTAACCTGTTACTCTTTTGTTAAAAATCTTTCCAAAAGTCTTAAATGTGTTAATACGCTTTTTTTACTTTTTATTTTGGAATAATTTTAGATTTACGGAAAAGTTGCAAAGATAGTACAGAGAGTCCCTGTATACCCTTCACCCAGCTTCCCCCAATGTGAACGTTTTACATAACCATGGCATATTCGTCAGAGCTCAGAAATTAACATTGGCGCAGTGCTATTAACTAAACTACAGATTTTATTCAGAGTACTCCAGTTTTTCCACCAATGTCTTTTTGTCTGGTCCAGGATCTAGTCTGGGAAACCACATTATAATGTATTCATATGGTTTTTAAAACAGATGGTTTATACTCAACAATGTATCATGGACATATTTCTATATCAACAAATACAAACCTATAGCATCATTTTCAACAGCTTCCTAATATTCTATTCTATGGATAGTTGATACCCTCCTCTTGAATGGCATACCCATTGCTTTCCTTTTTCACCGTTTCATAAACACAGGATGGGCAAACTTAACCATGTTATGCACCCCAGTCCAATGAGCTCCTCGGGATAAATTTCTAGAAATGCACTGATAGTGTGTCAAGAGTACGTCCTTCAAGGCTTTTCATTCACTTTGCTACACTTCCCTCCAGAAAGCCTGAACCCACCTCCCTTACCACTCACGCATCTGTAATTGTAACTTGGATTCATTTTGGGCAATAAACGAATTCCCTAGTAAACCAACCCTTCCGCTACCCGAGAGAGAAAACCACGGGACTAGAAAGAGTTAATGGACTTTCAAGTCAGTCATTCTTCCCAAAACCAGTCTGATCATTTCAAAGAACCACTCAGAAACTAAACTTCCATTCTCGTCAATTCTAGCTAGTCCCACTCTCCTCTCTGGGTCCGACAGACAGAGAGCTCTTCGGGTTTTTGGCATTTCCATCATGGAATTACTTTTCGGGGTACAGGGGCAACCCCCACCGAGTTTAATTTCCTTCTCATCTCTCTGTAGTGTCTATTGAAACTCCCTGAAGGAAAAGCTTTGAGCAGCCTCATGGAGTAATGCATACAGCAGGAAGGACAAAAGGATTTGATAGTCAGCAAAGTTATATGCCTTTTTTTTTTTTTAAATGGTGAAAGGAATGAAAGAGAGAGATTATAAAACCGCTTGCATATCTAGAAATGGTTCAAATGGACCTTGAACTAGGAACCTGCCCAGCATGCTAACTGTGGCCATGGTGTTTCTTCCAAAAGAAGCCCATATTTTATTTTGAGACTCCTATTCTTCAATGCAAAACATTTTGTCCCCATGCTTAGAAACACCATAAAATGCCATATATTTTGGATAACTGGAAAAAAGGTGGCTGGGAAGGTTTAGAGAAATTGAGACCTACCCCATGCTGGGAATTCTTAAGCGCCATCCTGGCTTGCAAAAAGAAAGAAAGAAAGAAAGAAAAAAAGAAAACAAGCTACTGGTCAGAGGGAATGCTCTTCCATGCCAAGCTCAGCTTGAATTAATACACAACACAACCTCTTAAAGAGGGACACTGCTTTAAACTAAGAGTCTCTTCTCTAAATCTAACTGATTAAAAGCAACAGGAAGTTGAGAATATTCTGGAAGGAAAAGGGCTGCAACCTGAGATATTTTCTTCACCCCAGTGTTTGCAATCTTGTCACTCTGGTCAAGGCCACACCTTCGGGTCAGGAGGGACAAAGTCTTTGAAGTGAAAGATGCCAGTTTCATTTCCCCAAGCAGAACAATGGCCGTGATCCCAGATCTGTTACCTCCCCGGGGCCTCTGTGGTCTGGTTGAGTGGCTGGTGGAACCCATTTCACTTTTGAATTCTGCCCAGAAACCACAGGAAGATAAGCCCACGGAAGAGAAAAATCTAATTGGCTACGAGGACTTAGCATCTGCCCAGCAGACACTCATGCCCCTTGTCCTACATGGTTTCCCAGCCACGGGGAGAGGACTTGAGCCCAGAGACAACGTATGAAACCTGATTACTCTCAGTTATAAGACGAATACTTCTGGGGACCTGAAATACAGCATAGTGACTACGGTTAATAATACCATACTGCTCACTTGAAATTTGCTGAAAGTGTAGATCTCAAGTGTCTCACACACACACACACACATACACACACACATGCACAAATGGTAACTCTCTGAGGTGATGGATGTGTTAATTAATATGATTGTGGCAATCATCTCACAATGTATACATGTACCAACTCATCACGATGTACACCTTGAATACACACAAATTTTGTCAGCTGAATCTCAATAAAGCTGCAGGGAAAAAAAAAAAAACCAAGGAGATGCTTCCTCTTGTTAGCTCATAGAGCATGGTACTAAGCACAGAAGCAACAAGTTACTGCAAAGAGAGACTAACGCCTTAGAAACCAAAGCACTGCTACTTCTACGTGTCTCTTCCAGGGTGAAGCAAGCAAATGTCTCCTAATGGAGCCTTTTTAGGCCTATTTGGAGATCTTTGACATTCAGGTAATTCAACATATCACCCTTAAGCTGAAACCCAAAACACCACGAGATCAGACCACAGGGTTCTGAGAGGGTGAGGGTGTATACGCAGCTTTGCCATGAAGAGGAGAAAAGGGACCGCGCTTATGTGAGGCTTCACCAAAGCCCCGAGCCATAGGCAATACTCCCTCGGTGCTGTGTTTGTTTTCTTTTAATTGTGAATAGTTTTGCATACTCTGTAAGCACAAACTGTAAAACAGAGAGGTTATATGGACAGTCCTCCCTACTGTAAATAAAACACGCTGTTGGAATCAAATAAAACTTGCAACAAATTAAGTCTGACACGTAGGAATAACCATAGTATAACTGAACCACCCAGAACTCCAGCACAAAAGACAAACCTCTTACAGAGGGGACGCAAACGGACACCCCTCGGGGCAGAGGTGGGAGGCGCGGGGGCACTAGGCAACATAGCGAAGTCCCTGGAAGTCCCTCCAGAGGAGGCCGGATCACAGAGGCCTCAGCCAGGATTCAAAGGCAGGCAGTCTGAATCCAGAAAGCCACCCCACGCTGTGTCACAGGATAAACAAAGCCATGTGACTCCTGCTCTCAGGCCCCAGAGTTGGCTCAGGAGCACCTGCTGGAAGGACAGGGCTGAGGTCCTCCAATCTCCCCTTCTCGGGGTCTCCAGGTCAGAGAACCTGGGAGGAGTCATTCAGGGAGAGCCACGCCCCTCCTCCTTTGAAAACCACAAACTGCCTGTGGCTTTCATGTCACCTGTAATCCCCCCAATTATGTATGTATTTGCAAGTATCTGCAAGAAAGCTAGAGTGCTTCCAACCTCTCACAGCGTGGTTTGGTTGGTTCGCCCGGCTACTTTCCTGGCCAGGATCAATCATCGGCGTGCATGGGGTCGTATATGTGAACATCAGGGTCCAGAAACTCCCCCCTTCTCCCTTCCGCTGCTCTCAGCTTCCCCTGGGCATGGACCTGGGGCAGCCACCGCATTTCCTGTATCTTAGAGAAGAAAGAACAAAGAGCCATTTTGGAATAGGGGACACTTCAGGAGGGAGATTCAGGGGCAGTCAAAATCCATAAAGTAACACGAGAGCCCAGTGCTCCCCAAACAGTCCGGCAGAGAGAGGCAAGGAGAGCCACCAGATCAAAATCCGGCCCGCGGTTTGTCCCAGTGCCTCCCTCCACCCAGAAGGCAAGAAGAGTGATTTAACTCCTGGGTCGCTCCTGCCAGCCCTCCTTACGTGCCTCCTAGAGGGGGGCAGTGAGAGGGACAGGAAGGGAAAGCCTCAGCCCACCCACCCCGCCATCCCCCAGTGAATCTGGGCAGCGCCCTGGACTGGCCACCGAGCCGTCCCTGCTGCGGCAAACAGATGGCGTGAGCTGCTTGGGAACTGTGACGGGCACTGCCAAGCTCCTGGGCCTTCTCTCAAGGGGGAGCTGAATGTGCCACATGGGGCCTCATTCCACACGTACCCAGCCTGGGCAGGAGCTGGAATCTGCCAGGTGGCAAAAAGGTTGACCGCAGGAGTTTGGGGGTCATTCATTCACACATTCAATAGTTTAAGAGCCTACTCTGCCAGGTATCGGAGACACAATGGGGAACAAAACCAGCCACCTCCCCGTCCAGTGGAGGGGCCACAGCATTAACGAGACAGACACGGCAAGGAGTCTATGGCTGCAGATCGAGGTGAGCTCCCTAGGGCTGGGCACCCAGTTGTACGAGCACACTAGCAAAGGAACTCAGCCTAGAAGGGTCAAGAAATTTGAAGGAGAAATTGTCGATCTGCTCTTGACTAGGGGGAGTCCCTTAATCCCCCTAAGCCTTTCTTTCTCACTCATCTATAAAATGGGCCAATAGACACGTGGCTATTGGCAAGCTTAAATGTGAGACTGCCCCTGAGGACATAGCTAAGTGAAAACTCTCAACACATGTTAGCTTGCGTTAGTAGGAGGACGCTTTGGAACTAAGGCATCGTGCTTAAGCCCACAGAGCCGGCCCCTGAGCCTCCCTTAGCAACATTCAGAAACCCACACTCGGCTCTCCTACAGCACACAGGCCTGGGCTTTCCCTGAATCGCAGGAGATCTGATAGATTCCCTCATCTAGCCCAACTCCTGCAAGAACCTCTAACCACTCCTGTTATTTCAGCCCTGGGTCTCTTTAAGCAGCCACAGCCAACACTGTGGGGGATTCATGGTGATTCAGCCCTGGCCCCAAACAAGCTGGATGCACTATTGCTCAGCCAGGACGTGGCCGCGAGCCCGCAAGCTGCTGCGCGGAGACAAAGCTGTTCTCTCCGGCCTTCTAAACCTCCCTCCCTCCTGTTGACAGGCACACTGCGGCGGTTCCAGCCACCACCCCGGAGGTGGACACTCAGAGGCTGGCTTCCGTGTCTTGGGGGTTTCAGGGCAAGACAGTCGCCCACCTCGACCCTAGAAGAGAAATTAGGTAGCTGGCAGAAAAAACAAATGAACGTGTTATCTGCCGCCTTTCACACTCTCGTGCAAGGCAGCTTATCTGAGTGTAGACAGAGTTTTTGCTTGTTTTCTCCTCCTAGGAGGCAGGACCAGGGAGAGAACCAGCAAAGAGAAGGTATCAAGCCTAGTTCAAATCTGGTGATCCTGGAAAGTTCAAGAGCAGCCCCACTCAGACGGTAATTGGCCTATTTCCACCCCGTTTCCAAGCAACGTGACACGAAATCCCCCGGAACCTCATCACAGAGCCAGTGAACTGGAAGGGGCTGGAGATTTCTCTGGCCCAAACTCCCTGCACCAAAGCATGGGGGGCGGGGGGCCCAGACACAAAGGGGAAGAAGGCACAGTCTCTGCCCAGACCCCACAGCAGCCCCAAGGAGACTCCTCTTACCAGTGAAGAAGAAAATGAGGTCCGGTCTCCTGGAGGCAAGACAAGGTCACCAGAGTGGGGCTGAGGCCAGGCAGCTCGCTCAGGGTTTTCTACATGACCATGGATCTCTGCTGTTTCACGGATCTCTGCTGTGGATGGTTTAGGGGCCTTCCAGGTAAGAGCTCAGTGCCAGGGTCAGTGTCAAGAAGTGATGACAAGTCCGTCCAAACCCTTTTACGGACATACACTTTGACCTCTAGCTTAGGGCTCCTTCGGTTAGCATCTTCCCTAAGGGACATAGTCACACACCTAGTGATTGTCATTCAATCCCCCCAAAGGAGGAAAAAAATAGTCTCCCTTCACCTGTGTTAATCTGTCCCCCTTGGACTACCTTCTAATTACGCCTGAAACCATCTCATCTCAACGGCTGCACATCAAGGGCTGCCTTCCCAGATACTCAACTCTGCATGTGCAGACGGAGTCACCGTGCTCCAAAGCTGATTCCGGGGAACATTTTAGGAAGGCAGCCTTGCCTTAAAACATGAAATCCACCGAACACTAAAAAAGGGTGAATTTTACTCCATGTAAATTATTCCTCAATAAACCTGACTTTAAGAAAAAATCCACAGGCTTACCCTTCCTAAAGAAAAAAATACACTCACACACACAATATTCGGGAGAAAACAAGAAGGAAATTCACATCTTTTTGCTCGACTGAAGTGTGGTATTTATGTTTTTAATTAAAAATAAAAAGCTACTCCTTTAGAAAACAAAAGTGGGTTCAGCTCCGACAGCCAAGCAAAGCAACCGACTCATCCCACCTGGAAGGTCCCTGACCTGCTTCTGCCCAACTCAGTGATCACTCGCAACAGCCAAAAACGAAACGTGACGTCCTGCGTGACGTCAACACCGCCACAGCCCGCTTTGTGAACGCACATAGTAGGTGTTCAACGGACTTTGTAGGCTTACGCTGAACTTGAGTCAGGCCGCAAATACACATAAAGCCACTTTCCCCCTAACCCTACACGGGACTGGGCACTCAGGGCACATTAACTCTTTCACGTGTTCTGGAGCCCATGTGAGTCACAGCAGATTAACGGGCTGCCCTGTCACCAAGGCCCTGGGAGGCCAGCCCGGGGGAATGGAAACATGAGTGAGTTGAGAATAGTCTTAGACTGGGAGAAACTCCAAAAATGGTGGGGCAGGACAAAAAAAAGAAGAAGAAGAAATGGGGAAGTTTTGTTGCTGACTTGGATATGAGCAAGGTTTTCTCCTTATCACAGACCAAACCGTGATCTGGGTTTAGAGCTTTTCAGAATCCTTAAAACCAGCAAATGCATTTAATGAAAAAATACACTAAAGTCCGACGCAGTTTCTAGACATCGCCAAAAACTCTAGAATGGCAAAAAGGTTGATAGGGTGGCAGGGGTTGGGGGTCGGAGGGTGCTGCACTGATTACTATTTTTACCTAGATTTTATTAACAGGAACCAATTACCAGCGACATCCTAAGCACCAGGCACTACACAGAATGATTTACAGTTATGAGGGCATTCAATCATCATAGCCCTGAAGGATGGGCATTACCACCCCTATTTTACAGGTAGAAGCACTGACGTCACCAGCCAGCAGAGCTCCGACTCAAACCTCCCGCTGGCTCCAAAGCCCACACCTGCCCCTTGCTCATACTGACTCTGTGATTACACGATGTGCTGAGCCTAAGTGTCTAAAGATATTCCCAGGAGTTGCCAGATTTCTGACCCAGAGGATGGCAGGATGGTAGCACCCAGCAGGATCGGGGGTAGAGGAGACCTGGAGGAGAAGGAGGGGCCTGGCAGTTCCAGGGAAAGTGAAAATGACCTCCCCAAGCAGGCAGTGGAAGTTCTCCAGGTACCAGGCCGCTGATGGAGAGATCGGAGGCGCAAGCCTGCCAAGAACAAGGAACTGCTGCCAGAAACAAGTTAAGACCATCCCACAGGTCCCCAGCAATGGCTCCTTGTCCCTTAGCGGAGTCCCCACCCTGAGCCGAAGACAAAAGTAGATCGCCAGGACCTCGAAGACATTATGCTCGGTGAAAGAAGCCAGACACGAACGGCCACGTATTGTGTGGTTCTGTTTATGTGAACATCCAGAACCAGAGACAGAAAGTAGATTGGCGGTTGTCAGGGACGGGAGGGGGAGTGGGGAGTGACTGCTGAATAGGCACAGGGTTTCCTTCCGGGGTGGTGTATGTATATGCCCAGACTCTGCGAAATGTATACATTCAATATGTGCAATGTTTGCATATCAGTTATAATTCAATAAAGATTTTTTTTGAAAGTTCTGAATCTACATAGTGGTGGCAGCTGCACAACACTGCGAATGTCCTAATGCCACTGAACTGTATACTTTAAATTGGTTTCAATGGTAAATTTTGCTGTATGTGTTTTACCACAATTTTTTTTTTAAAAAGAGTAAAATCTCCAAAGACCCCTAGAACTCATTCCACTAAGCATGAAACCAAAACATGGAGTCGGGGCTCAGCCTCTAATAACTATGAGGGTTAGAACTAGACGTTCCCCCAGGACCCTCAAATTCGTAAACTTGGTGTTTGAAGAGAGGGTGGGGCAGGCAGAGAAGGGAGGACCTGTGAGGCCTGCAAGGCAGCCAGGAGACGGAGCCCTGGCTCCTTCCGACCGACCTGGGGTGCAGGGAGCAACCAGGGCGGCAGGGCCCCCTCCCTGGGCAGCCTCCCCAGACCCTGCAGCCCCCCTCGCCTCTGCCCACCTGGCAGGCATCTTGCTTCCTTCCTTGGGGCTGGGAGCCCAGTGTCCTTGGTCTGCATCACAGAGTCAACAACAATTTATCTGAACTGGGCAAACAAGGCAACCGTAAGCGGCGGAACTCTGACAATATTTAATGACTCAGGGGGTGGGGACGCTTTGCAGGATGGAGGGGGGCAGGCAAGGAAAGGAACCAGAGAGCAGGCAGAAAACTCCAGGGGAAATTCCGTGGGGGGGAAGATAAAAGGGGGCTGTAAAGCAATTTTGACAGGTTAACAGACAGGTAATATTCCAACGGTGTTTACTTAACCAGGCTAGCGCTCCATGCGGCACCGATTAAGCCCAGGCACGAGAGCCTGAGCAGCTATGGGTTTCACAGAAACAAAGATCCAGTCAGAGAAAACCAAATAACAGCCATCATATGCTGGCAGCCTGGCCTGCCTCTCCCCCAGCTCGGAAGCCACCCGGAGATGCTTCCTGGAGACCGATCTGCAGCGATAACTTCCAGCAGGGACCTTGCAGAGGCCCCCACCTGGGAACGCAGGGCCTGGCTTCTGACAGCTCCTTGGAAAGGGGGAGGGGAACACGGGTGGCCAGGGCAAAATGCCCCGCAGCCCTCCCACGTCAAGGCAGTTGGGGAGTTCTGCCATTCCCAGTCCTAGAAAGAAAGACTTGCTGGTCTAACCCGCTGTCCCGGGGCTGCTGGCTGAGGATATTTAACCAGCAATAAAATCCAAGCCAGCTTAGAAACCCCAGTCTGCCCACCCAGATTCAAACCCGTGCTCTGCCACCTCCTGGCTGCCCTGCACCCAGTAAGTTCCTGATCCTCTCTGGGCCTCAATGTCCTCATCTATAAAATGGGACAATAATTCTCTCAAGGTTGTTTAATTAATGTATTACAGATTATTAACTATGTGTCAATGTAATTGATATAAACATTAATAATACAGATGGTCCCCGACTTACAATGGTTCACTTTATAAGCTTTTGACTTTACAAAGGCGCGAAGGCGATACACATTCAGTAGAAACCAAACTTCAAGTACCTATAGAACCATTCTGTGTTTCACTTTCAGTATAGGGAAAAAATAGTAAATAAATTACATGACACATGACACACTCAACATTTTATTATAAAATAAACTTTGGGTTAGACGATTTTGCCCAACTGCAGGCTAATGTTAAGTGTTCTGAGAACCTTTAAGGTAAGCTCAGCTAAATCGTTATGTTCGGTAGGTCAGGTGTAAGAAATGCATTTTCGACTTATATTTTCAATATATATATATATATATCAGGATGAAGCCCAGCATTTGAGTAGCATCTGTATTTCACAAATAATTATAAGGAATAAATAAATGATATGAGGTTTAAATAAAACACAATGCCTGGATGACAGTAGATAGTCAATCAATTTTAGTTTCCTTCTGCAACTGTCTCTACCACCCACATGGCCAGATTTAGAATGTGATTTTCTGAACACGGCAGAGCAATCTATTGACATGAAAGAAAGTGCTTAATTTTCAAAACAGGTGAAGGTTACTATCTCTCCACCCATGCTCTCATAGAATGAGGACAAAGCTCTTCGTGGGGACCAAAAGACGTGTTATGTTGGCTTAGGTACCAGAGGGAAACACCCAAGACACCCCCAGCTTTCTGAGACCTTGGCAGCCACCTTAAGCAACTTGATATGGTTCCATGTTCCTGTATTTCTCGGAGAACATAAAAGTGTTCAAAGCCATTGAACCAGCACACAAGGGGTGCCAAGATTCTGACTTCATTTCCTACAGAGTTCCCTGGCCTCTGTTACAGGACACTATTTTGAGGTTGGATTATATATTTTAGGTTATTTGGAAAATCATTGTGGCTTTAAATAATAAAATTCTGAGTGACATCTGTCAGCCCTGATTACCACAAGTCTGCTAAGCAGTGTTTTCTTTCTTTTTCATTTTTAAAAGTGCAATGAAGTAAGTGTTACCCAGAAAGGTTTGTAAGAGTCTGCAGGGTTGTGTATTAAACACTCTCTTGAAACTGGTCCCAAAGGCTTGTTTCAGAGACGTACCTGCAGTCCCGGGGTGCTATGCCCAAGAGCCAAGCTGGCAAACGCTGCCAAGAACAGGAAGTGGGAACCAGAGACTCCTGCGAAGAATCACAGGGGCATCTGGTCAACCTCCCTCATTTCACTGATGGGGAAGCAGAGCCCAGGGAGGTGGAGGGCTAGCCTTAGACTCACAGAAAGCCACAGTGAGGAAGGACGAAAGGCAGAGCCCCCAAAGGTCCATCCGGGACTCTCCGAGTCACTCTACAAGGGCCCATCACGTCTTCTCGTTCCACGACTTAGAAGAGCACATCACATCGACGAGGTCAGTGTCCTGCTGTACCAGCCCAGAAATCATCTCAAAAAGCGTTTCTCCACATAAACCTCTGATTCCACACTTTTTAATTTTCAGGATTCCATTGTTCCTACTGGGAAAAGTGCATCTTTTATAACTACCTCTTGGTTACCCACCATGCGAATCTTGCCTAGTACAGGACCAGCGGTTGAGGAAATACCTGTGGCTGCTGCAGTTTCAGTCCTACGGGAAAAGTGCCACCTACAAAACGAACTCGGAATGTCTGGGTTCAGGCAGTCTCCTCCCCAGACCGCAGGGACCTCTGGACCAGACATCTACCAACAGCCCTTCCTCCACGGTCACCACCACCATGCCCTGAGTATCAACAACTTATCGATAATCCCCTTGGACAGAGAAAAACAGGGATACACAGGAAGGTGGTGCCCAAGGCATTGGTATCAATAAACGCCTGTGAGAGGTAAGGGGTTTGAGACAAAGTCTGAACTGGCCTCTGGGCACATACTAATCGGTTGGTATGATTTCACAGAATTCTCCTTTTTTCCCCCCAAAAGTTTGATCAGCATGCATTTCACATCTGAATTAGGACCTCAATTCAGTGCCTAGCACAAGGAAAGCAGTCAGTGAATACTTGATGAATAGGAACGCATCTGGAAGGTAAGCCTTTCGGAGGAAGCTTTGGGATAGATAAATGCATACAAAATAAGCACATACTTTGTTACACAGAACACAGGGCTGGGGACGGGTTGGGAGTTCCATGCAAACTGACAGGAATCCCATTTTAAACGTTTCCAGGCTTCGAAACGTCTCTCCTAATAAAGACCTCTGTGACGCCAGGGAGGGGGATTGTCTCCACATGTCACCAAGAAGAAAACCGAGGAAACGAGGCAATGAAGGTCCCCAAATGAATTAACAGCCGGGACTAGCACTCAGTCTGTTTCTCTTCTTTAGCATTTTCTATTCTTTTAAAACGGTGTTTTAGAGTCTTAAATCTCTCAAAAAATATTATCTTACACGTCGCACCAAAATCCTTCAGATGCCACTAATGTCAGAGACAATGAAATGCTGCCATATCCCCACGGCCTTGCCAACAGCTGATGTCTAAACCACGTCACCATCTGCGGACTTTAAGCCCTGGCTAAACAATCGTAATCACATTTCTGGAAATCTAGGAACGGTGGCTGCCAAAAGACAGAAGTATCAGACCACACCTTAAAGCTTTCTGTGCAGTGAACGCTGGAAATGAGGAAGTTCACAAGACTGCCTCCCCAGAGAATCACGGCCGTCCTGGCATGCTGCTTCCCCACGTGAAACACCAAAACCACACCCTGAAGCCCCCAGGCGAGACGATAGGTGCCTGGTCAGGAACACAGGAGGTGCTCGATACCTGTGAAATTAAGACTTTGGGTCCGTGATGAGCTTGCATCAAAATCCGTGAGTAAATTCACAGCTAACGGGTACAACGCACACTATCTGGGTGACGGGCACACTTACAACTTCGACTCAAACTGTACAAAAGCAATTTATGTAACCAGAACATGTGTACCCCTGTAGTATTCTGAAATTAAAAAAAAAAGAAAAAGGAAAAAGGCGTCCCAGTCCCTGCCAGATTCCATTCTATAAAAACAAACAAAAAAGGTGCTCTAAATGTGGTCTATCCGTACAATGGAATATTATTCAGCCTTTAAAAGGAAGGAAATTCTGACACAGGCTACAACATAGACGAATCTTGGGTGAAATAAGCCAGTCACAAAAGGACAAAGTTTGATACCACTCGCACGTAGTATGTAGAACAGAGACGGAAAGCAGCGTGGTGGTTGCTGGGGCTGGGGAGACAGGGGGAGGGGGCGTTAGGGTTTGATGGGTGCAGAGTTTCATGGGTGGATGGCAGAGATTGCTGCACAACGGTGGGTGTGAATATACTTAACGCCGCTGCACCGTTCACTTAAAGATGGTTAAAAAGGTAAATTTCACATTATGTGTATTTTACCACTATTAAAAATAAATAAATACATTTTTAATCCACCTTCTCCCCCACAAAGTGAGAAGCAGGAAGGAAACTCCTTCAAGGGACATTTCAAAGTTGTGGCTCTTTCACTCCATCTGTAAAGACCCAAACAAAAAGACAAGAGGCCAACATAAAGGACATTAAAGGGTCCCCAGGAAGCTCCCCCTCTGAGACCACTTCCTTGGGGGGAAGCTCAAATTGCAACAACCAATCACCTGGCAGCTCCCTAGAAAGCTGAACACAGAGGACCATGGGCTGGGATTGCTACACACTAATCGTCCAAAGTCCAAAAAGTTGCCACTCTGAGGAGGCAGAGGAGGATACATTAGAAACCAGGAAGGAAGAAACAGCAAAGGGTAGGCAGAGAAGGGCTCAGCAAGGCAACAGGAGTGAGACGTCCAGCACGAGACTTGGCCGCCAGGGCGGAACCCAGGCCGGAGGTTCCTCTGGCCCCGTCGCTCCTGCGGGCCGGGCGCTTCCCTCCAGAGGAACACGTGTCTTTAGCCCCTCTACGAACAGTTTGCTCCAAGAAAAAGGAAACATGTTTAACCAGAGAGATACAGGATAGAGAGGGCAGCCGGCTCTTAAAACACGGGCTGTAAATGTGCTTGAAGGGTGGTTTTGCCCTAAAAGGAAATAAAATTTATGGTTTGCCAGATAAGCAGAAAGCAAAGCCCTCGGAATGGAAACCTGGCCAGGTACAAGTCTACAAATGAATAAAAAGTTTTCTTAAAATGCGACGTCTAAATATTCCAGTAAGGAAAAGATCCTAGGATCCGCCAAGTTGTATTTTTAACTTAAATCGAACCTGGAAACACCTCCACAAGAAGATAGCCCCTCTTTCCTTTTCAGGCGGGCCTGTCTTTGACCAGGGATCTGTGGAGAGTAACTCTGCCCTCTGAGACACCAACAGTCGCCACATAGTGGTTCCTGGGGGAGGAGGAGGGAGACAGTAACCAGTGGGGAGTGACAAGATGGAACTTTCCTGATTGATGGAAATAATCATATCTTGATTTGGACGATGGTTACCTGAATGCATATATATGTAAAAATTCATTAAACTGTACATTTAAGATTTTTGTACTTTATACACATTATTCTTCAGTAAAAAGCCTACACACCCGTAGATTTTTTTTAATCACCACAGGTTTATTTTATGCCCAACTGGAGCCAAGTTGGTTGCTAAAAAGGAGCCTGGATCAACAGTTAATTCATTCGCCCCAGCCCTTCCCTGCCCTCCTCGGAATCCACCACACACACTGCTGTTATCCACCAACAGCTCATCTAAAACAAGGAGAATAACTGAAACTCAGTCCAAGTAGTTTATTTCCTGTTTGGAGGGATTTTGCAAGGCAGTGGATGGAAACTAATGACAAAATAACTAAAGATTCTCGCCAATCAAGCTCTCCCCAACTCGTGCTGAAATCTGTCACTCAAGAGCTTCTATGAAGGTGCCCTATTCCCACCTTATAGAATGATACGGAACAAACACTTTCTTCTCAGCATGGCAGCCTCTCGGATGCCAAAACTAGCTGATAGTCCCGCTTTCAGTCACCCCTCGTCCAGGACGTTCATTCGTGCAGCACACGGCATTTATCAAATGACTGCAACGTGACAACCATTTCTAGAGTGAGATTTTCAGACCCCCTAACTGTCTTGGCTAAAGTACATTCTGTTTTCACAAGGGCACGAATCCCACTCACCAGGGCACCACCCTCATGACCCAGTTATCACCCCAAGGTGCCACCTCCTAACACTCACACATTAGGAATTTTGGGGGAGCCAGAGACATTCATACCATAGCATCAAGCAGCCCTAAAAATTATTAGAGTGTTATAGAAGGTCGGGTCTAACTGGCCTCCGTGACCCATAATTCCAACCTGCGAGGTGCCCTCACCTCCTCATTTCCCCCCACCCTAGACTCACCTCTGTGGAAGGCTCCAGGCTCGCCGCACAGAGGGAGCAGGATGCCGCGTGCTCAGTGTTCCCGGACCTGGGTCCTATCCTCATGCTCCATTCCATTTTCTCAACATCCCACGCTGCCCCCCAGCCTCCCACCACCAGCCCAGGGCCATTCATTCATTCTGTGCCTCTCAGCTCAGAGACATTCATCCACCTTCTCCTGCGCTTCCTCCCTGCATGCCTCCCCCAACCCCAGCAGAGTTCTTGCATGTTCTCCTTGGCTGGCATTTTCCCAGACCACTCAGGGAGCAGCAGCCCTCTTGAGGTCCCCGGTCCCTGGGACGGCCACTCTCGCAGAGGCTGCAACCTGGACCTTCCATCACAGCCCACCTCCCTCCTGGCACCTCGCAGGCTGTCCCTAACACTGTGGCTCACCCACGTCATACCTCGTCCTTGGAAACCTGACCTAGTCCACACCAGCCGCCCCATCAGCTGGCACCCCCGTCCCTGTATGCACACGGCTTCCTCCGTGGCAACTCAACTCACGTCACGTGCAGCTTCTTCTAGCACGACCGCATGCTCTACCACACCTGATCGCCATCTCAGTGATCACCCAGCAACAGCTAATGTGCGCTGGGTGCGCACCAAGTACCAGACGCTGTCCCAATTGTTTCATAATTCTTAGCTCATTTAATCCTCCGCAGTGTATGTGTTCTTTATTTTTCACCTGATCATTTTACAGAGGACGAAACTGAGGCACCAAGAGGTTAAATAATTTGCCCCAGGGTACACAGTTAAAAGTCTAGACAGTCAACTCCTGGAGGAGTGTGTGTGTGTGTGTTCTGACCCTTTCAGCTATCTCCTGTAGTATTTCATTCCTTCAATAGGCATTTATTTAACTTCTCTTTTCATACATATCCCTGCCCGCGGGAGGGAAATAGCGGCGGATAAATGTAGGCTTTGCGGCACGCGGCCCGAGTTTCAGCCTAGACACAGGTGAGGGTGAGCTGTTCGCTCTCCTGGGAGCCTCTCACTGTCTGTAAATTGGTAATGACACGACCTACCTCTCGGGTTGTCCTGGTGTCAAAGCTCACCCCCGACTCCGTCTCCCCACATACACACAGGTCTTCTGGTGACCCTAGAAATGCACAAGTGTCATCCACAAGGAACACACATGGAGAGATCCACAGTCTGTCTCTGAGGCCCACACTGTGTTACCTTGGGACCTCAAAATCAGGATCATCCTCCAAGTCAGCGCAGGGAAAAGATACTGGGTGAAGAGAAGCCCCCGGGTGGCCCCAGAATGAGAATAGGATGTCCCCAGGCTCAATGTCCTGTCTCCCCCCAGCCACAGGAAGGCACGGCGCAGACACCCAGGGAGCCCCAGGCACCTCTGCCAGCCCCTTCCCAGAGCTGCTGTTTCTCTTACAGAGAGACTTGGTCTCCTAAGCAGATCTGCATGCCTCATTTACTGCACAAAATAGAAAGAGTAGCCCTCGTGTTTCAGTCTAAGGCATTCATCTGTGGTTTTTATTTATAGTCCTGCATATATTTGCGCACACATAGATACGCCAGCCAGGAAGTGTGGGCCCAGGTACACACACACACACACACACACACACGGAAAAACAAGATTTATTAGTATGTCCATACAGCCCAGTTAAAGGTAAGTCCATTCACTGTCCCCAAAAGAAAAGAACCTATTAACGTTCACATCCTCAATTCCAGAACCATTCTAAAAATAAATATCTACTCAATTTAATCAACCTTCAAAGTCACACAGACTAGTTCAGGAAGCACAAATGCTCACGGCTTTCTCCATTTGCTCTTAATTAACTTCAGAATTTGGTAAATGGAGGGAAAACAAGAGAACATGCTTTGGGGGCCTCAAAAATTGGTCCCCAAAGCAGCCCGCTTGTCCCTGACAGTATGAAACTCTCTCTTTGTCTCCACTCTTTGTGCTACATAGGAATCAGTCACCGCCGACGCAACTAGGACAATTTAGCCACTTGGTGGGCCCTGCATCTGTGTGGCCCCCCCACAGGGGCAGGGATGAAGGACAGAGAAAATATTCCTAATGACATACAGGATTCACTGCTTGCTGCGGACCAGGAGGCAGCGGAACAGACAGGCCAAGAAAGGGGCCAGGTCAGATTATTCTTTGCACTTTAAAACATTACTGCCCCACCAGCCGAAAGAAAATCCACAGAAAAAAAAAAAAGTCTAGCAGTTGATACGATGCTTCAAATAACTATCTCTCAACACAATGGTTTCTTTTTCCATTTTGATTATCTTCCAGTACACCGACTTCTGGCCTCTCCCATCTTCCCATCTCAGCCCTCGCAAAGGAACCCCAAGTCCTCGCCTTTTTGCCCACAGACGTGTTCTATGAAAAGCAATGCCTTGGTGGGGTATCTGGGCACACGCCGTGAGAACACAGCCTGCAATCACGTTGCAGGGCGCAGCCCGGGAGTCATCCAAGAGGTGGGAAAATCGCTATTGGGTGCACAGGGGCCAACGGGGAGAACAGAAGATGTTCTCTGGCTGGCACAATTTGTGCCTGGACCCACAAGTTGCCAGAGAGGGGAAGCCAGGCAAGGCAGCACCAGCATCGCTTCTTGTGGGGCACCCCCTGGGTTTGGGAGAAGAGGGAGTGGAAACCCACAGGAGTCTGAAATGTTCTCATCTCCTGGGGGAATAGCTTGCAAAAATTCCTGGGAATTTTGAGAATTAATAAAGAAATTTCCAGGCTGGAAAAGACATATCCAGGCCAAAGCTCTAGACCTCTTGGGACAGTATTAGCTCATTTCTGTGTTTAGACTGTCCCAGGGGTGTTTCAATCCTAACATTCGAAAAGCATTTAAAGGAAGAAAATAACTTATCTTGATTAGACATCTTACCCTCAGCCTCCCCTTTAGAGAACCAGCCACGCTGATCCCCACATCCTCAGCATCTTCCCACTGAAGTACCCGCTACAGACTCCTGGAGACGTAGCGGAATGCTTCTGAGGGGCAACAAGCCTAAGCTCAGCATACGTAAGAACATGGAAGGCATGAAAAGCAATTTGAAAAACCAATCTTCTTGTGGCCGGGCGCGGTGGCTAACGCCTGTAATCCTAGCACTCTGGGAGGCCGAGGCGGGCGGATTGTTTGAGCTCAGGAGTTCGAGAGCAGCCTAAGCAAGAGCGAGACTCCCGTCTCTACTAAAAATAGAAAGAAATTATCTGGACAACTGAAAATATATAGAAAAAATTAGCCGGGCATGGTGGTGCATGCCTGTAGTCCCAGCTACCCGGGAGGCTGAGGTAGGAGGATCACTTGAGCCCAGGAGTTTGAAGTTACTGTGAGCGAGGCTGACGCCATGGCACTCACTCTAGCCCGGGCAAAAGAGTGAGACTCTGTCTCAAAAAAAAACAAACAAAAAAATACCAATCCTCTTCTAAAATGAAAACACATTGATTATCCATAATAATTTCGTGTCTCCAAAACTCAAATTGCAGCCATCAATTCAATCCACACTAAATTACAGTCACTCTTGAAACGTATCAGTTCAAAGCAACCTATCATACGAATGTGTTCAAAATAATAACCAAAGTTTCACAAAAACAATATTTATGCCAAGTTTGCCTTTGACAATTGTGGAGTTTCTCATGTTATCATGAAGAAATGCAAGAAGGAAAGGAAATGAAATGAAAAAAGGAAGACTCTGGCAAGAAAGATGAGGGAAGTGATACAATCAGGAATGAGAAAGACAGGAAGAGCTCACATTTTTTTTTTTTTTGAGTACTACCTCCTGGCATCAAGCTATGCTTTTGACATGCAATGTCTCATGTTCTCTTCCTCAAAATCTGTAAGGGATGTGCAATGAGGCCCATTACACAGATGAGGAAACTGAGGTTCTGAACAGTAAAAAAAAATCCCAGTGTCAGCATAAGTGACATAAATATGGCAGAGGAGATTAAGAGAGGTCGGTAGCAATCACCTACGAAATAAATGATGGGATCCAAGCTAAGGACGTTGCAGACAGCAGGAATGGACAGAATTTAAATGCTGGGGGCGAGAGAAGGGGGAGAGTTAGGACGATTGTCTGGACTGCTATAGAAAATGGTAACAGCAGCACAGGCTTGGAGAGGACGGGTGGTGGTTGAGTTTCAGAACCACTGAGCTTGAGCAACCACGGGGCCTCCAGGAAGGACAGCCACTAGGCACTAAATGGCCACAGGTCTTTCCCACAGCCCTTTGCTGACATGCATACATCGTTTACCAAAACCAATCAGCTTATTACATTCAAGTTCTAACCCTTTCAGGAACTTTTCCTGCCAACTGGCCTGAAAACAAACCAAAAGTATGCTTCTGCCTCTAAGATGGGCTGCTATAGGGCAAGCACTGAAGTCACCCACAACTCTGCAGCCTTCCCATCCAGCGTCCCTGGGCATACAGCCCAGCCTCCAGTGCCGGGATTTCTCCAACACCATCAGCATCCCTGCCTTCAACAAGCAGAAAATCCACGCGCAGAGGCTGGAGCAATCCTTCTTCCTCCCTGTTGGCCTGAAGGACGCACCGGACAGGCCTCCTCTGCCAGGCCTGGGTGGCTTTCTCTGCGCTTTTGTCTGGAGAGAAGTGGCTGAAAAATCGTCTGCACAGGAAGGCAGGGTCCAGGGGCTTTCAAAGTCCCCCTTCCCAAATTCCAGCTTCATTTGACTAATTCTGCTTAAAGTCTCCTTACTAAAAAGAACCAAAGTCCTCCACAAAAACCCACTGTACAATTTGCTGCAGGACTCTGTGGGACCATCCCAGGGCCACTCAATGCCCACCAAATATATATCCCGACAGCCCAGTGGAAACGGAGTCTATTAAAATCCCCTCCGTTTTGAAGGGTAATAAAAACCCTCGTATGGTGCCTTGTTAGAGCACGTCCCCACCGTGTGCAAATGATGGACACTACGTGCCCGTGACCAGCTGCTCCCCTGGCCACACCTGCAAAGGCACCACTCACGACTCCCCAACTACCACGCAGCTCTCCCCTAACAGAACGAGAAAAATAAGCTGCTTAGACCAGTCTGTCTAACCCTTCTGCCCTTTCCACCTCCATCCCCAGCAAAAGTCACCACATCACAAACTGGCAGAGACGGCCATGCTAGCCAAACAGTCCATTTGAGCCCCTATGTTTCCTGGTCCTCCTGGACGGTGGGGTCATTCAACAGTCCTGGACAATGGCTGTGGGCAGTTCTTCCGTCTCTCCCTGCTGCAATGAACCTGAGGTTGCGGGTTCAGATGGAGGGGACATAAGATGGTGGATCCGCTCTCAGCCTGAGTTCCTGGAGCACAGTGCCCCTCCCCTACATCCCGTATTACACGTATAATGTGAATGAGGAGGAAACCTTTGTTTTAAACCATTGACATCTGGGGATGCTTGTTTCTGCAGCATAGCTTAACCTATCCTGACTAATACACTCACCATCTAAGGCCCTTGAGAGACTTCTCACTTCTTTCCTCAATAGGATAGGACTGAAATCTTTTAGCACTGCATTCAAGGTTCTTCCTAATTTTCCCTCAACCTGAAGTGCTACTGCTCCAGTAGACACCCAACCTCCAGTAGCACCACTCCTTATCCACACCCTTTCAAGCCTCTGTGCTTCTGTATGTGCTGTTCCCTCTCCCCAAGGTGCCCTTCCCCTCTCCCCCAGCCTGCAACACTCTTTGGACCCCTCTTATCCTTCAAGGGCCACTGAATGTCCCTCATGAAGCATTCTCACTGGCCACAGACAGATAGAGCCCCACAGTCCTTGGGGTGTCCCTAGAAGTCCAGCCTTCTCTTCGGCCAGAATCACAAGCTATTGTGATTACTCGTTTACAAGCCTGTCTGCCCCACTGCATAGGAACTGACTCAAGGGCATTTATCTGCTCCTACCTCTATATCCCCAGCATGCAGCACACTGCCAAGCTAATGGCGTGTGCTTGACAAATATTTGCTGAATAAATTAGCAAATGAATACATTCCTCCCATGAAGATCTACAGATAAAAGGGTTTTTTTTGAAAAAAAAAAACCACACATATAAAAACTTACTTTAGGTAGAGATGTTTACAAGTGGAAGACACAAGTCTCAATCACAGGGCAGTCTGAGGGTACTTCCGCAAATGTCCCCACTGTCCTTTTTGCCTAAGCAAACAGCTACTTTGCTGTTCTCTCTCTCTCTGTCTCTACTCCCTACCCCATCCGTCTTTCTCTTTACCAATTTTCAGAAAGTGAGTCTTAAAAAAGCTCAGGGGCACGGTGGCTCACGCCTGTAGTCCCAGCACTTTGGGAAGCTGAGGCAGGAGGATCACTTGAGCCCAGGAGTTGGAGGCTGCAGTGAGCTATGATGACACCACTGCACTCCAGCCTGGGCAACAGAGCAAGACCCTGCTTCAAAATATAAAATAAATAAACCTGAGGAAAAGGTGAGGGTGCAGGTCTACCTGTATTCACTAAAGGCATAGGTCCTCAGTCTGAGAAGGTTCACCTTGGTCTCTCATCCATCAGCCCAAGGAAAGAGGCTTTGACTGCATCTCACTGTCCCCATGGTAACAACCCCCGACCGAGTCAACAGGCCGGGAGAAGAGCTGATCGCATTCAAACCAAGGACACCGAACTGTCCTGGTTTGCTACATCCAGAGATGAATGAATAGGTGCGTGCACACGCTGTCATCCTGTGGTCAGTGGGCTGTCTCCTAGATGTCCTCCTGCTTGGAGATCCTACTGGGGAAGCAGAAACCCCAGAGGGCTCCAACCTCAGCATGTCCCTGCCCAGCTGGATCTCTGCCAGACAGCAGAGATCAAGTCTCAGGAGACAACCACACACTCCTCCAGCCTGTCTGTCCAGAGAGTTCTTCAAAGCCCCCAGACCGTCCCCTGGCAGCCTCAGGGAGTGGGGCAGGTGGGCTATTTGGCTCAGCCCGGAGGGGCACCTTTAGTTGGAGCAGGCTCACAGGAGGGTGGAGAGCAGGTCATCATTTGGTTTCTCTGAGACCTGCCTGTGTGCCATCCCCACCCTCGCCTTGGGTGGTGGGTTTTTATACCTCTAGACCCTGACACCCCCTGGAGCCCAGCAGGAAGGGCACTTACCAGCAGGGAAGGCAGGCGGACCAGGGTCAGGGCACCATTTCTGCTACCAAAAAGCTGTGTGACCTCAGCCACATTGCATAACTTCTCTGAGCGTTTCTTCATTCATAAAGTGTAAATGACACCCACGTTCCAGACTTGCAGAAGGTATCGAACACAATCTGTGCAGAATACCATGCGGGCATAGTAAGTGGTCAATGCGTAGCAGTTGTATTCACAGCATTTACATTGAGTGTGCCAACGACACGCTCCCCGAGGGCAGAATCGTCCTCCACGAAGGGCTGTGCTCAGCACAGACTTGTCACATGCAGCTTTGTTAGGAATACCCTGCCCTGTGTGCAGGCAGGACACATGTATGTGTATGGCACACACCCAGGGACGCCCAGAGGCCGTGGGACAGGTGCCTGATCATGACAGTTGAGCTAACCCAGCACTCGGCTCAGCCTCACCTGAGACAGCAAACGCCTGGTCCACGCCAGCGTCCACCCGGGACCATGTAGAGCAAGCTTCCCAAAACCATCAGTGCGGAGTTATTTTTAGAGCTCAAAGAAGGGCCAGTGTCTCCTGTCCTGGCAATAAATACGCAGGCCAGCCACGAGCATCATAAAAATTGAAACTCTGCACTCATTTACTCAGTATGGAGTCACCTGCGGGAACACTAGAGGAGTGCAGGGTCCACATAGCAGAGTGTTCGAGATGACGGCACCCCGGGTGGAACATGGGGGCATTCCACAGGTCACCTCTGTCTGCCTGGGGTCACTCCAGGCTTTCGCAGCCTATGACCGGCACCCATCTCAACCGGAGACCTACTCCTTTAACCAGGTGTGTGTGTGCGTGTGTGGGTTCTGGAGTCTTCTAAAATTGTGCAGGCATGCTTTGTCACAGAGTGGAAAGACACCTCAGTCACACATCCTAAGGACAAAACCCCTGCAACGAGGCCAGCCCAACTTAAAGAGGAAACAGCACTGATGGCTCCGGCCGACAGCTGTCTATCAAAAAGCCCCTCCCTACGCACACCCGCCCAGCAGAAAGTAAACCCTGTCACCGCACCAAAGTGGGCTCCCGCGTTCTGCTGTGTGACAGCCTTCCTGTCGCTGCCCCGCCGGCAGCGATCCTCATCACCACCTTCGGCCTCTTTAAGACGGAAAGGGCCTGAAGAGCCCGCCCGCCCCCTGGCTGATGGATGACCCTTTAATTCAAACTCATTCACAGCCAAGTGTCACCTCGGGCACTGCCCTGCTAAGCCTCTCCCCCCGAGTGTCCAGTGAAAGGACGTTTTCTTCTTTAAAGGGATCTAAGGAACCGAAGCAGCGTCCAGATGGGGGCGGGGAGCAGAAGTCACCCCAGATCTTTCCTCCTGCTGTGGCCGCCGCCGTCTCTTCCTCTCCTCCCCACTCCACCCAGCCCCGCCTTCCTGGGGAGGTGTCCGTCTTCCGCATCACCTCTTAGGACGTCCTGAGTCACATCTTCCAGCTCCTGTGTTCTCGCCACCTCTGGCGGCGAGGATTACACACACACACGCACACACACACGCACACACACACACACGCACATACATGCACACACAAGCACCCACAACGCACACACGCAATCCATCAAAGCAATGGTCTTCATTAGTGGGGACAAGACATGGTGGAGGCCCTTTTATTTTTCATGTCTCGTGACTGTGATTGGGAAGATTGGTTACTGAATACCTTTCGTGACTGTGATTGGGAAGATTGGTTACTGAATACCTTTCGAATATCCTTTGTTCAAAACTCCCAGCCTGTTCCTGGTACAGTTTCTGAGACAGGAAATCTCTCCCATGACTTCTAGAGAAAGAAATCCACGAAGCTCTAGACCAGAGGTCCTTGGGCAAGGGCTGGGCGGAACTGCCGTGTGACTCGAGTATACGGGGCCGGGTGGGGTGCAGCAGGGAAGGGTGATGCGGAGACCTGGGGAGGCGGCCACTTGGCAAAATGGGGAAGAATCAAACCGCGGGGTTCAAATTCTTGCTCTGATGCTTCACATCTGGGTGACTCTAGGCAGAGTACAGTGACTTCTCTGGGTCTCAGTTCCCCACGACAGGGAGATAACATCACCTGTGTCATTGGGGTCTTGGGAGGATAACTGGAATCATCTAGACAATTTCCTTAGCACAGTGTTTGGCTCATGGGAAGCATTTAATAACTGTCTAGCTTTTAAGAAATAATTATCCAATATATAAAAATCTATGTGAAATGGATCCAAACCTTAAACATAAGAAAAAAATAATTACCATCCCATGAAGTCAACTAATCTTCACATCAAGCCATGGATTGGTAGATATTTGCTCTATTTTGTAGATAAGAAAAGTGAAGTATAGGTGTTGTGTGATTCCCCCAAGATAAGGGGACCAACACAAGGTTTGGCCACAGGTCAGTGTGGCCACAGAGTGATGTCCCCACCGTTTTGCTATGGCCCACCCTGGACACAGCAGACCTGAACGTCCAGGCCATTCCGGGCTGTCACGGCACCTGCATAGCTGCAGTGACTACAGTAGCCGTCTCCTTTGTCCTTGTCCCCTGCAGTTTCTTTCCAGAGTCCTGAGAAGCTACACAACCCCCTGTGCCTCCAGGAGGCAATCAGGCAGTGCGGTAGGAGATCAACAGCAGCAGAAAAGAAAAAGAAAAGAAATAAAAGGAAGTTTTCTTTTTCCCAGACAGAGGTGCCCCACTGCCCTGGGAGAAGCTGGAAGGAGGGAACTCCCATGCCAGCCCCTGCCTGGCTCCCGCCCCCTGCCCTTTGCTGCTCCAGGTGGGAGCGCAGGCTCGCTGAGCCCTGCATCGGGACACTCGGGCTCCCTCAGAGCTGCAGGAGGGCAGTCAGCTCAGGCGGCCGCCCTGCTCCTGCCCCAAGGGGAAGACAGACCTGGAAGAAGCAGCCTGACCATCCCCCTGCCTCCCACCCCCACCACACACACACTGGCCTTTTTCATTTGTCCGGGTGTCCTCAAGAGGGACAAGGGCCTGATTCAGTGACCCCTGAGACCCGCCTCTCAGTCCCCAGGCCCCGGGCAGCCTGGGAAGGCGCTGACCTACATGCAGACGCCTGGCGCTTCTGGGAGGGAAGCTCACAGCTCAGAGGCCTGAATTCAGGACCCTGCTCTGGGGCTTCCCGAGAACTACTGATTGTAAGGGGGGCTGCTCACTTTCCCGAACAACTCTGGTCTCCAAAAAGAGCTCACAATTCAGCCCTCCCTGGAAGCTACAGTTCCATCATCCTCTTCCAAACATACGCACCACGGCTTCAATGAGACCGTCTCACACAGAAGCCAGCTGAGAGTGGTCTGCGTGCAAAACTTCAGGAGTGGTCCTACTTGGATGGGACTTTCAGAAACAGGCTTGCCACGGAAAAACGTTCACAGTGAAATTAAAAATCAGGTGAACAAACCTAAACGAGTACGCTGACCCAACCGTGGGGATGAAGAGGAACATATCTGTGCAACAGCGATAAATCGCAGAAAGACATATTAAAAGGCAAAGCCATGCCTAGATGTAAAATCATGGATACTTTTTATTTTCTTAGTGCTTTTCAGTATTTTACAAAAACGCACTACAGAATGTTTGGAATCGGATAAAAAGAGCATCTTTAAAAAAAAAAACAAACTTCCTTTTTTTCTGTCTCAATTCTCTTCTTTTGCATTCCATTTTAGCCAGCTTGCTTGAACTTTGTGTTCAAACACCGTTCTCTCCCAAACACAAGCTCCAAGAGGGATCTTTTGGAGCACAATTAGAACCGCAGGGAAACTTGCAAAGAAGAAACAGACCAGCCCGGCCATTTCTCCCTTCCGTGCGTCACCAAAGTCACAGGCGAGATTCAATTAAATTGCAGTGCACGGAGGCTGGGTAAGGAGCTATTGGTAAGATTGCACAAACGTAGCGCGGGCCAATAAGCAAATCAAAACAAAAACGGGAAAGGAAGAAAGAAACTTGTTTTAAGAAGAATAAAGTCGTTAGGTGGCAAGGATCTCCTGCACGGCCAGGCACGGGAACCCCCGCCAAAGGCCCAAACCTCTTTCACAGGGAGTCGCAAGCGGGAGGCGCTGGCTCTGAGCGGGGCTTTGTGCTGGGGCCCAAGTGGCCGCGGGGGCTGCGCCCCACCAGCCGCGCGCCGGGCGGGCGGGCGCGCCGGGCACAGCCAGGCGCCGGGGGTGACCGCGGCAGCTCCGGCCCGGCGGCTGCTGGAAGGGGCCGCGCCGCCCGCGCCCGGTGGAGCCACAGCGCCATCAAGCGGCCACACGCGCGGCCAACGGCTGCGCGGGCAGCGGGCGCCGCCCGGGGCAAGAGGTCCCCGGTTCCCAGCCCCAGCTGTCTGTCCCTGGGGAAGGGTAGGGGCCTGCCAAGCTGCCACTCCGGGCGCCGAGGCAGGAGTCCGCAGACGGACACCAGCTGTCCAGGCGCGCCACACGATGCAGGGACGGCAGGGCTGGCCAGGAACCGGCTGCCCCGGAGGATGCTCGGGGATCCTGCCTCCTCCTCCACGAGAGAGTGGCTTTTGCAATCCGGGACCCACCCTCTCCTCCAGCAACTTGCTCAGAGTTTAAAAGGTTTGGTTCCCAAGAAGAGTGAGGCCAGAACAAGGGCAACATCCGATGCGCAGCGGGCTGCCAGCCCCTGGGGCATCCTACCGGGGCCAGGCCTGCGCCACAGAGGACACGTTTGGTACATGTGTCCCCCAGAGAGTGTGGGCGGGGGTCACTGCCCACAACCCTTCAAGGTCCGCAAACCTAGAACACACCTCTCCTGCAAACAGCACACGACCCCACGTGTCTCCCAGGACAGAATCTGGTCCTTGCACACAAATTACCGGGTAACTCGAGAGAAGAGCACGTGATCTCCATCCACAGACCACTGGAGGAACCCAATATACAAAAAGTCCTTAGGCGGCCAGCCAGGAACAGCATACTAATAAGAATACACCACCAGGGCATCGCAGGAAAGGCAGGGCTCGGGCGCTATGTGCCCATCATGCTGATTCCTCGACGCACGTGACGCTATTTAACCTCCAGCACCACCCTAGGAGATGAGCTCCTTTTGTGATTTTTGCTTTACAGAAAAGGAACTGGAAGCATCCAGAGGTTAAATAACTCACCCAGGGTGTCAGCTGGACAGCGTCAAAGCCAGGCCTGGAGGACCGGCCCTGAGAGCCGGCTCCTTTGCCCTTCTCCAACCCATCTTTCCACCGCCCCTCCCCCATGGGCGCGTCCAGGTTTGGTGGGACCTGAAACATACATTCTTCTAGAGGGAGGGGCAGCTTCTTTCAGAAAAATCATGAAGCTGTAAATACACAGTTCTGTCCAGCCACGGAGGGTCCGTGTAGGTGAGGCACTATGCCTCACTGTCCCCAGGGTAGGTCACCTCTGCTGTTCCACCACCTCCCCTGTGCAGCTGGCTGTCCTGAAACATCTGCCCCTCCCAGCCACTCCTCTGGCTCCTGCAATTGGCTTCCACGCCCAGCTTGTCCCTGAAACTGCTTTGACTCAAGGTCACTCAATGACACCCCAACTGACAAGTACCAGCAGTGCTCTCGGCATCTCTCTCCTGGAGGAATTTGTGGCCCTGACACTACTGCTCTGGGACCCTCTAGTCTCACAGCACCCAGGACACCACCTTCCCCTGGGTTCTCCTCTTGCCACCTGGCCACTTTCTCTGTGTTCCTCGTCGGTGGATCGTCTGTGGCCTGCTCCTAAAACCCCCAGGAAAGCGTGGCAGAGGAAAGAGGGTAACCTCCGAGCCGGCCATGCCCGAGGTTTAATCCAGAAGCCCCGGTTAAGAGCTGCGTAACCCTCAGCAAACTCTGAGTAACCATCAGTCACCCTCTCTGAGCCCACTTGCTCCTCCATACAATTGGGGTTACACACGAGTTATTTAAAAGATTAAATGAGATCACATGCTCAGTGTCGTTAGTAGGATGCACGGCCCAGCGGAGAGCTCCACCATCAGCCCTGAGTCCACTTCTGTGTGCTGGACACTATAATACGTCCACTGCCTGCAGAATCACATCGCCCGGGGTCCCCAAGCCTGTCTTCCTTCCTTTGCCGGGTTCTGAATGACACCACTGACTATTCAGCATCGACACAAGAAATCTGGATTCAGCCTGAATTCAGCCTCCACAGCACAAAACGTCACCCTCAGGCCCATCAACCACAGAGAACCTCCCTCAGGCCACAGCCCCCATCCTGTGTGTGCCCAGGGGCTCCTGATCTCACTCCTGGACCTCCGAACAGCCTCCTAAATTATGGGTGTCTATGTGGACCATGCCTCCCACTGCCCCAACCCATCCTCCTCACTGGAAGAGCAAGCACCTTAGACATATGTCACATTGCCCTGTTCCTCCACTTAAAACCCTGCCATGAGTTCCTTTTTCCATCGTAGAAGTTGAAACCCT
The DNA here is from genome assembly GCF_000956105.1 of Propithecus coquereli. Taxonomy (NCBI): domain Eukaryota; kingdom Metazoa; phylum Chordata; class Mammalia; order Primates; family Indriidae; genus Propithecus; species Propithecus coquereli. The sequence goes on from NW_012153729.1 coordinate 5,036,812, forward strand.
GCCAGAAGCTCTGGATTATCACATCCCTGCCACCTGTGTGCCTAACTCATCTCTGCTACGATCCCCTGCAGGATTCGCTCAGGCATCCCAAACTACCTGCATTCCCCAAATGTGGCACCAATCAACCTCTCCCCTCCGTGTCCCCGTAACACGCAATGTTCCATTACTTAGAATGCTCACCCCTTTCTCTGCCAACCAGTACAAATGTCACCTCCTCTTGGAAGCCTTCCAGGATGACCCCTCATGGTTCAGGACCAATTCTCTGTGCATGCTGTACCTACCCCAGTCACAGCCCTATTTGAACTCTATGGCTTTAGTATTAATATTTATTTTCCTGTCTCCTGGGTCATGTGGTGAGTTCCCTGAGAGCACAGATATCTTGAAAGGCAGGGATGTGCAGTGGTCGAAAGAGTGGGTTCTGGAACGAGACACCCTGGGGGCAAATCCCAGCCCTTTACCAGCTGTGGGCACAGTGACATCACACCTGGGCATCTCCACTTTCTCGTATGTGTTGTGTGATAATGACGGGGTCTTCCCTTAGGGGTGGCAGGGAGGACAGATGACAGTCCAGTGGCTGGCGTGAGCCGGCGCTGACCAAGAGAAGTATAATGTGAGCCTCGTAAGTAACTTTAAATGCTCTAGTAAGCACATAAAAAAGCTGAAAAGAAACAGCTGAAATTAATTTTAATAATAAATTTTATTTAGCCTAATATACCCCATATCTTTATCATTTCAACAGGAAACCAATATTTTAAAAACTATTCGTGAGCTATTTCATGTTACGTGTTCATCCTAGGTCTTTGCAATCCAGTGTGCATTTCACGCTTGCTAACACAATGCATCTCGGTTCACGCCAGCCACTCCCAGGATGCTCTCCGGCCTCACGCGGCTTGTGGCTGCTGTGCAGGGCAGCATGTTCTCTGTGACTCCACCGGGAAAGGACTCCTGGGGCAGTTTCCTCCGGACTCTGCCCTGTGCACGTTTTCCATTTGCTGATTTTGCTTTTTCTCCTGCCGCTAGGATGGATCGTAGCCGTGGGTGCGACAGCTGCACGTCCTCCCAGTCTGTCGCCGATCCTGGGGATGGTGCTAGGGACCCCGACACCCCCCTCCTGCCAATGTTCAGGGACGGTGCTCACCAAGCAACCACCCAGCTCCTAATGGGGCCTCAGAGGTTTGGCTTTGACTTTGGGGGATGAGCTGCAGAAAGGATTCGCCCCCATTTTAAGTGAACAGACAAGTGTTCTTGTCTCTGTCTTGGTCTTTGTGGATTTAGTTGGTTTTTGTTCTTTAACCGTAGTCTGACGTCCTATAAGTGTGGCATAGAGTAAAAGATGGAACGTAATTAAATGTGGTGGTGGGAAAGCCGTCAGCATTCGCCCACTCGATCCTTCCTACGTCCAAGTACTCAGCTCTCATTTCTCTTAACCCAAAGAAAATAATGGTTTTCATCTGCTTCCAGATAAAAACTTCATATACTTTTAGCGGTTGTAAGGTGTTTGACTCTTACAGTTATTTTCTTCTCTATAATGTCATAGCCGTGTTGGTCTCTCATGGGAACTGCAATAGACTCAATGTTTGTGTCTCCCCCAAATTCCTGTGTTGAAATCCGAACCCCCAGGGTGATGGTATCAGGAGGTGAGGACTTTGGGAGGATCAGGCCATGAGGGTGGAGCCCTCAGGAACGGGATTAGCGCCCTTAAAGGGACCCTAGAGAGCTCCCTCACCCGATACGGACACAGCAAGAAGGCAGGGCCTGGAAGGGAGCCCTCGCCAGACACCAGATCTGCTGGTACCCGGACCTCAGACTTCCAGACTCCAGAACTGGGAGAAATACATTTCTGTTGCGTAGAAACCACCTAACCTATGGTGCTTTGCTACAACAACCCAAACAGACTAAGACAGGGACCTTCTGCGAGATCCTCCCTGTGGGCCCTAAGGCTGAGAATATTCTTTCTCAGTATCTTGGAATTTGTCAGTTTCTAAACTTGCAAGGCTGGAACCACACACGGCGTGGGATGCGTTCACAGAGCTTCGTTCTCATGCCTGCGGGAACGCTTTTGCCTCTGCGGGCCCCTTCCTTCGTAAAAACAGTTTTTTAAATTATATTTTATGACGGCACTGGTATAAAGACAATATAAAGGTAATCCAGGTTGGATACATTCATATATAATCTTTATTATATTCATTTTTTTCTTCTGATTTTAAAAGAAATTAAAATTAAAACATTTTCATAGGCCCCTGATAGTGTCGTGGGCCTCGGCACTGTAGGCTGCCCGAGTAAGACCACCCCCGCTGGGGGGATTCTGAGGTTGTCACCCAAAAGGCAGGATTTTTGCAGCAGGGCAAGTGTATATTTGAACCCATGTCCTGTTCCTATCCCACAGAGCAGAAAGCCACAAGCCCTACAAAAGCCCTCTAAGCCCTGCAGGGGCCACGGCCCTATTCTTCAGTCCGCAGCTCTCAGGACAGGGAGCACCCCCCAGCCCTGCATTTGGGTTTGTCATGAGGACACCGAGTCCTCCCTAGGAAGCAGCTGTTATTCTTTGCATTTCATGGGTGACTTACACAGTCAGCCCAAGGTCGCTTGGTAAGTACATCCTGCTCAAAACACTTTATCGTATGGCAAACACTGATTACTCTTATTTAAAAACAAACAAAAGGTGAGCATTCAGTGTCCGGGCTGTGTGTGCAGCACGCACAGCATGGCCTAAAGCGGCCAACAGACAGGGGCTCGTGTCATGGCTGAGGTTGGGGCTCCTGGAGCCGGCCGGCCTGGGTTTGAGTCCCAGCTCCTCTACTTCCTAGCGCTGTGACTTTGAGAACTGATTTGACTTCTCTCTACCTCAGTTTCCTAATCTGTAAAATGGGGATAATCCTGCCCACTTTGAGCATCGTTGCAAGGAGTCAAGTGTAACGGGCAGCCTTTTAAGGTGATCACAGTGGCCCTCGCCTCCTGGTGTGCGCTCCGTGTGCAGTCCCCTCCCCTTGCTTGTTCTTTAACCGTAGTCTGTCGTCCTCTAAGTGTGGCATAGAGTAAAAGATGGAACGTAATTAAATGTGGTGGTGGGAAAGCCGTCAGCATTCACCCACTCGATCCTTCCTACGTCCAAGTACTCAGCTCTCATCTCTCTTGACCAAAAGAAAATAATGGTTTCCATCTGCTTCCAGATAAAAACTTCATATACTTCTAGCAGTTGTAAGGTGTTTGACTCTTACAGTTATTTTCTTCTCTATAATGTCATAGCCGTGTCATAGCCAGACCTTGGGATTTGCATGTAACAAAGAGAATGTGACAAAAGTGATGAGAAAAGACATGTCGAGATTGACTTATAAAAGGCTGTGATTTCTGTCTCCCTCCCTCTCCCTCACTCGCTCACGTTGATGGAGCCACTGCCACGACCTGCAAGAGGCCGTGTCACAGGAGCTGGGGCCCTCGATCCAATCGCCTGCACGGAGCTAAGCCTGGCCAACAGCCACTGAGTGAGCCTGGAAGTGGACCCTGCCCCGCTCGCGCCGTCAGATGACGGCAGCCCCGGCCACCACCTTCACCGCAGCCTTGAGAGACGCTAAGCCCGAGGCCCCAGCCACGCACATCCAGGTTCCTCCTTCACAAAGACGGAGAGATGGTAAACGTTGCTCTGGGCTGCCAAGCGTGGGGGCATTTGTTACGCAGCAATAGGTAACACACACAGCAAGAAGAGTACTAAGAACAGCGCCTGGCACGTCGTAGGCACCAAAAGAGTTGCAGAATGAGTTAATAAAAAGGAAAATGTAAGATTAAAACTCTAAGGTGCTGACTTACTGCTCCAAATCTCTTTTAGATTAAGGCGGGGTATAAATCAGTAATTGTATAAATCACGATCTCTCTGCCGGTTCCGAACAACTCCCAACACTGGGAGCGGCCTGCCCGGCTGTTCTGTCCCAGTGACACGTGGGAGCCTCTAACTGGCTTCCAGCCTTCTCCTCCCTCCCCGCCCCCATCTGCCCTTCCAGACTGGGTGTAAATAAATCTCCCCTGCATCCACCTGTCCAGACCCTCGTCAGCACCTCCTGATACCAGCGACATCCTGGCCAAACGTAACTCAGTGTGGACGGCCTCCCGCAGCCGTCCTCCCTCCCCGCCCAGCCCTAAGTAGCCGCTAGAGCCCCAGAACCTATTTTGTGCACCGAATCTTCTCCCCTTACCTACTGTATGATATGAAATACTAAGTCTGATTCTTCTCAGCCTGGCAGACTCACGTCCAAGCCCCTATAGAACCTGTCACTGACCCTGTGGCTGACCCGGCCCTTATGTCTCTGAAGTTGGCCGTGGCACCCCCAGGCTACACCTCAAACCCTGCCCCAGCTAGCTCTGCCCCCGTTCTCCGCAGTCAGGCTCCCTTGCAACCAGGACACCCCCTAAGTTGCTCTCCGCCTCCTCCCGCTGCACCAAGGAGGGCAGGTTCCTTCGTGATGTCCGTGCGGCGGCTCCGGGACATCTTGGGGAGCAGGCCCTGTGGTGCTGACACTGGCCGCCAAGCCCCACCCGTCCCTAATGCTCTCCCGACCTCCTCACCCCAGGCCACCACGGGGACGCCGGGATACCCATCCTCCCACGTGCATAAGCCGCTCGCCTCTGCGCCCCTCCTCCCGAGCGAGGGTTCCTGAGGAGCATCAGGAGACCCTCCCAGCACACGTGCAAGGCCTGCAGTGACAGCAGCCCAGCCATCCCACAAACCTCTGGTCGGGTTGCCATGGAAACCCCCGGGCACAGGGGATCTCCTTTCCATGACTAAGGCCCCTGCCCAACCCAGTTCTCCCCTCCCCCTCACATCCACCCTAATCAAACTTTCTCCTCTCACGCTCCCGACTCTGACCTGATCTCAGAAGACATCAGCAACCTGCATAGGTGTGTTGAATGGAAGCAAGCGAAACCTTGGCCACCGGGAAACACATGAGGGTAGGTGGGGAGGGGTGTGCCTTTGTGATTCTGGGAGGGGGTGAGGGTCAGAAAAGGGGGCCCCTCCAAAAAAAATTGAAAAAGTAAGAAAAATTGGGTTTTGTGAGGAGTCAGACTCATTAAACCAACAAATAAGGAGAGAAGATAGAAAGTCCCCCAGGCTTGTGGAATTGTGAGTCTTAGTGGGTCACACTGACGGCATCGAAAGAAGGTACCCTGTGGAGAAGGCAGCCTCTGTGCACACAACTTACACATGCACACTCACACGTGTGCACGTGCACACACTCCTAAACCTGGTCACACGTGCGTGCACACTCTCACACACACACACACACACACACATTCACCCCAGGTTCAAAGAGCAGACCTGGGACGTGTGCAGTCAGCTCTGTCCCGGGGGAGGGGGCTGGCTCTTGGAGACTGAACCCAGCTCCTCCAGTCCCTAATCCCGTGTTCACCAGGCAACAGCCCGAATCACAAAGTGGCCTCTTGGATGCCTTGACACCAGGAAGCAGGTGGCATAGCCAGAGGCCCCAGGAGTAAAACCCTTTCACCTCGGCCTGCTGTGAACAGAATTCCGGAGCAACCTCATCACAAAACCCAGTTCTCACTACACTGAAAGAGCCCACCAAGTCCAAACCCACGTGGGTGGTTAAACGTACGCATTGTTGCAGGCTCTAAAATTAAAAAAAAAAAAAAAAAAAACTAGAGCCAAAAGGAATGACAAAGGACTATTCACCGAACACCACAAACCCAAACTAGGGAATATCTTTCCAAGCATGAAAGAAATCGTTCCAGGACTAAGACATGGATTCCTTCAATAGGTATCCATGAGCCCATACTGATGTAAACGAGTGATTGCATGAATAAATATATAAATGGGAGAGAAAAGACAAAATTTCCTGATGGAAGAATTCCAAATAACACACGTGGCACTTTCCTCTCCAGGAAATGGAGTTTTTCTCTCCTCCCATAGAGCAGGGCTGGGCTTGGTAACCCTCTTCTAATAACACGGCATGGAAACGGAAAAAGGGCACATGTACGTGAAGAAACCTGGCAGACGCCACGTGACCCAAGCGACCACAGCCAAGATCCCCAGCGATAAGTCACGTTGACACCACGTACCCTCTGACGTGATGCGACGCGAATACTCACTTCTGGCATCTTCCCCAAACCCAGTCTATTGTGAGAAGACACCAGACAAAACCAAACTGAAAGACATTCTTCAAAATATGTGACTAGCGCTCCCCAAAAGGTCATTCAAACCAAGGAAAGACTGAGAGAAACTTTGCAGAGCGGAGAAAACGAAAAGCAATGTGAGATCTAGATTCTCAAACTGAAAATGGATATTGGTAGAAAAACTAATCAATAGAGACCAAGTCTACAGCGTAGTTGATACCGTCGCGCCCATGTTAATTTCTTAGTTTTGACAGATGCACTTTGATTATGTTAACGTACCTATCGTTAATTCTGAAGAGGTTAAAAATAGGAGAAACTGGCGAGAGGCATACAGGAACTCTTTGTACCAATTTGGAAACTTTTCCAAAATCCAAAATTATTCCAGAAAGTGAATAATTTGTAGAAATCTTCAAACACACACACACACACGAAGCTCTACACTGGGATGAGGTCAGAAAGCCGTGTACAGTTTTGCCGGCCACACCCACGCCACCCCTAACAATTAGGTAGGGATTAAAGACCCACAGGCTACCCCGAAAGGCAGCAGGGTCCTGTCCCCAATTTTTAGGATTAGAACAGCTACCAGGGGCCATGTGCTTTATCATTTCTAATTCCCAAACCACCATGAACATCTTCCTCCCTATAAATGGAAAACTGGCAACAAGAGAAACGAAGTAACTTGACAAAGTCACCCAGCACTTAGGGTTGCAACTGACCCAGCCCTGACTCCAAAGCCCGTGCTCTTTCCCTCGCGCCCCGCTGTGCCCCGGGGCTAGAACCATGGAGGATGACCTCCTCTTCCTACCAGAGTCCCCAGTGCCCTGCAAGAGACAAGCCCCTTTGGGAGGGCTCTGTCCCAGCGGTTCATGGTCCCAGACCTTGGAGTGAGAGATTCTTTCAAGAGCTAAAACACAGAATAACCACGAGGTGGCGACAGACCCAGCAACGTCAAGGAGAAGCCACCTGCACTCAGGTGCTGTTCTTTGCCTAGGACTCCCCTGTTGGGCACACGAACTGTTTGCCTTGGCCAAGAGTTCCGTGAGGCTGGAAGGGAGGGACTTCCCTCAACCACTGTTACAATTTTGGAGGTCCATCTGTTAGGAATAACCAAAGGCTGTTCTTTTCTTGGCCTTCTGCAGAAACTGGCAGACAGCCCTGAGCTCCTTACACACGGGTGCACGCACACAGGCACACACATGTGCACACACACACACACAGGCACACACAGGCACGCACACAGACACACCCTGAGGCGGATACTTAGATTCACCCAGGAGAGTCAGGATCTGCAGAACTTGTCTCGACAAACACACTAACAACTACCAGCGTAGTTAACAGACATAGGCTCTGATCCTTTGTCTTTTAAACCTAAAGTGCTCCAGCCTGAGAACTTAGGTTCGAATCCCGGCTCTGTCACTTACTTATCTGTGTGACCGTAGGCACGTGGCTTAGCTCTGGGCCTCACTGTCCCCACCTGGGGCCTAGAGATGGAAGCAGGGCTGAGCCCACTGGATTTACAGGCCAACAGGTGAATGTCACCGAGCTCAGAGCTTAATAAGTGTTTGGCACTTTTTTGTTGTTGTTTCTACCCCTTAAGGGGCTGTATTGAGCCCACCCCGTCTCCCAGCCCCCAACAGAACACGATTCCTGTACACGAAGAGGACACAGTCTTACCGTGGCGACCCTAGAAGAAACCCTCATGAACGACAGCCCTGCTATTCATTTGGGGTCCAAAAGAAAGGACTAGAGAGGTTCCTCCAAACCGAAGTTCACGGGAGACGTTCTCAGCCTCTTATCAGTTTCGAAGACTCCACCTCACGGGAGGACAGGAGGCAACCCATACCTTGAAGGATTCCCTGGGAAGTCTCATGGCTAAAACTGCAAGATGTTAGCCCTGCTCTTCTGAGAGTTGGGTTTTTTTATGGTCAGGGTGAATGCTTAGGATCAACTGCTTTTAAACCTTCTCTAGGCTAAGATGCCGCAGCCCTGCAAGGACGGAGGACGTTGGCACTCTAGCAGAGCACTCTACTCGTGTGCAGAACGGACTCAAGTGCTCTCTGGAGACAGCTGCATTGAAACAGAGCAGAGAGGTGGAGGCTTCCAGCCGAGGGCAGCACCCAGGAGTCCCCGGAGCTTCCCATGAAGGTGTCAGCCTTCACCCCTGTGCAGAAGAGCTGCCTTCCAGGGGCCCAGCAGGGCAGAGCTTCCAACGTTCCAGTTAACTGTCACCAAAAGCTCCACTGCCAACACACCATCCATGGAGGAGTGACAAAAGGAAGTAAGTTCCATCTGTTCTTTCTAGACCAGCAGGGTCTCCCACCAGCATCACCAGGGAGCTTATGAGAAATGCACATTCTCAGGCCCTGCGCCACAGCTACTAATCAGAAACTCTGAGGATGGGACCAGCCATCTGCATCCTAACAGCCTTGAGTGGTTGGCAAGATACTCGCAAGAGTGTCCTCCATCACCCCCGATGGTCACTGCGCTGCTCTGGCCTTTCTCGGAGCCACCTTTACAGGTCTGCTCTCTCTCGCTGACGTCACAGACCTCCTTAGCAGAACGTGACGGGGAAAGAACCCAGAAGTTCCTTCAAGTTCAGAATTTCCTGGGAGAAGATGATGTCGCCATGGTGGGCCTTCTCGGGAAGTCCAGGAGGCCTGGGCATGTCTGTGCCAGCACATGGATCACGTTATCTAACGAGAATTGGTGGCGTAGCTCTAAATTACTCTAGACGACATCCAGGCCACCCCTAGCAATTACACAGGGATTAGAACAGAAATGTTTTATCCTAGCTCTGTCTGTGGTTTTATCTGATTTTTCCTACCTTCATTTTCTTTGCTTTTAAAAAATAACAAAATGTTAAATAAAATGCCTTAAATCCTTTGGGTGACAGGCCAAGTAGAAGCATCCTTAATAGTCCACCAAAGACATGTGACTCCTCCAAAGCCACGCCCCACGGGGGATGAGAAAGGCCGGGTCTGCGGCTGGGGAATGTGCAGACGTGCCTGCAGTGACATTACATGAACACTAGAGGACACCACAGCCCAAGAGTTGGGCTGCCCCAGCCCTGGCCAGGAGGAAGCACCAGACACAGAAAGAGAAAGCCGGGTCCGCACCCCAAACCAGCTGAGCTGCAAGATCTGCAAGACACAGGCCCTCCTAGGCCTCACACCTCTGAACACCCACCTGCCCATGTGCCCTGCGGTGCGGTCAGTAAGCAAGTGCTCAAGTGCTCAGGGGCACACCGAGCGGGCTGAAAACCCACGTGCCCACTGCGTGCCACGTGCAGACTGCATCCCTCACGGCACACTTTCTCCCACACACGCACACGCCACCTCGTTATATCATCCCCAGCGCCCCATAAGGCAGGTCCCATCACCCCATCTTGCAGATGAGAAAAGTGAGTCCCAAGAGTGCAAGGTGACTCCTCAGGGCCAGATGTCCAGACTGGTTAGTGGCCCAGCTGGGGAGGTCCCACCCGGCCCAGGGTGGTTTTTCACTTTGGCACGGCACCTCCCAAAAGGCAAACATGAACCTGTTCTCAGTTCTGCCCGCGATAACCCGGAGCTGGACTACACCTGGAGTGAACGCTGCTAACCGGGCTCAGGGCAGGCGTCCGGGAGCCTGGGCTCACATAGCCAGGCAGGGAAGAAGCCACCACGTGGAGGGCTGCAGCCCCTTAGCTTCCCAACACCTCCCATCGGTTCTTCTCAAGAGCGTCCTCCGCTCATGCCGCGTAGAATTCGGTCACATCTGCTGTTGTGTTGCTCTATAAAAAGCAAAGGGAGGATGCGTGTGTGTGTGTGTGTGTGTGTGTGCATGCACATGTATGTGCACATGTATGTGCACTTATGCCCCCACCACCCAGAGGCACCAGGGGGCCCCCCGAGAGACCCGCCTGTCCCTCCCTGCACCTAGTTCTGGCCACAGTGGCCAGTCCTCGATCTCTGGCCCCAGCCCTACAGTGTCCCTCCCCAGACTGACAGGGAAAAGTGCAGGGGAGAGACAAGGCGCCTTGCCTCAAGTCCGCAGAGGCAGGCGAGCCCAGAGGACGGGGAGGAAGCCCAGGCAGCGCTCCTGGCTCTCCCGGCCACCCGCCAACTCCCCGGGCACAGCTGACAGCCAGGGCTAGACTGCCCTGAGGAAATGGCACAGCAGAGGGCAGCCACCAATTTTTTATAACCGGTTTAGAATCAAAAACATTGATTAAATGCTCTTGCTCCAGTTTTCTGCACTTACTCCCTTTTTGTCCTAATATTTTGTCAAAAACAATCCCCAAAAAATGGTTCCTTGGCAGAGAACAACCCTGTGTCAACCTTTCTTACATCCACAAGAACGGATCTGTGGAAACTCACCGGAGTCCCAAACAATGTCTATAGAATAGACAGAACTGCATTCTCCTCCCCCAAGGAGAACGTCCATCTCATCTCATTCTGAAAATCCGGCTCAGCGGGCCGGTGCCGGGGCAGGCTGCGAGGAAGTCCTTGCCCCGCCACCAGCCCAGGGTGTCGTCACGCCGCACACCTGGCAGGGGTGGGGAGGGGGTCCCAGCTCCGAGCTCCTGGGGGAGCCGCAGCCACTCTTTGGGGACCTTTGCCGCAGAGCGATGGCTCCGTCTCGGCCGGCCACAGCAGATTCTGACACCTGCCGCTGCTTCAGAGGAAGGACGAGGGCTGCAGAGAACGAGGATGTCCACGTGTGTGGACCCAGCCAGAAGGAGGCTCATGGGACAGACGGGTCAGAAACAGAGCATCCCTGGGCCGACGTCCCCACCAGGCCATGAGGCACA
>NW_012153729.1:5048220-5060649 GCF_000956105.1 Propithecus coquereli
CCCACCAAACCAGGACCGCAGACTCCATGTTCCCCAGTCGCTTCCTGCTGCCACGAGACTCTTTAAAAACTGTGTCCACTTCGGGAAGGTTCTTATCCAATCCTGGGGCCAAGCACGAGCGGGCCCTGGAAGGCTGGGTGCCAGCAGGAAACCGGAAGACGAAACTCGGCCGTCCCCCAGACAAGCCCTCGTGCAAAGCTCCGTCTGCTGCTTGTCCACGCTCACTTACTGCGGCGACATTCACACACCATACAACTCACCGCTTAACCAGTTCAAAGTGTGCCATGCGCCGGCACAGAGCACATTCACGATGTAGTGCCACCGCCACCGCCATCCAGTTCCGGAATATCGTCACCCCCCCCAAAAGGAGACTCCACACCCGCTCATCAGTCACTGCCCATCCCCCAGCCCCTGGCAACCACCGTCCACTTCCCGTCCCTATGGGGTTGCCCACGGGACATCCCACGTTCACGGAACCGTGCAACCGGTGGCCTCTCCTGCTTGGCTTTTAGGTAGCCTGATGTCTTCCAAGTTCATCCACGTGTAGCGCACGTCAGTGCTTTATTCTCGTTCATGGCTGGACAGTATTCCATGGTATCTCCCTTTCTGCCCCCTCCCCTTTATAGGCATGCCAGCCCTTGCGAGGGAAAGCCAAACCTCAGTTCCAAGTGCTCAACTAGGTGAGAGATGCGTGCCCCAAACACAGAGGGTAAGATGGCAATCACATTTTAAACCACAGAACGCGTAGGTCAGATCCACCCACAAACATATAATCCCTTTGGATTCAGCCCCAATATCCCCATCTCCTCTCTTCCGTCACTCAGGGGCCTGGGTAGCCAAGTGCACACTCAGCACCTAGGTCGGGGGACCCAGAAGCAGCCAGGTGAGCTCCGTCCCTCCTGCCGGGGCAGGAAACCCGTGCCTTCCACCTGTGGCTCTGGCTAACGCCTGGGCCCCCTTCCGTCATTCACAAGAGGGGAGGAACTGGGGGAAACGACCTGACAAGGGCAAGGGGAGTGTTCCAAGAGGAAGAAAGAGGGTTTCACCATGACATGAGCGCAGCAGGGGCTCAAAGACAGGAGACCCCGCTGGGAGCCTGCTCTTCAGTGCCCAAGCAGCAGACAGTTTTTTAAAGACGGCTTAAAAGCTGAGAGCTCATATCTGAAGTTCAGGGGGAGGAATGGAGGAAGAGAGCGAGCCCCATAGCCAGAAACTCAAGCTGACACCTCCCCGGCCGCGGCTAAAGGCCACTCCCCATAACCAACACGACCGCCTCCCGTGGCCCCCACCTGAGAACACCTGGCGAGAGGGTGGGAACGGGCAGCACCTTTTTTCCCTCTCTCCCCACCTCTCTGGGGTCCAAGGACCCGGCTAAGGGTTATGATTGCCAGCTCAGAGCAGAGGCTCAAGTCAGTTCACAAGTTCCTTTTTTTTTTTTTTTTTATTAAGGCACAAAAGCACAAAGATGTTTATTGCTGTCTTGGGGTGGAAAACTGGGAACCCAAAGGCTAAGCCTTGGGAGCCGGTTAAGAAAACAATGGTCCATTGACTCACTGGCCCGCAGGCACCAGTAAAGATAATTATCGAGGCCTGTTGCCACACAGGAAAATCACTCTTGCTGTAAAATGCAAGAAGGAATATACACAGAATCCGCCCTGTGGTTACGTCCTGCCAAGGCCATGCGGACGGGTCAAGAGCTTCAGGAGACAGGGGACCTATTTCATCTTTAGGCCACTGTCAAGTTTTCAAGTTTTCTGACCCTGTTGTACCTCCAGGGCCACCACGAGAATGAACCAGAACAGCCTCAGCATTATTCGCTGGCAACTTGGGCACCTCCAGACTTTTCCATGTCTCCTTCTCCTATCACAACAGCAATTATTGATAAGAGCTGTCTTGGAATAAGAGCTTGGCTGTCCCGCCACACGTGTGTCCGCGTGTCCACGTGCATGCATGCACTCTGCAGCACCACTTAGCCGTCCTCAAGCCAGAGCAATTGGTGGCTCTTGAGGCCACGGCCATCAGCACAGGGAGGGACAATGCAGCTTTTCTCTCTCGAGGGCTGTTTGCTCAACACACAGACCTCTCCAGCCTGAGCAGGGCTGTGGGAGGAGGACGACTTCTCGGCACCTGGAAGGAGTCCCAGTGCAGACTGCTCCCCAGGTCCCAACTCTCCTGTGCCCCGTGGTCCTTCTGGGATGGGAAGGCAGGAACAGACAATGCGGAGATGGACTAGAGCTGAGCATCACTGGGGACCAAGGACAACATGGAAGGAGGGTCCCCCAGGGACACTGAGCAAGCCCAGAGACTCAAGTCTCTCTGTTGAGGGTATCCCAAAAATTCTTCCCTCGAACTCCAACCTGGGAATCCATGTAAGGGAACAAACAGTCCCTAAGCTGCAGCTGTGTGCCAGGCAGGTCCAGGAACAAAACTGCAGAGTGTTCAAGCCCTTCCAGGACGTGGAGCTAGAAAGCAGAGGACAGGAGAGAGAGGAGTTCGCCAGCACAGCCGCAGGTCCAGGCACCAGGACCCTGCTTCTCGGCCAAGCCCTGCTGCCCTGTTAGCCGGGACCCCCGGCCACCGCCTTGGCTTGCCTGCTGCAGAATCGACACTCACCACGCCGCTGCCCGCTGCAGCTTCTGTCCTGTTACTAAAACCCCCAGTTTGGCCAAAAGGTAAAATGGAATTTTGGAGGGGGGAGTTTCATAGCATTATTTCCATAATAAGATGAAAGTAAAAGTCAACATTCTTCTACCCCTCAATAGTTCTATTAAGCAAGATATGATATTCGTTTCGCAGCATATTGTACAGACATTAAAAATAAACACGAAGACAAGAATGCAAGCACGTGGAAAAAGAAAAACCAAAGGTGAAGTAAAACGTGGGGATCAAACCACACGCTCCAAGATTACGATTCTGCAACACTCTCGGGTACGGACGGGGATAAGTGAGATCACCGAATATGTACATGCATGATAGTGAGATCTTTAAAAATGCAAAGTTCTTCTGAATGACAAATGTGACTTAAACAGTAGCATGCAAGGGAAAGGGGAGGTCCCCAGGGGATTCTGCAGATGGCAGACAAAATCACTGACTCTCCACGTCTGGGAGTCTGGCCGGCTTCCCCAAGGCCCCATCGTCAAACAGACGGAAAGCGTGGAACCTGTGTCTGCCACCGTCTTCCTCCCGCCCCTGACCGTGGGCTACGACCAGCCACGGCCCCTGTGGCCTCCTCTGCACACTTCCCGCCTCGGAGCTAAGCCTGCTGGCCCTCTGGCCACGTGAGCCCCTGCTCCCTCCACAACCTGCCCCTCAAGGCTCCACGGCCACCTTCTTGTCCATCCCATGCACCACCGTGGTCCTGCCCATCCGGGAGCTGGTGGCCTTGCCCATTCCGTCCTTAGTCACCGCCTTCGATGACTCATCTCATGCTTTCTCTCCCACTCCCGGGGGAGCCCTGGAAGTCTGGGGCAGTATCTACTTTCCCTTATCCTCCCCTGCCTGCACCAGACGTCTAGTCTGTGTTTGCTGAATGAATAAACGGCTCCTCCCTCCCTGTCCGGTTGAATTGCCACCGGGATGGTCAGGAGGCAGAGGCCCGAAAATAAGGTTGCGAGGACATCTTCTTTGTTGTATATAACCAGCCCTGAGAGCCAGCAAGGGAAGAGACCAATCAGCCAATGTGGGGAGCCCTGGGGAGAGGAAGGAGTTTGCCGCAGCCTCCCCAGACCGCTTGGGGATGGGGGGGGCAGGAACAATGCAGGGGAGAGTCAAGTCCTTCCTGGCTGGGAGGAGGGCTGGACCACGTTCCAATCTTCCACTTACTTTAATTGCCAGGAAACAACCCTTCTCTGTCTGTCATTATGACTTAATTAAGCTACAACAGCCCGGAAGGAGGAGGCCGGGTCCTTTAAAACTGGCTGGCAGGGCAGGAAGTGCTAAAGACACTGCTCAGACCCCCAAGAGCAGCCCCTACCCCTGGGAGCTCCACCCTCGTTTCTGGTTAACCCATTCACTGCCACGCATGCAACAGCCCTCGGTGATGGCCACCTTCTCAGAAGCATTGACTAAGCAAAGGAAGCCAGATGCAGACGACTGCATGTATAAAGGATTCCATGTACATGAAATGTTCCGGAAAAGGAGCATTTATAGAGACAGAAAGCAGACCAGCGGTTGCCCAGGGCTGGCCATGGGAGCGAACATGAACTGCAAACAGGCATGAGGAAGCTTTTTGGGTCCCTGGAAATGTTTCAGAGCTGTTTTGTGGTGATAATTGCATAACTTTGCCAATTTACAACAATTCACTGAGTTGTACATTTACAATAGATGGATTTTACAGTACGTAAATTATACCTCAGTAAAGCTGGTTTTAACAAAAAGGTGGTACCCAGGTGGGCAGCCCAGTGGGGAAAGAAGTGTCACTCTCAAATCAGTCACCTCTCCCCAGGGAGTTTTACTGAGAATGTCCCTCCCTCTGCCTTCAGGCTCTGTGCACCCCCCTGACAGCGGGTGGGTTGGATTAGAGTGCCGGCTCCAAGGTCGGACAGACTGAGCCCCTCACCAGCTATTTGATCTTGGGGACATTGCCCAGCTCTCTCAGCTTCAGTTTTCTCATTTAAAATGACAGTAATAACACTCACCTGTGCATGCAAAACACCCAGAGCATGAATGGCATGTTATAGGCACTCGAAAATCACTTTTAGGCCAGGTGCAGTGGCTCACACCTGTGATCCTAGCACTCTGGGAGGCCAAGGTGGGAGGATTGCTTGAGCTCAGGAGTTTGAGACCAGCCTGAGCAAGAGCAAGACCCTGTCTTTATTAAAATTAGAAAAAACTAGCTAGGCGTGGTGGTGGGTTCCTGTAGTCCCGGCTACTCGGGAGGCTGAGGCAGGAGGATCGCTTGAGCCCAGGAGTTTGAGGTTGCTGTGAGCTAGGCTGACGCCAAGGCACTCTAGCCTGGGCGACAGAGTGAGACTCTGTCTCAAAAAAAACAAAAAACAAAAAACAAACAGTTTTAGTCCTTTTCTTTTCAATTAAACAGGTACTAACAAAGTCCTATGCAGTGTCCCAGCACTATACCTGCTTTGATGATCCCAAAGTAAGAGAAAAAACATTCCCCACTTCCAAGTTTACAACCTTGTTGATACACTTAAAAAGCAACTCAAGGTAACTGAGGATGAAACCTCATAACCAGGGTCTGAAAACTTGGTGCTGAAAAGCCCCAAGGCTGAGCCATGGTATGGGGGTGGGGGTTCCCCAGGAGGCCTCCAGAGAGAGCCAGGGGTTGAGCCACATGGAGCAGAGACGGGGGTCTGGGCAGGACATTCACCGGCTCGCCAGGCAAGAGGCTGGTTTAAAATCCCGGCTCTCCGTCCACCAGCTGTGATGCTGAGCAGGACACACGGCACCCCAGGCTGCATCCGTAACGCCAGGATGAAAATGAGGACCCCTCCCAATGTCTGTGTAGAGAGGGATGAGGGAGCACATGCACAGATGTCACAGAGCCCAGCACACAGTCATTAGGTGATGTGCCACCCTGGGGAGAGGCAGGTGGAAGGAGAAAGAACGTTCAGAACAAAACACCCTGAACAAAAGCAAAGACACAAAGACTGACGGTGGAGGGTCCATCAGGAGACCTGCCTCTGATTAGCGTTTTCTTCAACTCTCTGCGCTCCCTACAAAAACCCGAAGCACTCCATGGCTCACGATGGCAAATCTCCCTCCCCCTCCTCAGCCCCGTGCCTCCTTAGAAATAAGGAAGGAGGCCCCAGCCAAGGGGCCCAGACCCCAAATGGTTAACAGGGAAGACAAGGGCCATTTCCTTCAGGGGAGAAGCAGGTCCCGCTTGGCATCTGTCTTGGCCTAAGTGGGCTGTCTTCATGAGCCTCATGCTGAAAACAAACCTCCAAACTCATCGCAAATGAAAAACGAGGGAGGACCAAAGCGGGGAAAGGAAAAGGAAAATCGCATCAGCCCGTGGTGCAGAGCCCAGGGGGAGGGGCTGGCAGGCAGCCAGTGTCAACACGGGCCAGCTGTGATGGCAGGCGCTGGGCCTGGGCCGCCCAGGAGCGGCAAGCAGAGCCCCCTCCCCAAACGGGGACAGAATGAGCCCCACCACCACCACCATCCTCTCACTGGGAAATGAGGATGGATCTACCGACTTCTCCAAATGCAAAAAATGCAACTTGGATGATCCAAGAACTCTGGCACCAAGACCTGCCAACAGGTAGCAGGGACCACACCGTTTGACCGCGGGAAAGAGCCCTGGCGGTGAGAGCAACGGAGATAAGCTGGCAAGCGGGCGGCCTTGAGCCAAGTCATTTGACCTACGTCAGCCTCAGGCTCTGCCACGAGGATCACGACGGACACCCTCGCAGAGGACAGAACGCCCGGCACAGAGCAGCCCTCCACGGTTCCCGCAGCGTCACCTGGGGCTGACAGCACAGCCTCTGAAGCCAGGGCTTGGGTCTGGGGCGGGTGGCACCACTTAATAGCTGTGTGATCTGTGATGGGTCACTTGCCCTATCTGCCTCAGTTTCCTGGTCTGTAAAAGAGAGATAATAATAATGTCTACTTCTCAGGGTCCTTGTGCAGAACAAATGAGCGTATGTGTGCCCGATGTGTCTGAGCACACGTACATGTATGTGTCTGTGGGCATCCTGTGTGTTGGGATGTGCTATCGTGTTAGCATTGGCTGCGATCAGCTAATACTATGTGTGATTGTTACTGACTTCCAACCATAGCCCGGTCATAACTGCCTCAACAACACAGAACTGCTTTCTTAGAACATATGTCTCTCTCTGTCTCTCTCTCTGTCTCTCTCTCTCTCTCTCTGTCTCTCTCTCTCTCTCTGCTGGCAGAGGCGGCAAAAGCGGGTGAAGCCAGTCCTGGGCTGTCCCCATGTGATTCCCACCGCTCAGGTGCGGAGTTTGTCAGAGCCGAGCCACACCGGCACCAGCATTGCCTACCTGGGCAGGTCCCCAGCACAGGGGACCCAGAGTGGTCAGGGCTGCTGTCCTGGGAGGAGGAGCCCTCCCCAAGGGCAGGTGCTGATCTTCTGGGGCTGTGTGCCTGGTGCTGTCCTTGTAGGCACACATCACAGGAGCAAGGACAAACTCAGGGATCCCAGGCTCAGACCAACGAGCGCAGTGCTTCTGCCAAAAAGAGACGGGTAGAGGGTGCCCAGTTGGGGGTCTGCAAGCCCCTCTGGTTAAAAAATATATAAATGTATAAGAATGGTCAGAAGCAAAAGTGAGTCGCTGGGTTTGGGATGTGTGTCTACAGGGGACAGCAGGAGTGACCGTGGGAAAAATGAAATCGTGGGGAGATTCTCAGGGGGTGCTCTGGGAGGGTCTGGAGAAAGAACTGCTCCTGCAGTAAGGTCTCTGCCTCCTCATGCAGCCCCCAGACACTCGCAGTCTCCATCGATATGGGGTGGCCGGGAAAAGGGCCCCCGATCACCCCGTGAGCAGGCCCCTCGCCCCAGAGCCCACAGGGCTCCTCCAGACACGCTGAGCAGGGAGCAGAACCACAGCGCACCAGGAGCCCCGATCAGAGCAGACATCCATCCGTCCTCCCTCCAAACCCCAGGGAGACCCCAGAGTGACATCTGCTCTCGGGACACCCTCAAGGAACAGAGCTGACAAGGAAGTGGCTCCCCAAAGCCTGTCTCAGAATTCACGGCATCCGCATCAGCCACCCCGGAAACTTCCATCGAGCTTGGTGTCCCGGTCTCCTCGAGCCCTCTCCGGGGCCGGGTTCCCAGAATAGAGGCGGCAGTTCCACACCCGCGTCCTCCTGCTGCCCTGACCTCCCTAAACAAAGGTGCTTTTCTCCCCGGCTCCTGGGGTCACCACACTGTCGTCAGACCTGGGCTTGTTTTCTTCCTACTCAGGCCCATCTTGGCTTCCCCTCACTCCCACCCCAGGCACCGCCGTACCCAGGAGACAAACCCCGTATTGTTTTCATAGACCTAATAAACGGCATCGCTCCCCACCTCCTGCCACTAACTCCCTGGCCCTCCCACGGCCCCTTCTCCTCTGAAGTCTCCCTTGTGCTGAGCGTCCCCTCCCCTGATGGAAGAACAGGAGTCTTATGTCAAGGCGAGAGAGAAACCTGCTTGTCTAACAGTCCCCTGCTCCAACATGTTATCGGGTGAAGATTCGGTCCAGAGAGGGGCAGCCTCAGTGGCCAGCTTACATAAGCCAGGTCCCTTCCATGGGCTCAGACCTGGAACTGAAGGCAACAAGGCGGTGACAGTGCCGGCGACAGAGCAGAGCACGTTCAGCACGCTGCCCGAACACATCTCTCATCGACAAGAGCCCCCCACCCTCCACACCAGCCCCTCGAAAAAGCCAGCCATGAAAGGAGCAGAAAAGGTTAACCCGTACAGACTGACCCTTCATCCTCACTGGTCAAGTCCACGCGGTTCCTCGCATGTGCCGGGAGGGGGCTGCTGGCGCCCGAGGAAGGCACGCCACCAGCAAGAAGGGCTCGCTGTCCTGGGCTATTCGAATGTGGGAGGCACCAGCATGCAGGAGCAATGACCAATAGGAGACATGTGTCATCCTGTCCACACAGACTCCTGGATCTTTCTGGCCTCACAGAGTTTGTGAATCTGCAAAGCAACCCCCAGAGCCTCCTGCTTCTGTCGGGTGTGAAAGAAGCTGGAAGGAGACAGCAGCCACCAGCCTCTGCAGCCAAGCGCCCCCAGCCCAGACCTCAGTCTCAGCACTGTCCACTCCCCAGCCACCCGGGGGCTGACGCAGGAGTGAAGCCAACCACCTCTGAGCATCGCGCTTCTGACCCCAGCCTGACTCTGTCTGTCCCTTGCTGCCCTCGACGAGGCCACAGGGGGCAATGGGCTCTCTGAGTCCTCACGGCCTCTGCGGCAGGAGTCTCACCCTCCTCCAGGCAGGCAGAGAGCGGAGACGACGCACTAACTAGTACAGGAGGGACTTGAGCTGCGGGAAGATGCGAGTGAGGAACCAGCAGACAAGAGAGTCCAGGTGCCGCCCCGCACACCTATGGAGCCACGTGCACGCACCTCCTAAGGCACGCGATTGCTTTAGTCTTTAGAGCTGGACAGAACCTCAGAACTTATCCCCAGTATTTTGCCTATGAAATAAACAGAGGCAGAGAGAGGTAGAGAAATTTGCTCAAGATCACCCAGCCACGAAATAACAAGCTCCAAGTGAGATCCAAATCCTTTGACCGAGTCCAAAGCAACTCTCATTGTCCCACTTTACATCACCAGTCTACAGACCGATGGGACCGAAACCTCTACAGAATGCAATAAGCAGGCCCTCAACACTCACCCGCACAGGGTCCTCGGTTTGGCAAAGGTAAAGAAATGACCAGCGCACACCTGTAGAGGCAGCCACCTGCCAGGAGTGACTGGAGTCGGGGAGGGAAGGTGTGGGGACCCAACCCTACCATCTGCTATCTGGCCCCATCTGGTGGACGTCATCCTTCTGGTTTAAGTGTCCAAGGGGATGATTCCAGACCCCGTGCTTGAACCCCAGCACAGTAACTCTCACTTTCTTGGTCCAGTCCAGGAAGACTAGCCCAGGAGCCCACCGTCCAACTGTCCGAGACAGGGCAGCTGCTGTTCCCCCAAAAGTCTAACATCACCCCCCATTCCACATCCCGTCCCCAGGACAGGAACTCTGGCTCCTCCCTTTGGCTCTGCCCTTCCCCCCAAGCCTTCCGACCTGGCCAGCTCTCTCCTGCCACGTCCTCGGTGCCTGTGGGTCCACGTAACCGTGGAAGGGACCTTGGCTTATTTCTCACATCGCCCCTTTAACTACATCCCAAATTCTCGACCACTCTTCCTCGCGGCTCTGCTGCTGCGCCGGGCGCCTGCCCAGGCAGGAAGCATCTTTTCTCAGCAGTGCATCGTGCTTTCGGAGATTGCGCCCCCTTCCTCCTGTAGGAAGAGCCCAGAAGCTTCTCCCATCTGCAAGCGGGGATGTTCTCACTGGCGTCTCTCCTGCACAGCTTTCCAGCATTTTGGGATGACTCTCACCCTCCCAGGTGGTCCCAGTTCACACTCTAGGCAGGGCCTGGGGGGATGGGTCCTCAGGTGGGATAAGGCGAGCCCAGCCAGACTGGGGAGGAACCAAGCTCCTCCTGCCTGTGGAAGGAATCGGAGCCCCGACGGCCCTCACAGCTGTGGTGCGTGAACAAGGACTCCGAACTCAGCCAGGAAGCCCACCTGGGAAGGCCCTTCTCACCTGGCACTGCACACCCCGCAGCCCCTCACTCCCGGGGACTGGAGGAAGAAGCGCAGGCTGCACGGAGACAGACACAGGAGCCAGCCCTCTCCAGTCCCCCCCTCAACACACACGATCAACCCCCAGGTCTTAATACTCTGATCTGATAAAGAAAACGAGGGAAGAGTCACAGATTGGAGGCTGGGAGCTGGGCCAGGCTGCCTCTCTCTGGGACGTCAGCAGGGAAGTGTCCTCCTTCACCAGGTTCCAGCCAGGTGCCCAAATCCTGCCTGTTTGCCAAAGCAGGCGGACGCCTCCCTCCCAGCTGGACCTATCAGGCACAGCTCTGGCCTTTCTCGGCCATCCCACTGGACGTCAGCGCCAAGCCCTCAAAAGACACACTAGGAGGGCCACAGGGCCACCTAGAACGAACACCTTCACTGCCTGAACCTAAGTGGCAGATTCCTGACCAGTGCCCAGGGTGAAGGGGCCAGCGAAAGGCAGGGGCAGCAGCGGAGAACACCAAAACCAAAACCAGAGCCAGCTGCCAGAGGGCAAGGGCCTGGCAGCGCCTTTAGTTTTGCTTTGACCTCAACCCCTCGGCCCGCTCCACCCTTGTTAGCTGTCCTGGGCCCCCTGGCGGGGCCTCCACCTCTACAGCAGGCAGAGCCGGTGGAATCAGACAGAGCAGGCCTGGAACCTGAACCCCCCCATTGCTGGGTGACATCAGGCAAGTCACTCTCCCTCTCTGAGCCTTGCATTCCAGGTCTGTAAGATGACACTGTTTATCTCCTCAAAGACGTCATAAGGATTAAGAGAGATGTTCATACAGTACTGAGTGGAGGTCCAACAGACAGGAGACTGATGCTTTTCTCATAAGTGGCCAATCCCAGGAAATTTCTGGTTTACTTGACTGAGTGGAACTTTGTGATTCACAGAAAAGTTTACTCCAGATTGTTATGTCGCACACACTTGCAGGGGCAGAGGACGCCCTGTGCACCCCAGGAGGGGCGCGCACACATACACACAGATGGCCAAATTTGTCCCATGAAGCTGAGCTGCTCCAAGTTCCTTAGACTAAGAATCTTCTAAAACACACATGAAGTTAGACCCCAGTCCACCAGGTGGGTGAGTTTTTCCCTATCCAAATAAGTAGTACGGGGGAAAAAAAAAAAAAAAAAAAAAAAACCCTAGAGGGGTTTCTCTCTGGCAAACCAGGACAAACGTGCCAACTTCTCAGTTACCTAGAGAGGAGAGAGGCGGTAATTCAGGACCGTCTACCTAGGGGAGAGTTACTGTCCCGTGCTAAGATTTCCCCTACAAATAAAATGATAAGATAATAACCCATAATGCTCTCCCCAAATGGATCTGGACACAGACCTCCTCTTCTGCGTGCTCAGACCCCTGCTCTCCAGCACAAAGTCTTTATTGGTCTCCCTGCAGGGGTGAGAATAAAGGGGGTTTTGTTCTTCTCCTCCCCCCACCCCCCCGCAGGGCTGAGTGAGTTTATCTGACACTGCAGCAGTCTTTGTAAACTCAGTGTCCCAGGATAAACGCTCCCTTAAGAGTCGCTTGGCCTGGGACAGAGGGACCCTCTCCAGAGGAGAATGGGGAGCTTGTTCCGATGGTCTTTTAATATGGGGGGCGGGGTGTCACCAAGGACAGGCCTCCAGCACACTCTCACAGAAGGGTCTCTGTCCTAGGGCTACAATGGAGGCAATTCTTAAAGACACAGATGCTGAAAGGGGGAAGGAATTTTTTTTCCCTTAGGGGAGGGGAGGGAGTTTAGGGCGGGAAGGAGAAAGGGGAGTGGCGAGGACTTCTCATTCCCCAGAACAATTCGGGTTACAACAAGGCATCTCTATGCCTCCAGAGCCAGTGAATGCCAAACCTATCAACGACCCCCAGCCCATCCCGGTCTCCCACTGACATTGGCTCTGCAGCTCCCAAATCCAGGATATGAACTCACCGGCCTGCAAAACAGCATCTCATTTTTACCTAAGGGGAGGGTCTCTATCACATTGCCCTAAAGGACCAATCCTTTCAAGGCAGTTTGAGTGCAGCTGTTCACTTTGGAAAGAGGTAAGCAGAGCGCCTGCCCCACAGCCCTCAGATAAATAAAATTCTCTCAAACCTCAGGGGAAAGAGGGTCGTTTATTCTTCTAATGTGTCTATTTGGGTATAAGGTCACCACAAAAAGGACATCCCAAGCTATCAC
>NW_012153729.1:5060699-5082189 GCF_000956105.1 Propithecus coquereli
TTAGTAGAGATGGGGTCTCACTCTTGCTCAGGCTGGTTTCGAACTCCTGAGCTCAAACAATCCGCCCGCCTCGGCCTTCCAGAGTGCTAGGATTACAGGCGTGAGCACCTGGCCGAGCAGTGTTGCAGAAAGTGCTGGAAGCTGTGTGTCCACTGAAAATAATCTGGCATTTCTCCTTACCTACCTTGCTCATGGACATCTGCAGAAAACAGCGAGGGAGACAAGCAGACACCTTTGCTGCTAAAACTAGCCAAGGAATCATCCCCATTCCGAGGTACACGGAGAGGAAACTGAGCCCCCAGGTGTGGGGCAACGTGCCCAAAGCCACGAGGCTAATTAGGAGGCAGCGACTAGCAAAACGCCGGGGCTCTTGAGGCTAGAAACCAGGCACGGGGGATGGAAGCAGGAACTTCTCAACACTCCAAGGAAAGACCAGTAACATCTTCCGAGAGCAAGATGAGCAGCTGCCTTTACAAATGCGTGTGGATTCCTGAGCCAGAGCCCACTGTCCAAGCACCACCGTAACGACGCCTACAAACCAGCCAAACGGACCAGTGTCATGTCACCGTGTACCTACAGTTGACCCTTGAACAACATGGTTTGAACTGCACGGGTCCACTTACACTCGGATTTTCTTCCGCCTCTGCCGCCCCTGAGGCAGCAGGACCAGACCCTCCTCTCCCTCCTCCTCCTCCTCAGCCTACTCGATGTGAAGACAACAAGGATCAAGACCTTTAGGATGATCCACTTCCACTCAATGAAGAGTAAATGTATTTTCTCTTATAATTTTCTTAACACCATTTTCTCTTCTCTAGCTTACTTTATTGTAAGAATACAGTATATAATACATGTAGCATAAAATATGTGTTCATCGACAGTATATGTTATTGGTAAGGCTTCCAGTCAACAGTAGGCTATTAGTAGCTAAGTTTTGGGGGAGTACAAAATTATACACAGACTTCCAACTGTGCAGAGGGCAGGGGGTCGGCGCTCCTAACCCTGCGCTGTTCAAGGATCAACTTATTAAGTCATTAGTGGGTCAGCGTCAGGCCAGGTGCTATGAAACCTGAGAATGCACACCTATGATTGTATTGAAAAACAAAGACCCATGCATGTGAAACAATCATGGCAGTGTGCAATATTATAGGTTGTCAGTATTACAGAAGTTCAGAGAAGAGAAAGATTGGATGAAAAAGAAAACTTTCCAAAAATAGAGTTAGCACCCAAGCCATTGGTGGGTTTATTCAAGCGTAACCTGGGCAACCACTGAACGAGCATACTGGAGTCTCTGTCACCTCCAACTCTGCTACCACTCACCAGGCCTCGGGAGAGTAAGGAAGGGAGAGGAAACACAGCCCGGGAGGAAGGGAGCAGCCATCAGGCCACAGAGGAAAATGGGTTCAGACCCAGCCTCCTCTAGACTCCAGGCAGGAAGAGCTAAAAAGGGCACCTCCTCACTGCTCTCTCCCCACCTCGCTCCTGTCTGCCCACCCAAACTAACAGAGATGCCTGGGCTGCCTATTCGTTACATTTGCCTTGCACGTTAGAGTGTACGTGCCACCTTGACACAAGTCATCTCACTTAGGCCAATGGTAACTGCAGCCCAAATGCTACGCTTCCAGGGAAGAAGTCAAGAGCGTATCCAGCCACACCAGAGCAGAGACGCAACTACAGCCCAAGCAGATAAGAGCCAAGCAGCCAGTCCATTTCTTCCAGGTGGACACGGGGTTTGAGCCAAGAAGAGGAGGGAAAATATGTGGAAGAAGGAATCCAAGGTTCGCTCTACCTGGGGAATGAGACACACTCCAGCCCTGATTCCCCCACACCCCCCAACTTCAAGGCCACACAGGGCTCCATTCTCTACCCTCCCAATCGTGTCAATTGAAAGATTCTCTGTGCAAAGGGCAGGGCGCATGGCAGCTGAAGGGGAGTGCAGCGTGGATGGGCAAGGATTTCTCAGAGGGCCCCCGTGCCATCTGAAGGTGGCGTTGGTACAGCGTGGGGCAGCTCTCCACACTCCCCAGGCATCAGAAGCGTGAGCCTAGCAACACATCTGCTCCAAAAGCTCAACTCGAGCTCAAGGTGTAAGGTACACACAGCAGTGCCTGGTCAACTGAGAGTTAGAGCCCTTAAACACATTTCAGGAGAATGCCTTAATAATGGATCCACCTTCCTTCCCATTATCCCACTGAAACGTGTGCAGACAACCTCACAAGTCTCTATGGAGGATGCTGGGACATGCGTACACACACACACAGACATGCACAGATTCACCACTCTAAATGCCAACGATCACAGAAGTAAAATGTGGTAGAAATTCAACTAAGCATGCCCTGGGATTTCAACGACAAGGGCATCTATGATGTGGATGCGTGGTTTGGACATGGGCATCTCCTAAGCGAATAGACTCAAGACAGAATTGTGGGAAAACATGTGGACCTTACAGACAGACAGCCCTGCATCTGGATCCTGACTCCACCACCTGCCAGCTGGGCAATGACGTGCCATCGCTGACGGCTCTCTGAACCAGACGCCACCCCTGCAGAGAGGCTGTGAGGATGGCAATAGAGAAGGGGGACGAGGGAGAAGCCTGGAACCTGGGGAGCATTTAGTGAGAGTCTGTCCCAGGGAAAACTCCAGTAAGTGACTCTTTCCATTAGTTCTGGTGTCAATCACCTTCGCATTGGCTTTGCTGCTCACCTGCAAGAGAGAGAAGTCTATCTCCCGCCGCACTCCTAAAAGGATGCAGGCCTCACCTCTGTCAGCACAGGGAAGAGGAAACACTGCTTTAAAGCTGTCAGTGGGTTACTGGGAGGACACAGTGAAGGACGAATCACAGTGACAGGGACATTATGAAACCCACCTGAGCTGTGACTTCGAGCGCAATCCAAAAGAAACAGGAATCCACGCTTGCAGCTAAAGGCTGGACGGATTCAGTCTTGTGCCACCTTCGAAGCAGACCTGCTTCTGGCTCTGCCACAGACCAGCGGGGTGACTTTGGACAAGTAACATAAGCTCTGGGAGCTTCAGTTTCCTCGTCCGTTATATGGGGCGATACTAACGACAGCGGCCAGCACGCTTCCTACGACACGCAGCACCTTTAATACACGATAAACACCTCCTCTCCTCTCGATTCACCACCCTCCCTAAAACGGTTTTCATACTGGAGCTTTAGGCAGGAATAATCTATCACCACGACAATGAGATTTTTCTCCTAACAATGGCAAATGAGGACAGCTAGCAGCACCTGCCAGGGCAGCATGGCTTCCTTTCAGAGCTCACACAACCCATGAGTGTGACTCACTGCTCCTCAAACAAAGCCTACCTGTGTAACCTGCGGGCAGAGCAAGCAAAATAGAATCCCCCACCTTGAGCTCAACTGCCCGGAGATCAAAGCCGTCTCTCCACCATGGAGCACCCAGAAGTTCTGCTTCCAAGTTGGCACGAGAATGTGTGAACACAATGGAGCCATCTAAATCAATCCACTTGTGTGGCTGCTCTTGGACAAGCTCTCTGTCTGGCCTCCCTGGGTTCTGTCTTCCTCCTGGGCTGCCACACACAGGAGCCCAGTAAGAAGTCTGCACAAATCCATTACCCCTGGCTCGTATCACCGGGCTTTTCATACCAGGAAAGGAACAAAATTTCCTCCCCAGGGGAAACTGGGAACAAAGCCATTAGTGTAGAGATGCTCAAAATTAGGGAAAATGTTTTGCTTTCTTTGAAGTCTCAGGTAAGAGGTGCCATTCCAAGCATCCAGTTGTTATTCCAGCAGCAGCTCTTCTTGCAGGTAAATGAGAACCCAGTCATGGCTGATGAATGGGCAGGCTGGATTTAGCAACCCCAGAGCCAAATTACCAGCTCCCTGATGGAATAAGACGATGTCCCATGCGAAAATAGACTGTCAGGCTCAGAGATTCAGAGGAGGAAAGAACTGCTGAGTGTCGTTCGTTTGTCACCTTTTACTGAGCATTAACAAGCCCCAGCATTCTCCGGGTACTAGGTACACAAAGGTAAACAAAACTATCTCCCTGCCTCCAGAAGCAGACACGCTGGCGCGTTACACAGGAGTCCAGTTCATCCACAGCCAACATTCAGTGGTACGTCCTTGCATCTCCCTCTGCTTCCCAAGGGCCCTAATTTCCATTCACAGGATGCTGGTGGCTCCGGGGAGGGAAGCTGCCTCCACCCACAGGTCCAGGTGTGAATCAGGTGACCAGGGGAGAGCGGATCCATGCGTCCCACCTCCTGGGCACAGGTGTGGCTCCAGGGTCAGCCCTCAGGAACGCTCACAGAAAGCCACTCTCTCCTTCTGGGTCTACAGAGGAAGGAGGCCTGCCAATGCTGCTGCCCATTCTGCTCTCGGGAGAGAAGTAAACTTAAGAATGAAACTGTATACAGAAAAGCAGAGAACAAAAAGAATCAGAGAAAGAGAGGCAACAAATCACCCCAGAAACACAAGCCCCAGACTTCTCAGTCATGTGAACAACCAAAAGACTCGATTGTTTCAGCTGGTTAGAATTGGTTCCTCGTCTGTAACCTCCAACTTACAATGACCACCCTAAAAATAATCTTCCTTTTATGGATGAGGGATGGGGCCCAAAGAGGCCCAGGGACATGTGCAAAGTCATACCAAACACCGGGGACTGGGGCAGGACAGGCCCCCAGGGATGGGCATGTGCCAAGTCTTGACTTTGAACCAGGGCTCCATCCTTTAAAGCTATGAAACCTTAGGGATATTCCTTAATGTCTCTAAGCCTCAAACGCCAGAGGTAATAATATCCCAGGGCTATGAGGACTAAGGGAAATAAAGATTCTGGAAGCACCTTCTCCAAGCCTGAGTAAAGACCACCCTCTCTCTTTCCTGACATACCCTGCTGACTGGCGGCAGGTGCTGGTTGGGGATGGCCGGTTTGAACGGTGAGCCACAGATGCGGCCACACAGGCACCTTCCCCAAATCAGTGCCTTCAAACAGATGCCCAGAGCGACAAGAGCCGAGAGAAAGGGTTTGCAGAAATGAGCCAGGTTCAATCACAACTGGGGTGGGGGGCGGGGAGGAGCAGAGGAGGGGGACATGGGATAATAAGAGGACAGTGAAAGTGTCAAAGGTGACGATGAAAGCAATTCCAGGAAAGGCCGAAGGGCCCAGTGGTCAGGGAGGAATGAAAAACCAGGCCCATCTCAGCTTTTTGGTTAACCACATTCCTGGTTTCCACTTAGAAATTTAATTAAAAACCCAAACACCTGAATTTCCCCGCTGGCTTGCCAGTGGCCACGGATTCCCTGAGATTCAAACACACCTCCCTCAGCTTATCGCAGCCAAAGGAGGAGGGGTCACAGGGAGGCGGTCACAGGGAGGCAACCCCTCCACTCCCAGAGAGAAGCAAGCTTCCACGCATGGGCCAGCCCTGTTCTGTCATCCCAACCAAAGGAACATCAGCTCTGTTTCTCACTACTTAATTTTAAAAATAAAAAGAAATATCACAATGAAAAAATAAAAATGGAAGAGAGCCACATTTATGGTGGCTCCAAAGTCTCAAGGCCACTTTCCTCTGACCACGTGTGGGGAAGGTGCAGAGGGTGCAAGAAGACAGAGCCCTGCAAAGGCTGGGAGCAAACATTGTCTGTCCCCCAGGGCCAGTAAAACCACTTACTGCAAACGCCTAACCCCCCAGAGGCTGGATGCTGGCTCTTGGGACACCCCATCACGACCCAAACAGACGGAGCCTCAGAGCCTCTGGGCTCAGACTCAGCCTCAGGAAGGACACCCTAGAAGGGAGGTGACCACCCTTAACCCAGCTACTGACCTGGCTTTCCCCAGGAGCTGCCACAGAAATCTGACATCGCACCCTTGGGCTCACAAAGGCATTTCTTAAGCCACTCGGCTATGCAGAAAAGCATTCTCTATTAAAGAAAAAAAATTGCCCACTTCTAGCGAACTTTATATATGAGAATGTGACCCTGCAGGCAGGGCAGGCGTGCAGAGAGGATTCACTCTCGAGTCCTCCCAAACAGTGAGTGCAGTCGCCATCCTCCCAGCCCTGCCCACCACCGTGACACTCCCAGATACCCGCCTGCACCCTGTAAGCCAGGTCAGGAGGCAGAGGCCGAGGGTAGGGCTCGTGCTGCTGCATCAGCATCTGTCTGAGTCGCTGCACTCACCTGTGCCTTAGTGTGCCTTCTGTAGAACACAGACGACACCTGACTAGGGGACACGGGCACAAAATGCACTTGCAAAACTCCAAATAACCAGGACCTAAAGAACACGCTGTCGTACTCCGTAATATTCTGAAATAAAAATAATTAATTAAAAAAAAAGGCCGGGCGCGGTGGCTCACGCCTGTAATCCTAGCTCTCTGGGAGGCCGAGGCGGGCGGATTGTTTGAGCTCAGGAGTTCGAAACCAGCCTGAGCAAGAGAGAGACCCCGTCTCTACTAAAAATAGAAAGAAATTAATTGGACAACTAAAAATATATAGAAAAAACTAGCCGGGCATGGTGACGCACGCCTGTAGTCCCAGCTACTCGGGAGGCCGAGGCAGGAGGATCGCTTGAGCCCAGGAGTTTGAGGTTGCTGTGAGCTAAGATGACGCCACGGCACTCTAGCCCGGGCAATACGGTGAGACTCTGTGTCAAAAAAAAAAAAAAAAGAGCGTGCTAGATCACCGAATCTTTTCATTTAGAAAGGATACCTGCAGCAGACTCACAGTGCCATGTACGTAAACTCTGCTACGCCTCATTTCCCTGGGCACTTAAATCTCCGTGAAGACGGCTTCCTCAAAAACTAGAAGCACTTCACACACTTTAGAATGGCTATTATCACACACACACACAAAGAAACAGACAAAATAACAAGGGTTGGCAAGAAATTAAATGCTTGCGCACTGCTGGTGGGAATGTACGATGGTGCAGATGCCGTACGAGACAGTGTAGTGGGTCTTCAAAAACAAGAAACATGGAATCACCATATGATCCAGCAATTCCACTTCTGGGGACACACCCAAAAGCAACGAAAGCAGGAACTCGAACAGATCTTTGTACACCCGTGTCAACAGCAACGTTAGCCAAAAAGTGGAAGCAACCCAAATGTCCACAGACGAATGGATAAACAAGATGTGGTCTATCCATACAATCGGATATTATTCAGCTCCGAAAATGAAGGAAATTCTGACACAGGCCACAACATGGATGGATCTTGAAGACATTAGGCTAAGTGAGATAACCAGACACAGAAGGACAAACAGTGCATGATCCACTTATATGAGGAACCCAGAGCACTCAAATTCCTAGAGACAGGAAGGAGAATGGAGGCTGCCAGGGCAGGGGCAGGGGAGTAGGGAGTTATTGTTTGATCGGTGCAGGGTTTCAGTTGGGGAAGATGAAAAAGTTCTGGAGATGAATGGTAGTGATGGCTGCACAATTATGTGAATATATAATACTTAATGCCACCAAACTATACAGTTAAAAATGGCTAAAATGGTCAATTTTATGTTGTGTATATTTAATCACAATTAAAATGTTTAAAATTTTTAAAAATCAGTTAAGTGAAGAAGGCCCAACTGCAGAAACCATCATTGTCACTTAAAACTTAATGAGGTTTCACTCCCGTACTTGTCCCCAAACAGCCAGCATCTCAGACCCCTTCCTTTGCATGCCTAAAGCACAAAAGAGCCCCTCCTTCCACAGAGACTGCTAAATCTTTCAGTTGGCCCCAAAGACTAGAGCCCCATGCTAAAGAACCACAGGGGTTGTCCCAAAGTCTAAGGAAGCATCCAGCAGGCACTCAACATTTGTAGAATTAAGGAGAGAGGAAGTCTACAGGCAAACGACTGGAAACACATCTGTCATTAGGGAAAGGGACTACTCCATGGATGGCTCAAACAGCGTGCCCTGAAATCCCTTCTCAGCCGTCCGAAGGGACTCCGGGGAGGCAGGCAAGTATGGTCTTTCCTGGTCTGTTCCAGTGAGGCTTCCCCATCCAGTGAAAGAAAAGGAAAACAAATTGCTCAAGTGAAATGGGGTCAAGGACCCACTTTTGAGGCTAAGGAGATGGGTCTGTAAACCATGAAAATCAGACCTTAACAATCGGCAACTTCCCAACTACAGGGGCCTTGCAGACCTGGGAGAGAGAAGGGAGGTCTGATTGATTTCTGGGGCTCCGGAACTGCACCCCCCTTGATCACCCACCCAAAGAAGCCCCTTCCGTTTAATGACACATGAAGGCACCTGGTTTCAAGACGTCCATGCAAAAACCTGTACCAACAAACCAAACACGGGAGGAGGTGATGATTCACGTTACAAAAAGAATTCTTGTACAGAAACTTGCCACTTCAGCATTCTTCCAGGTTGCACGATTCCTCGGGGCCTTTTGGGTATCATGTGATCAACCAAGATTGGTTTTGTATAGACATTTTTCCAGGCACAGACCTCGTCCGTAAAGCAGGGACGCCCAGATGACTCTGAACGGGGGCGTCCTTCGCCATGGCGTGGTTGAAAAGGAAGAAATTTATCCAGGACCATTCCTGTCCTCTTATGAAGGGAACAGGGTGTATGTACCACGTGAAGAGGGGTGCTAACTTGGTGTGGAGGACTCCAATCAGCTCCGTGATGACAGTGACGTTGCCTAGAACAATGGTTGCCAGAAACAGACGCAGCAGTGGTCTGTGCAGACACGCAAACCAATGCACCAGGAAGCTGCCTCGTCAGAGACATCGTCCAACCTCCCAAGGACATCACAAACCTGAGCGAAGAGACTGCAGATCTACTTTATTCCTGTGGCCCAGAACTGCATTTCCTCTGTCATTCACCCAAATGCAGCCACTTCTGTCTCAATCAAGTACAAAGGGCACCTGATTTCAAGACTTCTGCGTAAAAACCTGTAGCAACAAACCAAATGAGTACACGTGGGGGTGAAGACCAGGGAGAGGTAAGCCAGGAAGTCTTCCTGGAGGAGGAGAAAGAGAAAAGCTTTGTGGTTTCATAAGTTTCTGCAGGGAAAGGCTCAATTTAGGCTTTAGATGGCCAAGAAGTCAGTCAACTCCCTCTTAAAGTGTCTGCCTGTGTAGGAATGGCCTGGGGAGCCAAAAAGACTGCTAAGGGTATTCATTCTCAACAAATTCTTCAAGCAATTCACAATTTGAAGACTAGGGGACAGGTGGAGCAGTCCCCAAGGGAACAGTCTGAACTGGACCCTCAGGGGTCTGGGAAGAGAAGGCAGAACCCACAAGGGTCACCGAGGAGAGGGATGGGCAGGTGTAGACAGAAGCGCCGCTCCAGAACTGTTTAGTCACAACACCCGGCCCCTCTCCCCCGAGACTTCCTGTTATGCTCCTCACTGGAGTTGGCTGGTTACCGAAAACAGCTGTGCCAGTTCAGGAGGAGAAAGAGAAAGAGAGAGAGAGAAATGAATATTTTTCAGTTAACGAGCTATAAAGCTACGGTAGGAAGGTTGGGAGTATTTCAAAGAGGAAAAGAAAAATCAAGTCTAGGCAACCATACCCCAACAGGAACAGAGAAACTCTATCTGGACAACACAAGTCTGTTTTGTTGAGATTTAAGTAACCTCAAAACTTCCTTATCCCAAACAAACATCACCCACAGTCAATGCAGGCAACCACTCCAAGTTGGAAGACAGGGCGACCCCCAGGCAGGCAGCCCCAATTCCTGTGTGTCTTACTGTCCGACGGTTCAGACTCATGTGGTCTATTTGCTGTAGAGGGCAGGAGAAGGCCTCTTTCTTGGGTTTCCTCAACTTCACACGAGCGCACTCTTGTGCAAAGAACACGGGGAGCCTCCACCCACATCAGCCACTTCCGCAAACCCCAAACCCTCCACCCCTCTGGAGAGAAAGCCTCTAAAGGAAAGGAGGCTCACTCTCTAGCCCCAGATCGCTTGACAATACCCCAAATGCATTCTTAGGTCAGAGAAGAAATCCCTGTTCCTTTCAATCTGCCCAGATAACCAGGAAATGCTATACCTGCTGGGTTTGCGCACTTAGCACCCCGGACACACCTGCTGCTCCGGCCGGCGTGAGTCACCGGCGCAGGCATTGCACAGTGTACTTGTCAACAGCGGGTTCAGTTGTTCGGCAGCTTGCTCTCACGCACACCGGATGTCAACTGTCTACCCCCCAGAAGACGTGTCAGGACAGATTGGGTATTAACCCAATTTTTACCCAACAACATATTCCCGGTGGAGGTTTGGGGAGAGGAGAAGAGGGGGGCACACAGAGATGCTTTCCCTACTTATGGGCAGGACTGCCACGGGCCCTGGGGGGTCTGAGATGGCTCTGCTGCTATCAACAGGTGGGCGCGGGTGGTTAACCTGGGGAGGAAGATGGAAGTGACGTCCCAATTTCAAACATTCTCCGGAACAAAGACCATCTGCTGTGCCCCTACTTTTTACAAGACAGCATTGTAGGATCCAGAATTGGATCCTGGACCAGAAAAAGGACATTAGTGGGGCAATTGGAGAAATCTGAATAAGCTCTGTAGATTAGTGAAAAATATTATACCAATGTTAATGTCCTAGGCCTAACCGCTGCACCATGGTTAATGCAGTCAGATGTTCACATTTGGGGAAGCAGGGTAAGAGATATAGTGGAACTCTAGTACTATTTTTGTAAGTTTCCTATAAATCTAGATTTATATCAAAATCAAAAGTTACTTTTTTAAAAAAGGACAGCATTTTTTTTAATCCAGCTGCCTAATACATCTTAACCTATGGTATTGCTAAAAAAAAAAAAAAAATGTACATCATAACCCTGAAGGCAAATTTTAAGTTATTCTCATACCAGTGCTGATCAACTATTTGATGCAAAAAAAAACAAAACACTTCATTCACTCAGCTGCTGTTCACACTGCGCCCATTCTGTGTCCACGCTCAAGATGTAGTATTGTCTGATGGATAAGCAATGTCCTTTTCCTCCAAGCCCCACCTCAAAAATATTCACCAATAAGGGCATTCCTTTGGCTTTAGACATGAGTCGGACTTAAAGCAAAGATAGCAATTTCTGGGAATTTTCCAAAGGAAATAAACCAAAAATGTGGACAAATCCTCATGTACAAAAGATGCTCACAGTGCATTACTTCTAGGGGTAGAAGTTTGGAAATACTTCAGTGCCCAACAATAGGGGAATTGTCAAGCAAATTATGATTCAGTGCCTGCAGTGAAATACAGTACCACGAAGTCATTACAGGGGAGAAGCATTCAAATAAAATTCAGGGGAAAAAAGCAGGAAACAAAGTTGCACATACTGCTGGATTTCACCAATGAGGAACTATGTCAAATTTCCAGGATTACTGTGGGAACTGGATGTTATTTCCTACTTTTTGCACTTCGTTGTAGTTGTCTCTAAAAGGAGGAGCATAGATTACTTTTAAAATCAGACAGGGTAGAGGGGTGGTTGTCAGTCAGCGGGACAGTTTCAGCAGCTCCTCTCCCAGGGTCCTGCTGAGCACAGAACTGGGGCACGGGAAGGGCGTGGGACAGGGACGCAGAGAAGGTGCTCCACCAACCTGGGCAGTTCAGGGACCTGGATGGGGGTGGAGGCAGCGGAGGGCCCCAGCTCTGAGGGGAGAGGGTAGTGACAACAAACACAACCTTTTCTTCTTCCTCCCCAGCAGGTGTTCCTCAGAGGCCCTGGAACCCTGAGCAGCGACCAAGGGAGACCCCTAACAGCCTCCAGGAGTTTTCTGCGCAGAAGGGACTTCTGGGTGGGAAATGGATCCTCACGGACAGGTTCTAAATGAGAACCTACAAGCTGGAGGATAGGGGTGGGGGTGGAGAAGGGAATCTGACTGCTGGGAAGGCATCCCCAGGAAACCTGCTTCAGGGGGAAGGTCCTGCAGCTGAGCACAAGTGCCAAGAAGCGAGCAGGAAAAGGAGGATCCTGGCTTATCTGCACATCAAGGGCAGAGTCACTCATTCATTCAGCAAACCTGCATTCAGTGCCCACTCAGTGACAGGCACCACGCTGGCCCAAACAAAGCAGACACAAAAGAACAAGGAGAGGAGGAAGCCATGGATACAGGCACAGTTTGCCTTCGGGTCAGGAGTTAAGACTCCAGCCCTCTACCCGCAGGACCCAGGAAGCCTCTTCCATTAACAAGTTGCGCCGGAAAGGGGAGGAGGGTGCTGGGTGGACGCACTGGACTGAATTCCTGCCGCCTCCCACCTATTCAGAAAGCCAGTCCGCACCCCGGCCAGACGCATCCCCGCCCCGTCCTTGCAGTAAAGCCGCCCACCAAACGCCCCCGCCCCCAGCCCCAGCGGTGAGAGAGGCTCGTCCGCGTCGCACTCTCCGAGCGCTGCGCCCCAGCGCATCTCAGGGCGCCGGTGGGCAGAAGCCGGAGGCACGACTCCCGACGTAACGGGCCCCGGAGGGCGACCAGGCTAAAGGGCAAGTGCAAGGAGCAGAGCTGGTGCGGGGAGGACGCGCGGGGTCTCCGCCCGGCTGAGGCTCGGTCCCGCGAGGCAGCCTAGATTTGGCAGCGCCGGAGGCTGAAGGACGACGACCGAGGACGCCTAGCTTGGGGGTGGTCGCTGACCGTGACCCAGGCGAGTCAGCGCTGCCCGGAGGCAAAGGGATTACTAAAATGACCTCCAAGATTTCCGTTACAAGAACAAAAATCCAATCTGGAATCTCTAGACCTTCGGAAAACGATGCGGGGGGCGGGGGGAGGGAGTCAAATGAAATCCCCTCCCCCGAACCGCAGGGACGCTTACCTCCAGGTTGGCGACCCGACTGTTAGGTAGCATGAATCCATCCAAGGCAGGCGACGAGGTCGTGGGTCTTCCGAGCCCGCTGCTACACACCAAGTAATCCACGGTAAGGGGTCCGGAGACCCCGCCCCATTCCCCGCTTTCCATCCAAGGCCAAAGCGCAGCCGGCCCCTGGCTCTGCGCTGCCGACCCGCGGAGGTCGCGGGCGGGGGGATCGGGATACCAAGCGGCCGCATTCCGGTCCCCAGGGGTGGGCGCCCTGCGGAGCCCGGCGAGCGCATCCTGCCTCCCCGCGCTCGGAGAGGACGCAGGCTGGACGCAGCTCCTCGCCTCTCTTCGCTGCGCATCTTCGGCCCGAACCCAAAGATCCTCGCCGGGAGAACCGCTTCTCCTAGCCGGAGAGCGCCCAAGGCAAGCCTTCTCTCGGCCTCGGCTTTGCAGGTCCACGAGGCCAGGGAGGCCCAGGGTGGGCGCCCGCGGAGCAGAAAGTCCCCGGGGAGAAGCGCGGAACTGCAAGCCGGGCTGCGGCGGCCGCGTCCTCCGGCTGCCACCGCGCCCCGCGCGCCCGCGCCGCCTCTGCGCTCTGCCGCCCGCCGGGCCATTCGGCGCTTAAATAGCAGCAGGACCGCGGCGGGGCGGGGCGGGCGGAGCGCAGGGAGTGGGCGGGAGGAGGCCGAACGGCTTCCTGGGAATCATAGTTCTGTTTTCCCGTCTCGACAGGAGCCGAACGACAATATTGATAGGAGTGGTTGCGGGTTGCCCGCAACGCTGCCCTCCCTTGCGCCCTTCCTGCACAGGTAAACTGGGGTTCCAGTCCCGCCGTCAGTTCCGTTAGGGCTAGTGTGACCTTTGCGCATAAGCTGGGTCACACCAGCCCCCTAAACATCGGTAGCCCTGGAGTCACGTCAGCCCAGCTGGCTTGCAGTCCCTGCCTGCCCTGCCACCAACAGCTCTGT
Organism: Propithecus coquereli; assembly: GCF_000956105.1. NCBI lineage: Eukaryota > Metazoa > Chordata > Mammalia > Primates > Indriidae > Propithecus > Propithecus coquereli. Next base: position 5,074,375 of record NW_012153729.1, read on the forward strand.
GACCCTCGAGAAAGAGTCCGCTACGGGTGTGCCTTCGACTCTTCCCCCGACACACGAGAATGTTGGCATCTGCTTCTGTAGGGCTGTGCACCGCCTCGACCACGGTCGCTGTCGGCCCACGCAGGATGGTGTCGGGCCCCATCTCTAATATGAACAGCTGACATTTCTTTACAGTTGGGAAGTGCTAAGTGAACTTGGCTTCAAGGCCCCCCTTCCACAAACCAGTTGCCACCCTGAGCCCCTCCTAGATTAACACTGTGGAACTGCCACTGCCCTGATGCGGGCTTTGGTTTCTGTAGCACCATTCACGGATCCGGCACTTGCCACTGAGCGCCTGCTGACCCTGGGAGCATAGGGCAGGAGTCCGCCCACAGGGGCTCACAGCTGAGAGAGGAAGAATCAGCGCCATGAAACCCAGGTGGGTGTACCAGGGCCTCTAAGGACCAGGGTCCCTAACCTGCCTGGGGCATTTCCAAGCCTTCCAGAGGGCTGATGTCTGAGCTGAGCTGGAAGGGATGGGTAGCAGGGAGGCCAAAAATAAGACACACAAGCACAAACAGCAACGACAACAAAGGCAGGCAAGGATTCCTCCACCTGTGTGGGTGCAAAGGAAGGGGACAGGCTGAGGAGAAGAACAGGGACTTTGGATTAGTTCCCTCTGGCTGCCGCAACAAGGTGCCACAGACAGGGAGGATGAGAACAGAAATTGATTGTCTCACAGTTCCGGAGGTAGAAGTCCAAAACCAAGGTGTCACCGGGGTTGGTTCCTGCTGAGGGTTTCGAGGGAGATTATGGCTGTCGCTGGCTATCTTGGGCATTCCTTGGCTTGCAGATGCATCACCCCAGTCTTCCACCTTGCGCATGGCCTTCTCCCTGGATCTTTTCACATAATCCCCCCTCTGTGACCATCTCTGTTTCTTCCATTGTGTCATTTTCATAAGGACACCAGACGTATTGGATAAGGGGCCACCCTGCTCCAGTATGATCTCATCTTAACCAACTACATCTGCAACAACCCTATTTCCAAATAAGGTTACATTCTGAGTTCCTGGAGATTAGGACTTCAACGGATTGGGGGTGGGGCACAATTCAACCCCTAACGGGTCTCCTATGCCTTGCTGCCCATTGTGACTAATCAGTCCTTTTGATAAGGGCAAGCATTGATGAGCAAGGTGAAATCACTAAATCACTGAGGCTGCAACAGGAGGGGAGACCCAATGAGGGAAGGCCACGGACATTGGAATCTCTTGGGCCGGGTTTCCCTGTGGCCAATGGGGCTGCTGGAGAGGAAATGGCCTGGTCAATATTCAAGTAACAGGAGGCACCTGGGTGTATTCCCCTGGGTGAGGGGAGCGCGGGGGCGGGGGGGGGTGGCCAGGGAGGAGAGAAGGAAGTGAGGGAGTTCCTAGCTATTCGTGAAGCCAGTCTTTGACTTTCCACCTGCTGCTGGACCAAACTTTCCCCCATTCAAGTAGCAGGCTACAGGCAAGCTCAGATTTGGCCTTGGAAGCCTGGCTCCGCCTGGCGCTGTCTGACATTCCCTGAGAGCCAGTGGCCGGCAGGGTCTGGTTTGGCCACCGTTTCCATTGTGAAGCCGTAATTATCTCTTGTTTCCAGGTGAGTAAGAGAAACACTGAGACCAAAGCCAATTCCAAAGGCAGGGACATCTGATCTCCCTACACCTTCCCCCACAGAATGCTTGGGATAAAATCCTCAGTGTTGCTCGTAGAGCTGCCTGACTTCTTGGCTTTCCAGAGCACAGGGCTGCGTGCCTGTAGCTTGCACAAGGGCACCAGGGCATCTTAAAATGGCATCAGTGCCCGTCGTTGCTTATGCATGGGTTATTGTTTTCTCCTGCATTCTACTTCATTCTGCTCCTCAGTTTTCTTAAATTTCTATACAGCAAACATTAGTTACTGAATGATTAGAAAAATACAGGGTGCAATTAATTTTAACTAATCATTTATTTCTCCTTGTTGCCATGAGATTGAATTGAATTGAAGCTGGAATCGCATCTCTTCTTTGTTCAAAAAGCCTCCAGATATCAGTATGAATCCATGGTTAGCTCAATATAAAGATAAACCGTAGATAGATAATAGAGAAATAATTACAGATATGTATATATGCACAGACTGGTACACACACAAAAATCCCCCTCCTCTCTCCAGGGCCCAGGGCAATGGCAGCCCAGTAGCTGTGCACACAAGACCTTTGGTTTGTTTCTAGTACCATTGTCCAATAAAAGGAACCAGACCTCATTGGAGAAACAGCTGATTCAAGGACTGGGGCGGGAAATGTGTAAGATGAGCGTGGCGCATCTTGTAGTGCCAGAAAGTAAGAAAGTGCCAAAGCACACTTACACACATGCACACACACCACAGTGATGGAGGGGCAATCAGAGGATACAGAAACCAACTGAAAGAGCTCCTGATGGCAGAGTTGGAGAACAATTTCAACAACAAAGTAAGTAAAGTAGTATGGGATTATAACCAAAGTATAAAATTAATATTCATGAGTTCATATTCCTATAATTAGGCGATTAAACAAACACACAGAGGAAAATAAACATCTGTGCAGAAGAATTTTAAAAATTTATGTAGATATGCTGCCCACAAAGAGACGGGGCATAACTGTCCACTTAAGTGTGGGCTGCGTGCGTGACGTCCTTCCGGTGAGTAAAGTATGGAAAGAAGGGAACAAGAGCGACCCCTCCCCATCTAGTCACGAGAAAAGCAGCAGGCAATTCCAACTGAGGGGAATTCTACAAGATACCTGATCAGTACCCCTCAAAACTGTCAAGGCCATCAAAAACAAGGAGTGTCTGAGAAAGTCACAGCCCAGAAGAAGCTAAGGAGACATGATGACTCAATATAGTATTCTGGAGGAATCCCGGACCCATGAAAACTGAATAACATATCAATATTAATTTGTAGTTGTTACCAATGAACCACATTAATGTAAGACGTAACAACAGGAGGAACTGGATGTGGGTGTTTGGAAACTGGAAACTCTGCACTGTCTTTGCAACTATTCTGTAAATCTTCTAAAACTGAAATGTTATTTTAAAAGTTCAATATAAATTTAATACGAATACACGCAACATGATTAAACGATTGCAATATCAACTCTCATGTATCAAGTTTTCCTCTTTTGTGAGTAGATTCATGGCTCTCTACTTTGTTCCATTGGTCAATTTTTCTAACTGTACTGTTAGCATGCTATCTCACTGCTAATACGTTTCTTATCCCTTAATTTTCAGTGGGGTCTTTCACCCACTTTGCCTTCTTTAAGAGTTTTTGGGGCTGGGTGAGGTTGCTCACGCCTGTGATCCTAGCACTCTGGGAGGCCAAGATAGGAGCATCACTTGAACTCAGGAGTTTGAGGTCAGCTTGAGCAAGAGTGAGACCCTGTCTCTACTAAAAATAGAAAAATTAGTTAGATATGGTGGTACACAGCTACAGTCCCAGCTACTTGCGTGGAGGCTGAGGCAAGAGGATGGCTTGAGCCCAGGAGTTCGAGGTTGCAGTGAACTATGATGATGCCACTACACTCTAGCTGGGGTGACAGGGGGAGACACTGTCTCAAAAAAAAAAAAGTTTTGGGGCTATTGTTAGACCTCTACATTTCCACATTAAATTTTGAATTAGCATATTAAATCTCAGATTAAAAGAAAATAAAAATTGTAGAGGAAAAATACCTTCAGAAGTCCCTTGTTAGCCACAAAATTACATGTAAGCTCAACAGCCTGGCATCAAAGCGTTCTATAGTCTGACCTTAATCTTCTTTTTCATTCTTATCTCCGATGCTCCCTGAGAAACTCCCTGTGCTCCAGGGAAACTGGAATATGTGATGTTTCCAAGAAGACCTCAATTTCTCCAGTCCTAACTGTGGCTCCTCGAGCCTCCTCTTCCCAGAACACCCTTAGCCTCTGCTTAAGGGGTTTTGTATTCATCTTCTGTCTTTTGAGGCCAGCTCACATGCCACCTCTTCCATGAAGTCTTCTCAGATGCCCACTGATGAGAGGACGCCACTAAACCTCTAAGCACCTCGAGTCCCTTTCTAGGCTATTAATAAGTTTCTTGAGGTCCTGCATTTTATTCCTCTTTGTCCTGATCCTCCTGTCCCCACTGTTGATTGTACTGCATATAGTTGAGGCTTATTAGATAACTGGAAGTTAAATGTGCTTGGAACTGGGTTCTTGGTGCCAGCATACACTTGTCTTTATAGATAGAACCAATGCCACCATTGTAGTCACCGCTGACATTTTCTGAGAGCTTGCTATGTGCCAGGCACTGTTCTGAACATTTATTTCATGTCATATAATCTCCCAAGATGCCAACAGCAAGTACTATTATTAACCTCATAATAGAGACAAAGACATCAAAGATGAGATCTGTTAAGCACCTTACTTAATGTTGCAGAGCAAATAGCAGAGCCGGGGCTCAAACCCAGAGCCCTCTCTCAGAAATGCCTCCACCCTACTCCAGAGAACATATCTTCTGATAACATGTCTATAAATTTGGCAGCAGCAAGGGCTAGATCTTTTCACACTGTTGTGTCCTCTGCACCGAGGTTCATTCCAGGAAGAGTAGGTGCTCTGCACAAGCTGGTGTAAGAATGCGGTTGGACAGGTGCACTGGGGAAGCACAGTCCTTCCCAACAGTGGGCACCCAATAAATGCCAGTGATCCAGGGAGCCCACCTGTTCTCCTGTCCTTCCTTCTGCGCCCTTCCTGCCCTTCGTGGGTTCTTGCATCACCCGTCCCACTCCCCCTTGTTGACAGGAGCATCTAGTGTATTCAACAGAGCAATTACGGAATCCTTCCAAAGTTCTCCGGGACGTGCCATAGTGTAAGCATCACCTGAGACCTTGTGAAAACTGCAGGACCCCACACTGAACACCGAGCATCAGATTCTGCATCTTCTGATGCACACTTTTTTAATTTTTAATTTTGCAAATGGACATAAACCTATACAGTCGGCCCTCCGTATCCATGGGTTCTGCATCCAGGGGTTCAACCAACTACAGATTGAAAATATTTGGGAAAAAAAAAATCCACAAAGTTTCAAAAAGCAAAACCTGAGTTTGCCTCATGCCACATTGTTATGCCGAATCCACATGAATGAAGTGATGCATAGGCACTTGCATTAAGTATTACAAATAACCTAGAGATGATTTAATGCGTACTGGAGGATCTGAGTAGGTTATATGCAAACACTAAGCCACTTTATATCAGGGAATTGAACACTGGCAGATTCTGGAGTCTTTAGTGGGGCCTGGACCAATACTCCACAGATACTGAGGAATGGCTGTACATAATTTTAGGATTCTTTTTAAATTATCAAGTCAAAACCTCTCGGACAGAGTGTTTTAAACAAACGGAACAATATCCTTCATCTCGTTCTGCAACATTCTTTTTTCTGTTAGCAACATGTTTTGGAGAACTCTCATAAATCTAGCAGTTCGAGGGAGATATATCATTAGGAAACATTTGACATGGAGGAAATTCAACACAGGTCAAGGCTGGCCTGGTGCCCCGCACTGTGTGTGAATCTCCCAGATCACAGGATACGCACACTGGCTGGTTCAAATAGACAGGTAAACTCGGTACTGATATCCAAAAATATCGAAGGGCAGATTGCACAAGGGAAGAGCCAAGAGCACCGTGGCACGTTCGAGAGGTGAGAGGGCGTGTCACTGGCATCTGATTACAACACCCGAGTTGCTGGGTTTTCACACTCGGCGAAGAGATAAAAATAACTAAGAAACAAGCAGTCCCAGACATGCCAGCAAAAGGCGCTACCGTGTAGTGGAATGGGTGGTCCAGAGCCACCAAAAAGTTTCGGAAGGGGTGAGCCAGTCCTTTTGATTTTCAAACAATTGGAAGAGTCATCCCACGTGATATATAATCACGAGGGGATCGTCAGAGCTCAGACCTTTCATGTCACAAGAAGATCCAGCTTTTCTCCATCATCTTCTTCTCCCCTTTGCTTCCAGCCAGGCTCAATTCCAAATAATAAACAACAAAATGTATTCACTGAGCACTTACTAAATGTCCCGCTCTGTGCCAAGCATTTACGAATATTTAATGCTCACAGCAACCCGAAGAGATAGGAAATACTCATCTGCAATTCACCCTGTGTTACAGATGAGACCACCTAGACCCAGTAACTTGTACGGAGCCACACGGCCCCTTCAGCCACCTTCCTACTCCATCCTCCTGGCTTTATCAAGTGGACTCACCCCTCCTCTGCCTCCAAGAGAACATCTCACCTCTTGGATCCTCACATTCTGAAGCTTACCTCTCCCACGCCTCTGAAAGTGTCCTTTCCAGGGTCCTGGAGGCCTGCTAACCACCTAATTCAGGAAGCTGGTTCTGGCTCTCTTAGTGTTGCCCTCTCTGCTGTTCCTTTTCCTGAAATCTCCTCTTCCCTTGGCTTTTGCAATAGTGTGCCCGGCACTGGGTCTCTGCCCCGTTTACTGACTATGCTCCCTTCCTGCCCCCCACTGTGGGACATAGCCCAGGCTCCAATCCAGATCTGTCCACTGGCTTCCCTTCTTTGGTACCTGTTCGCTCTCACACCCGATCCTGCCAACTCCGTGGCTGGCTCAACTCCAGGTCTGCCTTTCTACATCATTCTACATCATCTCAACCCCAGGCTGTCTAAGAACAGGCATCTATAACCACCCGCGAGTGACACCCCACTCAGTTCCCTTTGCCTCTGAATTCCACAGTGGATAATTCCAGAAAGAGACTGCTCCCTGCCTCAGCCATCTGGGACCCTTGCTTTTGTTTTTTCTTTCTTTTCTTTTTCTTGCTGCTCCTGGGGCTTGTTCAGTCCTTTGCAAGAGCATCTCAGAAGTGCTGGGGGTTTAATCCCTCTAAGACTAACCCTCGAGCAGTTAAGGAAGGGAGTCATTGGATAAATGGTCCATCTTCTCCATCCTTTCATCTGGCGTTCTGAAGTTTATTTCATCCAGTTCCTTGGAGGGTCTCCAGTGAGATTCAGCCCTGTATGCCCACAGCGTAACTCTCATTAACCCAGCATTTACTGACTTTCCTCCCTCCCAGTTCACTCTTTGTGCTTCCAAAGATAAACTCGCAAATCATTTACGCACAAATGCTTCTCTGCTTCAAGAAGAGTCCAAAATGAGACTCCACCCACAAATCAAATTTTCTTTCTAGAGTCTTTGCTCATGCCTACGATTTTCTAAGTCTCCCAGACATCAGGGTTGGAAGCTTCGGAACTTGTTTTATTCTTTGCTCTATCCCTTCCACCCTGCTGAGTCTTTCTGACTCATGCTTGAAATGTCTTATATTTCCATTATTCCATTCTTCCCAGCCTAGTCAGTTCCTTATAACCTCCCACCATAACCCCCCACCCCACCACCACCACCACCACCACTGCTCACGCCATTCCGTCTGTCAGGAATGCTCTTCAGACTTTGCTGGGCTTGTCCTTATTGAGGGCCTCCTCTGTGTCCCACCTTGGGCCAGGATGTCCTTCAGGCTCCTCTGGGATGGTCTCGCCTACCACCCCGTCCCAGTGATGGCTCTCTTTTCAGAATTTTCTTTACGCTGCAGTGCACTCATTCATTTGACCTTATGAATGTGCACCATTGGTTATTTAGACGTGTACATTTCTGGGTCCTCTAATAAATTTTTTTTTTTATTTCAGCATATTATGGGGGTACAGATATTTATATTACTTATGTTGCCCTTGCCCCCCCCCAAGTCCGAGTTTCAAATATGTCCATCCTTCGGGTGGTGCGCATTGCACTCTTTGTGTATGAAAATACCCGTCCCCTCCTCCC
>NW_012153729.1:5082279-5103116 GCF_000956105.1 Propithecus coquereli
CTTAGTAGAATGCGTTCCAGCTCTATCCAGGAGTATACAAGAGGTGCTATATCACCATTGTTTCTTAAAGCTGAATAGTACTCCATGGTATACATTTTAAGTGTCCTGAGATCAAGGAGTATATCATATGCTGTATTCTCTCTTTCTATCTTTCGTTCTTTCTTTCCTCCCCTCATTAAAGGCTCCATCGACATTGGCTGGTTTGACTGACAAGGTTGCACCGCTAACAAAATAAATGCAGGTAATTGGTGCTTTCACAAACTTAATTATTCCCCAAACTGTACTGAACTAAGCTATAGATATCTCACTCACAAAACACAAAACTCCACTCGAAAGCTTGATATTACAGCAGGCTGCCCAAGCTGGTAGACTTAATCAGCCTGCATCTCCATGGCAACATCATTCTACTAATCAATATGTTTGACAGTTTGTGGCATCATGACGGATGGGATAGAGTTGGCGGTGTTATCACATACGGAAAGGATAGTGTCTGTCCTACAGGTGCTGTGAAGAACGTATGTCACTGGCTTTTTGTCTCCAGATTGAACAATGGTGACCATTCATTCATTCATTCAACAAACATGTATTTGGTACCTGGTAAGCATCAGACACTATGCTAGGCAGTGGGGATATGAGGAGAAGATGAGAGTCAGGTCTTTTTCTTGGTGGGGGAGCCGGAATAAACAAGTGAATGACTAAATGAAATTATTGTAGAGCATGGTAAGAATAAGGAAAGACATAAACCTGAGCTATAGTAGAGGGAAAAACGGCTCTGGCTTGGGAAGGCTTCTTGAGGAAGGGACTAGTTACAAACCTGATCAAAACTAAATCGACCATCGCTGGTGCACACACACCTGCACATCTGACACGTGGTGTGAGCAACTCGTCTGGTCAAAGGCTTCCTGGGGGAGGCGGGCTTGACTTTGGCCTTAAAAGCAGATGGAGAAGTTTGGAGACAGGGTGATGTGGAGGTGGCTGAGCTGAAGGCTAGGGAGTGGAAAGGAAGTGCATGCCAGGGGATGGTGGGTAGAAACATCGAGAAAAGCAAAGCTACGCTCTTCTGCTAGAGCAGCAGTCCCCAACCTTTTTGACACCAGGGACTCGTTTGGTGGAAGATAGTTTTTCCACGGATGGGGTGGGGGTGGGGCGTTGCTGCCTCGGCTCCATCTCGGATCCTCAGGTGTTGGATTCTTGTGGGGAGCACACAACGTGGATCCCTCACATGTGCAGTTTGCGGTGGGGTTCGCGCTCCAGTGAGGGTCTGAAGCTCCCGCTGATCTGACGGGGGGCGTTCCGGCGGTGATGCGAGCCACAGGGAGCGGCCGCGGGTGCAGGTGGGGCTTCACTAGCTGGCCTCCTGCTGTGCAGCCCCGTTCCTCGTGGGCCACACAGACCAATGCCAGCCTGTGGCCCTGGGGTTGGGAACCACGGTGCTACGGGACAGTCAGAACAAGTGTAGCACAGGCTCATGTCCAGGGGAAATGTGGCAGCCAGCGCTGAAGCTGCTCAACTGCGAGCCCACATTTTTCCCCAGGAGTGGAGTGGCTTCAGAAAGCCCCAGACAGCCAGGAGTCCCAGCACCAGTGACAGAGAAATGGGACCGATCTAGAATACACCTTCTCCCTTTCACAGAACTGGCAAGATCAAATATGGCAACACGTAAAGGGGCATGGTGTGTGTGGGAGCAGAGCTGGGGACTTCCACCAGGCTCCTTGGGGCAGCGGGGAGGACAGCTGGAAGCCCTGCCCAGATTTTGCAAGAAGCTTTGTAATGCAAATATGCCCAAAGACATCAGTTCAGGCATTCACCTCCAATGCCCTCCCTTCTCCCTCCCTTGGTCATTTCTTCCTTTCCAGGGAGCAGGTCAGACAGGTGGGAGATGTGATCCAGCACTGCTGGGAAACTGCCTCGCCCCACCCCACTCCTACTACCCCCTGTAAGGAGGAGGCGCACACGGGCGCTCCCTGTGGAACACTGAAGCTTTGTTTGCTGGAGGTTCTGAGATCAGCCTCTTCACTGACCACACCCTGCACCGAAAGTTCCATCTCCTTCTTCTCCAGGAGCTTGGGGGGCTAGGAGGGAAAGGGAGAGAGAGTGGCAGAAAGGAGGGGTGGCTAATAATGGCCTGCGTGCATATCCACGCCTTTCCCCCAACCCCGGTGAGGTGGGATCTGTATTACCCTCCCTCCTTTACAGATGAGGAAATTGGCTTAGAGATACGGAAAACCGTGACCCGGGTCATGTGGGGGGTAGATGCCTGAATGGGCTCTGCACCCCAGTTATTCCATGCGTGCACCTGCCTCCCTGCCGGTGCCGCTGCAGAGATGGTTCTCTGTTGGAGGAATCCCAGGTGGCAGGAAAGAGGAGGTTCAGACTCAAGTTCTAGGTCATTCTTCAATTAGCAAAATGTGGGCTTCCTCTGGGAAAATGAGGGGTTGTCCTCATGAACAAGTCTCCGGTGAGGCTGTAAGCCATAAGTCTTTTTCCACGGGCTCTGTAGAAAAGGCACAGCCGACAAGATAGAATAACAAATTATCGCATTGTCATTCAATTATTCACTCATTCATTCAATTAAATATTTGAGAGGCTTCTAGGAGTTGAGCCCAGGGCAGGGAGAAATGACAAGAATATGATCCTTCAGCCTAGAAGAAAAAGACACGTTCTTGGGGAATCCATTTAATACTTTCATTTTGCAGAGGTAGAAGGTAAGGCCCAGAGAGGGCGAGCAACCCACCCGAGGTCACACAGCACGGCAGCAATAACCACAAAGTTCTAGGGTGGCTCACCTGACAGTGGTGCCTATCAGTGGTCCAGGCTATCTGAAGAAGGTAGGAAATGTCACTTGGTTCAACCTAACAATCCTGTTCTAGATCCACTAAGCCCAGAAACTGAAACCGGCTTGCAGAGCCTCACTGTAGGTCTCCCCAGGAAGAGGAATCAGCCACTGGTCTTTTGGCAGAAATCAGCCACCCTGCAGATGCCCCAAGGGGACAAGAAGCCCTGATTTGCTGCTATGCTTTGGTGAGGCTGGGTCCTGGGCCCGACACTGAAGACATCCCCTCCCCCAGACCAAGTCTCCATCAATATTCACCCAACATCTAAAGTTCTGATGTCAGGACTCCATAGATCTTCAAGCCAATCTGTCATATCACAGGTGAGATTTTCTATCCAAAGAAAATGAGACTTTAGTCTGATTACCCAAGACTCGATAGGTATCCCAGGGACAGGCCCTCCCACGCTATAGATCACCGCCTGACCTCCCCACCTGGCTGAGACGTCCCCGAGTAGGAAGCTGCAGAAGGTTAAGAGAAGAGACGTCAGGGCCGTGGCAGGTGCTGGAAGAGTTGCCGTCTGTCTTTGAAAGCTAAGGTTAAGCCACATCCGATGACCTCAGAGGCCATGCTGGGTGGGCACAGGGCTGCAGCGTGGCAGACGGCCAGCCACCTGCCGGGGCAATGCCTGAATTCTCAGGGAGTCACTGTATAAATCTGACCCACAACAGCATGTAACACACCAGAGGCAAAGTTTAAATACGAGCCTTGATTTTCTCATTAATAAATCCAGTGGTTCCCCTTGCAGAGACTGAATCTAGCCACTAAATAAACCAGAAAGAAAACTACCTTGAAAGGCAAATAGTTTTTCAGGTTAACCCCGATCCGCTTCAGCAGAGAGGGGGTCATAAATGCCTCGAAAGCCATTTATGTTGACAAACTATGGACGCTCAGGGACATGGGACTCAGCGCCTGCCTAAGGGGTTTGGTCTCTAAGGAGCCACAGGCTGGAAGGCACCGCCTGCTCTGCTTCTGCCATCCCCAGCAGGGCTCTAAGGAAGATGGAGCCTGCATGAGGTTTAGAAAGATTGGGTAGTGTGAGAGGGGAAGGGAGAAAAGGAGGCAGAAAGTACCATTTCTGCTCTTCAAACACACCAATGGGGCAATCGCTCGTACCTGCAACACCCGTCTTTGCATAAGTGGCTCGTTCACACCACTCAACCCTCTGCCCAAATGTCGCCTCCTTAGAAGAGCCCTCTCCAGCCACGCTGTCAGGTGTCTGTTGTCTTCGAACACAGTGCTCCGTGAACTGGACGTAGTAGACACGTCCCCAACTCTCATGTCTTGATGAGAAGAGACCCCCACCGAGTAACACTCCTGATCACTCTCCCCCCGTGTCCTCAGAGCAGGTGGACGGATTGGTGGGTGAGAGCCACGGGTCTAGGTTTCTTGAGTGGGAGCTGCTCATTCACTTAAAGTCTATCCGGATCGGACACCGAGTCTCAGAAGTGGTCCTGCTCTGCAGATCCAAACTTGCTCCCAAAAGATTGTCCCAAGAGCTAGACTGGGAGGAGGAAGGGAGAACTCAGGTGAGCCCACCTGGTCCATAGCCAGTCGGGTCCTCCAACCCAGTCCGATCATGCTCAATCTAACACTGCAGCTGCACCTGTCTGACTGTGGTGTCCATCTCTCAGTTGGCTTAGAATCGGCAGGCCCTCCTTAAACCCTTTCCACATTTGTTTACTTTGACCTCTTCCCCAGTAGAATGTAACCGCCAGAATGCTTGGTCTTGCTCACCTCTGTATCCCTAGTCTCTAGAAGGATCTCCAGCACCAGGTAGGTGTTTATCACATATCGACAGAGCAAATAGATAATCACTATTAAGGATCTACTATATGCCAAGCATGTGACAGATGTCTCATCTATCCCCTCAACACCCTTTGTGGACGATGCGATTAAACCCATTTTGCAGATGGAGAAAGTGGGATTCACAGACACAGAGTGAACTTCCCACAGTCACACAGCTGGTGAGCCTCAAGCTAGGCTCTGAAGAGCAGGGGACTCACTCTGCAGTTTCATCACTTGCAACCGCACTGCGAGTTCAGCACTGTCGGCAGCAGTCATTTCAAATGGAAAGAACAACTCTTTAATGATTTTACTTGACAAATTGACTTTTAACCTACCTATTTTCAAAAGACATCCAAGTCAAGAAGAAATAGAATATCCAAATAGACCTATAACAAGTAAAAAGAAATTGAATTAGTTAAAAAAAAAAAAAACAAAAAAACCTTCACATGAAGACGAGCCAGATGAGTAGCACTTCATGGATGAGTGCTACTAAACACTGAAGGAGGAATTAACACTAATCCTTTACAAGCTCTTCCACAAAACGGAAGAGGAGGGATCACTTCCCAATTCATTCTATGAGGCCAGTATTACCCTGAAACTGAAACAAGACAAAGATGTCAGAAGAAAAGAAAATTACAGAGCAACACCACTTATGAATAGATGCAAAAAATTCTCAACAAAATACTAGAAAACTCAATCCATCAACATATAAAAATATCATACACCATGACCAAGTGAAATTTATCCCAAGAATGCAAAATTGGTTTAACATGTAAAAGTCGATGTAATACACCATATTAGTTGAATAAAGGACAAAAGCCACATGATCATCCCGATTGACACAGAAAACACACTTGGCAAAATCCAATGCCTTTTCATAATAAAAAAAACTCAACAAACTAGGAATGGAAGGGGACTTCTTCCATCTGACATAGGGCATCCATAAACAACCCACAACTAACGTAACATTTAATGGTGAAAGACTGCATGGTTTCTTGTCAGGAATAAGACAAGGGTGCCCACTGTTGCCACTGCTATTCAACATTGTACTGGAGGTTCTAGCCAGAGCAATCAGACAAGAAAAGTAAATACAGGCATCCAGATTGGAAAAGAGATGCAAAACTATCTCTATGTGAAGATGGCGTAATAACAACAAGTGTTGGTGGGGATGTGGAGAAATTGGCACCCACATGCTCTGCTGGTGTAGCCGCTTTGGAAAAGAGTCTCGTGATCCTCAGATGATTAAACACAGAATTAACACGTGACCCAGCAATTTCACTCCTAGGTGCATAACCATGAGAACTCACAACATATGTCCACACAAAACTTGCACACAAATCTTCACAGAGGCGTTAATCATACTAGTCAAAAAGTGCAAACGACCCAAAAGTCCATCAACAGATGAATGAATAAAATGTGGTCAATCCATGCAATATTTATATTATTCACCCATAACAAGGAAGGAAGTACTGATACATGCTAAGAAATAGATGAACATTGAAAACATCATGCTAAACAAAGAAGTCAGACATGAAGGCCACTAATTGTATGATTCCATTTATGCAAAATGTGCAGAGTAGGCAAATCCATAGAGGAAGAAAGTAGATTAGTGGTTGCAGGGGCTGGGGGATGGGAGGAATGAGAAGTGACTGCTAATGGGTCTGCGGTGTATTTGGGGGTAAGGAAAATATTCTGAAATAAGACAGTGGTGATCAAGGCATGACTCTGTGAATATATTAATACTGAAAATCATTGAGTTGTGCATTTTAAAAGGGTGAACTTTATGGAATGTAATATTTCAGTAAAGCTGTTATTTAAAACAATGATTTGAGATGCCTTATAAATTATGGTCAAGATCAGTAACACAGGACACAAGTAGAGACAAAGAATTAAAGGGAGCCGGGAAGAGCAAGCCACTCTTGAGTAAGGAGGAGAAAACACTTTTTCTAGGTAAGGACCTGGCCTGCATCTGGTGCCACCTGAACTTTGGGAAAATAAAGCACATTTGGAGAACACTCTAATTTTAATGTTACCTAAAGTGACAACACGATAATACTGATATCGCTGAATACCAATATCACTGAAAACAGTTGGAATGTAACATTTAATGGCAAATGGTGAGATCTAGAAATTCCTAACACGAGCCTGGGAGCCAAGAACCGACCGTCTGCCCTCCGCTCTTGGCCATCTGAGTCACACTGTTGACCTGCACTTCCGTACGTGTGTTTGATTTCACGTCAATCACACATCGCATTTCTGGCTCACCTCCTGGCTTCTGGCCAGGCATTCAAAACTCACCTATGAAACGAGAGGGTGGGGCGTTCTTTCCTATTCTAAAATCTATGACTCCAATATATGCCATGCACCCCGCACTGTGCCTGGCCCAAAGTAGACACTAGCTATAGATTTGTTGAAATAATTGAGTTAATAAGGTATGGGCTCACTTTTCTTCTTGTTGTTCAGCAACCTGTGTTTTTATGGAAACCCATACCAGATCGGGGTGTGTGTGTGTGTCCACGTGTGTTTAATTAGACAATATAGAAAGATAGTATAACATAGTAGTAAGAACATGGGTATACGAAATACGCAAAAATATTCCATGCTCGGGTGAGAGGTTTTTCTCTGTCTCTTTTCCCTCTGTGGACAAGGAAGTGTGTAGCCTCCATCACCAGCAGAGAGCTAGCAACCTCACAGGGCGGCTAGCCTTAGGATGACAGCGACTCTGGGGCTGGGAGAGCTAAACTGAAAGCATCTGGGCCCCTATGACATCATTGATCTGTTGGATCAACTAGTCCTACCTCTGAACTTGTCACTAGATGAAATAATACATGTCCTCACTGTTTAAACCAGGTTATGTTGGGGTTTGTGTCACTTGCACAGAAAGTGTCTTTGACTAATAACCAGTGCAGCCAAGGCCCTAGCCCACTCTGGTACTGTTTCTGCTGTGTGATCTTAGAGAAGTCACTCAACCTTTCTGGACCTGTTCACTGCATCTCAAACGCAGGGAGAATTTTTCCTATCCCTTCTTATTTTGCAAGATGCCTTTGAAGAGATGACAATGAGATGCAAAGAGCCTATGGAAACCTGAGGCAGTGTTGGGATTATGAATTCCATTACAGGCTCTGCCCTCTTGGATCTTAAACTCTAACAGGCTTCACGATGTACTTTTCTGAACATTATGTCATTCGAGCTTCATGTCCACACTTTGAGGTGACAGGCATGGCAATTCCCATTTTTGTAGATAAGGAAACAAGGTCAGGGGCGTTGAGTGATGTGCCCGATAGAGCGGCAGAGCTGGGGCTTGAACCTGGATCATCTCATTTTTCGTCCCTTAGTCACCACCCTGCCAAGTAACTAAAGTGCATCTGCCAGCAACCAGAAAATAGTGATTTGTTCCTATATTGACACTGCAATGACTCAATTTATTAATTTGCTTATTGCACTGATAGCTTCTGTTAATACATGTGAATCCAATTGTGTCTGTTGAGCTAAAAGTCTCTTTATGCTAAGTTTGTTTCTAAAAATAATTGCTGTTTAAAAATGCCTATAATGCACATTCTTCTGCCTAGTACCCTCTCTTCCTCTGAGAACAACACTTCCCACCTCCTCCCCTGGGCCTGGCAGGAGCAGCCCTGTTCTTATGGCCTCCTCCCTCCCCTCGGCCACAGTTGTTAGGTCCGAGGATGGACGTCTGACTTTAGCCAATCCAATCGGAGTCCTACCTTGGGATTTTGCCAATTCACGCTGAATGAGGGAAGCAGTCCCTCGGTGAAAGCTGCAAGATGTAAAATTCAAAGGCCAGTGAGTGCTCATGTTTCCTGCCAAGTGAAGAAGGCAGATCTGCAATGCGAGAGGAAAACAGTTCCACGTGTGCCCTGAAGATGGACTATGTTGTTCCCATCGTGCCTCTCGACAGTTCATTCTTTCTTTGTTTTTGTTTGTTTCCTGTTTTTGCCCCAGCATCCTTCCAATAAATGCCTCTGGATCCCCACTAGTTACAGCTGGAGAGCTGCTCCTTGCAACGGAAGGTTTAGCTCCCATTCCAGGTGCTAAGAGGTCGTGATGAAGAGTCACAGACACTACTGAGATGGGGCAGTGATCGGCAGTGATCGGAGCATGGGTGCATGCACATGTTTAAAACAGGTTGATGCTTATAGACTACCTTCCAGATAAAAATTTTCTGAAGTTCTTGAAAATGTCTCAATAAACTTGAACAGAAGGTCCAGTCCTCCCACGTAGAATTCCCTTGTGCTCAGGTGGTGACGGTTCCACTAGAGGCGGCTCACGAGCAAAGGGTCCACCTCTGCCAGCACCAGAGGGAAGAAAGTGGAAGCTGCTCAAAGGGAGTAGCTTCACTTGGACACAGCAGCTCGTGTTGGTATTAAGAGGAAGCCTTGAAGTCTTCTGGAAAAGTCATCAGCAGATGCAGGATGACAAAGAACTCAGAAATGTTAACGAGCAAAAGATCAAGAACCGGTTTATTAATGTTCAGAATGATGGAAGAAATCTAGAAAATTTGTGAATCGTTTCAGCTTAAAAAGCTTTTCTTAATTGTCATGATTATTTGTCCAACTTTTACAAGGCCTCTGTTTGATCAAACATGTCATGAGTGAAAGAAGAGAGACAGGATTTGTTCTGTGTGTCTATCGACTGTCCAGTGTTTGCATGAGTCAGGGTCCACACTGGGGGACTGAAGAGAGGTTAAGGCCGGAATTATATATGACAGGATGGGCACAGTTCAGGGAAACCAACAAGGGGACGTGCAGGGCTTTGGGGCCAGCAACGGTGGGAAGGCTTGGCCCCCACAAAGTCAGAAGGGGCAGGGAGCGGGACGCGTCCAGAATCCAGGGACAGCAGCCACAGAGGTGGACCTGCCTGCCAGGCATGGAGGCTGCCTTCCTCCACCCTCTGATCACCTGCTGCACCAGCTGAGCTCAGCGGGAACCCAGGCGGCGAGACAGCCGCTGCTGCAGTCCTACAGGGCAGCTCCTGGGGCACAGACCAGCATGGGGCAGGGAAGAGATGGGGCCCAGATGGCAAAGGGAGGAGACCCAGCCCACATATTAAGGATGTTTCCACCCTGGAGGAAGTGTTGGGGGGGATGCTAGCCCTGACTTCCCACCCAGTTCTAAACTGCTCTTGCTAAATGGCTTTGGGACATCTACCCCTCACGCCTGGTACATCCAAACCAGAGCGTTCGGTCCTGATCCTTCGCTGGACGCATCCTCTCGACGCGTCGTACTATTTCTCTAGGTCTCTCCTCGAGGTCACCCAGGCTCCAAGACTCAGGGCCACGGTCCGATGTTTCCCTCTCTCGCCCGTCCTGTCTTTTCTCGTTTTCTTCTATCTGGACTGTTGACGTCTACTCTAACCGGGATTGCTGATCTCTTCCCTTTGGACGTTCCTTCCACAGCACGGCCTGATTAATCTGTCTGAAACCTGCCGTGCATCCATCGTGAATCACCTGCCCAGGTCTGAGCCAACCCAGCCTCTCATCGTTCCCTAAATACGCCCCACGCTTGCCCGCCTCTGTTTCTCGGCTAAAACTTTTCCTTTGCCTGGAAAAGGGGCTGCCCTTCCTCTTTTTCTCCTGAAGCTGGCTCAGCCTTCCTTCATGCTCCCCAAATTTTGATCTGTCTTTCCTCCCCTCTCCCTAGATATTTTGCTAGATGTACATATCTCGTCCTACTTTCTGTAGCTGCAATTCAGGGGCATGGGCTCTTTCTTACTTTCCTTACCGCATTGTAACCTTGAGGGCCGGAACCATGCCCTGTTTGTTTCCGTAGTCGCCCCAGTACCTGGCCCAACAGCTGGCTCACGGTAGGCGTTTAATCCCTGTGCACCGAATGAATGGATGCGACTATCGCTTGGGAGGTTTTCCAAAGGCCATACGTACAATATATTTCTCGGTCTGTCTCTCTTGTCTACATAATGATACGAATCAAGGAAGGCCCCACTGAGCCCCACGTTGATTGTGGGGCATATGACTAATCCCACAATATACTTGAACTGCTTTATGAAAGCACTTCTCAAACAGCTTTATAGCACATCCAGGCACACACGGTTGGGAACAGATATCTAGAGATTTATGGGATCATTAAATGAACTAGAGGACAATAGGCATTGTGTTAATCACACAGTAAGAGGGATCCAGGGCACCTAGACCATCTCCGTGTGAAAAATCAGCCCTCGGGCCCCACGTAATCCACAACTCACCAGAAAGGACCCCACGAGGCATGCGTGAGCCTCCCCTCGGTTCACGGAGTCGGCAAGAGAGTCCGAAAGTCTTCAAGTCCCAGATGATCCGTGTGGGTCAGGGAGGATGGGGGTGGGAGAGAAGAGAGGAATTGTCAAAAGTGCAGTGATTTAGCGTCTGTCTCTTTCTTCCTCCCTGCCTCCCTCCCTCCCTCCCATCACCCAGCCTCCTGCACAAGGAACCATTGAGAAGGGACTGAACAAACGCTCCCTTATGCGGCGCCCACGGCGTCTCTCCCGGTTTGCCGGGGACAGCTGCCTGCAGCACGCTATGGTTACTCATTACCCGGTTCCCAGGCAGGAAAAGGAGCAAACTTAATAGACCTGAACTAACCCTCGGCTCAAATACTCCAGCCGTAGATAAATAAATAAGTCAGGTGTAGCAGGGGACGGAGAGGGAGGTGAAGGGAAGGGGTGGGCAGCGGGTGGCAGTACGAGTGGACTGATGGGGAAAAATCTGGAGTTTCTAAAAGGGAAGGGGAAGGATGGAGGGAGGGAGGGAGAAAACTCCCTTTGGAGAAAGGACAGAGGGGTGTTTGTGCTGCTTGCCTGTCCCCGCCTGCAGTGTGGACGGGAGGCTCTATTGGCCACTCGGGGACCTTGCGGAGAACAGGGAAAGGAGGGGAAAGGAGAGAAAGCCTGTTGCTCTGGTGTGAGATGGAGCGTGGGTTTTGCCTTCCTCCTGGCTCACAGAGCAGATGGTTGAGTCCACAGTCGCCACAGCCCCCGCGGAAGAGATGGGAGGACAGAAATGGAGAAGGCAAGGGACTAAGCGGCGGGGGGGACCGTGAGCAGAAAGCCAGTCGCGCCCCCACATTTTGCACGCATCCACGTGAGTGGTTCTCAGCTGGCACACTTTTGCACCTCCCTGCCAGGTAACAACGGGCAACGTCGGAGACATTTTTGGTTGTCACAAATGAGGGGCCCGAGCGGTGCTGGCATTTAGTTGGAAGAGGCTGGGATGACACAACACCCTACCATGCACAGGGCAGCGCCCCATAATAAAGAATGACCCGGCCCCAAAGGTCACAGTGCTGAGACTGAGAACCCAGCCCCGGCCACCCCTAATGTTGCAGGTGGCATCAGTTGACCTGTCACAGTTCCATAAATCCACCCACTCCCCCAGGTGGGTAATGGAGGGAAATCACAGAACTGCCCCGGCAACGGGGCGTGAATCATCTCCTTTTGACTAACTCTGCGGCCACGAACGCAGAGCAGGCACGACCACCAGCAGGGAAGGAGGGTGGGCATCGGTCAGGTCAGCGCTGCAGTCCCCGCCCCAGCATTCCTCAAACTGGGGAGGGGGCCTTTCACTCGGCCTTAGAATTTCTGCCAACCTTGGCACGTTAGGGGCCTGGGAGGTTGTGTTTTGGGTTTTGTTTTCTCCCGACTGGATTTGCTAGCTGGGTGATTTTACACTAGAGTCTCGCCCTCTCTGGACCTCAATTTGATAAAGTCGACGAGGGCAGGGACAGTCCCCAGTCACCACCTTGGGACCACTGCACAGTTCACTAAGCTCTTTCAGGAATTTAAAGTCCTCCCAGAAGAACCATCTGCAAGGTCAAAGCGTGACCCAGTGACGGTGGCCCAGTGCACAGTTAGTGTGGACAATTTCAAAGGCCAGTAGAGGGTTATTTTCCAAGGTGGCTGTGGCAGACAGGTGTCAGTGGGTCTAGCGCAACCCTCCAAGTGTTCCCAGGAAGCCCACGGGTCTTTCCACAGCTGTCCTGGGATAGGGAACCTACCAAGGGTCATTGACTCTGCTGCCATCACACCAGTTCCTGTAAGGTGTGTGTTGGGGGTGGTGGTGGGGGAGCTGGGGAGAGAAATGCGTGTGTGTGTCCATGTGGTGTGCACATGTGTGCGCATGTGTGTGATGTGTGTGCAT
Organism: Propithecus coquereli; assembly: GCF_000956105.1. NCBI lineage: Eukaryota > Metazoa > Chordata > Mammalia > Primates > Indriidae > Propithecus > Propithecus coquereli. The sequence goes on from NW_012153729.1 coordinate 5,095,042, forward strand.
GCACATGCGTGATGTGTAATGTGTGTGCATGTGTGATGTGTAATGTGTGTATGTGTGTGCTCATGCATGCAGTGTGTATTTGTGCATGTGTGCACATGTGTGATGCATTACTATGCGTGCATGTACCTGTGTGTGATGTGCCCATGTGTTATGTGTGCATGTACATGGTGTGCGTGTGTGTGTCCATACCAGCTGATCAATACCACAACAAGAAGACCACAGAAGATTCCAGAGATAAGACTGTCCTACGACATCTCTGACTGCTGGGCAGCTTTGAGGAGGCAGGATACCACCCGAAGGACCCAGGACGAAGCTATCTGAGTTTGATTCTTGTTTCTGCTACTTAGGAGCTACCTGAACTCGGGCAAGGTGTGTAACTTCTGCAAGAGCCAGTTTGCTCATCTCTGTAAAGGGGTAATAAAAGTGTGCCGCTGTGGGTCACAGGAATCAGTGAATCCAGGTGAAGCCCCCAGCGCTGGGCACAGTGTGAGCACTCAGTGGATGTTGGCTGCTCTGATTATCACTGCTTCAGGAGACAGTTCTTCCTTGAGTCTAACCTAATGCTGCCTGTTCCCTCCCCTGCCTTCCAGCGGACTCCATGCTCCACGGACTGGTCACAGAGTTCTCTGGACTTCACTTGCGTCTCAGTGGAGATGTGGGACCTCCGCCCTCCAGCTGTCCCCCGTCCGTCTGTCTCAGACAGGAAGGAACAGGGTGAGCTGATCACCAACATGTGGCCTCCCACATGCCTTGGGGACCCCAGAGCTTTCCCTGGTGGCCCAGCAGACTGAAAAAGTCTGGCTGGGATTCCCCCCTCACACCTGCAGCCGAAGCCTGCGATGCTTTCCCTCCTAGACCCCCCATGCCTGCCGAAGAAGTCACGGCCACAATGAAGCAATGACAGGCCCCTGTGGGTGTGCAGTCGTGGCCTGCCCTTCACAACCGGTTTGTCAACGCCGCCCCGCCCTTCCTCGCTGTTAGCTCTCCGCTTGCTTATCTGCCGCTGGAGACAGGAGTCTCAGTTTAATGGTGGCAAATTAATTATTGAACCCCACAGCCAGCTCCTCCCCGTGCACTCAGCAATCCCTCCCACCGCGTTGCTGAGGCAGGACTCACTGTCGGCTCGCCCTCGGGTGAAGGAGGTGACCCATGAGGGGACCACGGTCAGTCCCACACCCAGAGCGGGACCGGAAGCAGCTGCGTGCAACTCTCCCTCCATGGAGCCTCTCCAACCCTCTGTTCCCACCTCAGCGAGAGAGCATCCTTCTGGCGACACGGCTGCATTAAAACTCTTTCTTTGCATAACAGATCCGTCAATGGTGCTGCGCCCACAACCCACCAGCGTCTCCCCTGAGCCTGCGAGCACCTGTGCCTGGTCAGAGCAGACACGTGATCAGCGGTGAATTAACGCCTCACACAGGTTGGTCTCCTCTCCCAATTCAATCTATTTTATTGTGTAATGATTGGTATTTACAAAATAACACATGCAACTCATTTGTTCTAACATCGCTGATGGCACTCACGTCTGGGGAACTGCTGTAAGCACTTTCTCCCAATGACTCTGGGAAGTAGGTACAGCTGCCACGGATGTCTGCTTTACAGGTGCAGCAACTAAGGCACAGAGAGGTTAAGTCACTTTCCCAAGACCCCAGTGAATGGCAAACCAGGACTCAAACCCAGACAGAGCCCCCCGGCCTACGCAGCACGGCACGCTCTCTCACGAGGCCGCTGCCCTTATGGGAAGTAGCAAAATGAATACCCGGGACCCGCCGCCCAGCAGAAGATCCCGAGGATGCCCTGCGCCTCTGGCTGTCTGGATGCAGAGTCCGGAGTGCTCCCCGTGGCTCCACGGAACCGCCTCTGGCTCTGCTCATGCAGTCCTGTTGGGGGGCCTTGTCTCTGCTCCCCAGGACAAACATGCCAGATTTTGTTTATTATTCCCTTTATTTTTGTTGTGGCTTATAGATTACACACACACACACACACACACACACACACACACACACACGCGTATGTGTAAACAACACATAGCTTGGCTTTCTTTTCTTTTTTTTCTTTTTTTTTGAGACAGAGTCTCGCTCTATTGCCTGGGCTAGAGTGAGTGCCATAGCATCAGCCTAGCTCACAGCAACCTCAAACTCCTGGGCTCAAGCGATCCTCCTGCCTCAGCCTCCCGAGTAGCTGGGACTACAGGCATGCACCACCATGCCCGGCTAATTTTTTCTATATATTTTTAGTTGTCCAGCTAATTTCTTTCTATTTTTTTTAGTAGAGATGGGGTCTCGCTCTTGCTCAGACTGGTCTCGAACTCGGGAGCTCAAATAATCCGCCTGCCTTGGCCTCCCAGAGTGCTAGGATTACAGGTGTGAGCCACCGCGCCCGGCCAGCTTGGCTTTATTTTCGAACGTCATTGGGAACATCACCATGTTGCATGTCGTCTGCAATTTCCCCATCCTGAAGTCAGGAGCATGTTTTCCGGTATTTTCCTCTCTACTCCAATGTTTTCTCTTTACCTCAGCACTTCTGGGTATCATGGAAGCGATTTTAATTTATATTTAAGGACACATTATTTGTGAAACGTTGTAGAGTTTCTAAAATAGTTCTTCGCCCATCACGTCTTCTTGGCACATAACCCCCTTCAGTTTCTAACAACCCGGAAAGCTCTCTCTCTAAAATGGGGATCATAAAATGGAACCCAAATTTGAGAAAGGTTTCTGGGCACTTCTGGGCAGCCTGGGAATGTGGCTGGGCCCCGAGAGCAGTATTTCTTGGCTGTTTCACGGGGGACGGCAGCACAGCATTGCAGTGGGACTGAATGGGCTTTGGGGGCGGGCTCCCCTGGGCTTGAATGAATCCCCTCTGTCAACCAGCTATTAGCACAACAGTGTTACACGAAACACCTGGACGCTCAGAGGCATTTATTCCCACATTTACAGGCCTGCAGCGGACTGTGGTTCTGAGATTTAGGATGGACTCAGCTTGGCAGCTTGGCTTGGGGTTGCCTGTTGGCAGAACTTAAATTCCAGGCTACTCGTCATCTATCTATTGCTGCACAATAAAACTACCCTAAAGTTTAGTAGCTTAAAACAACAATGATGATTAATTTCTCATGATTCTTTCGGGGTGACGGGGCTAATCTGCTGGTCCTGCCTGGGGTCACTCACGCGGCTAGGGTCCAAGACCTCACCCACCTGTCTGGTGGTTGGTGCTGGTGGCCCACTGAGGCTCCTCGTTCTCTCCCCTGTGCCTCTTATCCTATAGGAAACTCACTTCCTCACGCTGTGTTGGGCTCAAGGTTCCAAAAGAGCAAGAGTCTAACACACAAGGTCTCTTAAGGGCCCTGGAACCCACGCACTTCACTTCTGCCACATTTCATTGGTTAAAGCAGGTTACAAGGCGGCCAGCCCTGGCTCAGGTGTGTGCAGTGGGTGGAGAAATAGACTCCCCCTCTGGATGACACAAGTGGCAACTCGATATTACAAATGGACGTGAATTCAGGGTGGTGGGATTCACTGGGGCGCTGGGCAGGGAGGTGATTATTAACACGGCCTGCCACAGTTGGGCTCAGGGCCACTTATACTTTTTCTGGAGCCAAGACTCAAGGGCCTGTAGTAACCTGGGACAGGCAACCACAGGAGCCCAAACTGTGCCAAGCTGCCTGAGCACCTTGAAGCCACTGCTCCTGGGGAGCTCACTAACATTTCATCAGCCGCAGCAAGGCACACAGCCAAGGCCAACATCATGGCACAGGGATAGTGGGAAGGGGTGTGTGTGTGTGTGTGTGCGTGTGAAGTTAAATGATAATCCAAGCTATAACAGCCCTGCTGTGATTTCTAATATTTCGTTCTCCCATCAAAAACACGGAGTAACTCCTCCCTTGTGGAGTTGTTTTAAGGCAAGGGGACCAACTCATTCCTGTTTGCCTGGAACTTAGCTGGCTTTAGCACTGAAATCTCACATCCCAAGAAACCCTGGGCAAACAGGGATGGTTTGGTTACCCTGTTTTGAGGACTAAGTGAAATCTTCCCAGCACCCTCCAGCTAGATGTCATTATTTTGCCTAGCCCACTCTACAGTACAGAAAAGCAACTTTTCGGCAGCCCCAAAGGCAATCAACGGAATAACCAATATTTAAACCTGGTTCTCCAACGGCATGTCTCCCACACCTGTTGCCTCCAGAACCCTTCTCACTTGAGGTCCTCCCCCCCTGGTTTTTATAGTAGCCCCTACAGAGGGCAGCGAGTGCTCTGTAAAGAGAGGAACTGAGACCCAGAGATGTTAAAGGGGACATCTGCCAACGAGGAACATGGAGTACTCGGGTGGGGTTGGAGCAGAGGGAACACATAGGAAATAGAAGGGCTAGCCTGCTGAAACACAGGGGCCAACCTACGAAAACAGAGGGGCCAACCTATAACCAGGAAGAGTCCCTGAGAGGGAGGAGTGTGCCCAGCAAGGCCACCATGGGGCCCGACCATTGGCTGGGCTTGGCTGAGAATGGCTGAAACTCAGTCCTGAGCCTCTCTCACCTCCCTCGACTTTGGGCCTTGGGGAAATGGCGCATGAGGTCTGACCCACTGTAACTGGGTTCCAATCCTGCCCTGGCCTCTGACTCACTTGCTGTGTGCCCTGGGGCAAGCTGTCCCACCTCCCTGGGCCCCAATTTCTCTGTTGTATGAATAATTTCTGGGACTTTCGAAGAATCAGTGGGAAAGTGAGCCAGAGAGATCCCTGGAGATAGGAGGTGTCGTGACAGATTCCCTGGTCACCTTTTGGGGCAGGTGAACCCCAAAAGGGCGGTTTATTATTTTTTTCTTAAAGAATTTCCATAAAGAGGAGGTGTGTTGTAACGGAAGAGTATTGGATTTGGAACCAGAACACCAGGTTCTGGTCCTATCTGTTGCCTAAACAGCACCCATCTTCCTGAAGCCACGGTTTCACTTGAGTGTGGACCACAGTTCTTGGCTTGTACCTCTCACTGGTTGTCGGGAGGGTCAGGTCAGCCAGGAATGCGACCAAGCCCAGCCCCCTGGAAGGCACATTTGCACATGCAGAGGAGAGGGGTGGGGTGTGCGACCTCCGTCTGTACGTCAGTGAAGTGCTGAGTGAACAGTTTGGGACGAAATTGATGGGGATGGCGGTGACAACACTATAAAGCCCCTGAGACTTTCCCCGTTTCCCTCAGGGAATCCCCACTCTGAGACCAGGGACCACCAGTCCCCAATCCCCGTCCTGGGTTTTCCTCTTCCAAGGGCGTCCAGAGGACCAGCACCTTCTGATCGTAATGTTTTCCAAATACGCCACATCTGGAAAGAGCTGTTACAAAGGCCCCCTTTGTGTAGCTGGGACATGGGCTGGCAACAAAACAGGGCCAGCCCCTGCTGGGCTGGGAAAGGCAGGGGGGACAGAAAGCACGAAGAGGGCAGAACGGAGGGGCCTGGGAGGACCCGTGAAAGCGAGGTCGCCCAGAGATGCGTCCCACTGCAAGGGACGACAGGTAACAGCCATCACTTACCCCACACTTCCTACCTGCTTCACCTACAGCGCCTTGTTTATGTAAAACAAAGTTTGAAGAAGATGTATCTGCAAAGATGTGGGGTATGATACAGACAGAGAGAGACTGAATAAAACAGAAGCACGGAGGGAGAGATGGAGACATTCGCTTGACACTGGGGAACATTTTTCAGGTCTTGACAGAGAAGGCAGAACGGCAAACTGTTCAAAGGGGAAGCGTCCCGACCGCATTTCTAACTGCCTTCATTCCCCCATTTCCTTAGAGCCATGTATTTGGAAAGCAGGTGGTCCAGGTGCCCTTGCAGAAGCCTCCTGCCCCCTTGTTCCAGCAGGTGTCTGTGTGACTGTGCACACATCCCCGGGGGCTTATGGGACCTATAAGAACAGACCACGGAATGCCGTGGTTCTTTCTGCCTGTCCTGCGACCAAGCAATGCTCTGCCCTCACCCGCCCAGTGTGCCTTTGACCCGAGGCAGTCTGAAAACACTACAGGAGCTCCCTTGGTGGAAAGTTCTTGGGGGACTGCAGGCCTGCTATGCCAAAGTCCCTATCCAAAAGCCAGGAACAGAGAGCCATATGCTGCTTCTTTCAAAAAGTATCTGAAAATTGGCTGGGTGCAGTGGCTCACGCCTGTAATCCTAGCACTCTGGGAGGCTGAAGTGGGAGGATTGCTTGAGGCCAGGAGTTCAAGACGAGCCACGGCAACATAGTGAGACCTCATCTCTACAAAAATACAAAAATTGGCCAGGTGTGCCGGCACGTGCCTGTAGTCCCAGCTACTTGGAAGGCTGAGGCAGGAGGATCACTTGAGCTCAGGAGTTTGAGGTTGCAGTGAGCTATGAAGATGCCACTGTACTCCAACCTGGGTAACAGAGCAAGACCCTGTCTCAGAAAAAAAAAAAAAGAGAGAGAGAAAAAAAACAAGTATCTGAAAATCAATTCAGGCAGCACTTGCAGAATCTCGGGGCTGGAATGAATCTCAGGAGTCTGATCACAGATGGGCGGTGGATGGACCACCCGTGTTAGACTCCGCAGGGGGCTTGTTAAAATGCAGGGTCCCAGGCTCTGTCCAAGAACTACGAGCAGAAATGGGGAGTTGGGATCCGGGAATCTGCCTTTGGTAAACTCTGTGGGAGACTTTTTAAATGCACATTCCAGTGTGAGAAGCACTGGTCCAAATCCTGATCCAGCTTCCAGAAAGAAGGGCAGCACTGACTAATGTGAGACACGTGGCTGTTCTATCAATTCTTACCCATCTCTAAGGCTGCATTTTCTTCACCATTGAGAAAGGCTCTCCCAACTTTCTCCTTTTATATTAATCTTAGCTTTCTAAACCCCTCCCTGCATACTTTTATTGGGCACAAACCATGTGCTGGGTGAGTTCATTGCATATTGTCTTATTCGATACTCATGACATTCCTTTGAGTCACATGCAGGAGCTAGGCAGCTGGAGAGGTGGGAGGGAATAAGAAGAAAGGAGATTGGAGGGAAGAAGGGGAAGGCAGAGATGAAAGAAGACATTCCCATGTCTCCTGCCTTTAGGAACAATAAGCTGACTTCTGGTGTGTCCCAGTCATTTTTACAACAGAGCACATAGAGTGTCATCAAAACTCAGAACTGCCACATTTGGAAAAACTAAATTCTATTCTTGTTTTTCCAGACTCCCTTGCAACTAGCATTGGCCATATTACATATTTCTGACCAATAAGATGTCATGGGAAGTCGGCTAAGTTGCTTCTAGGAAACCTCTGGCTTTCCCGATGAAAGGGAAGGATGCGGCTGGTACTGGCCTCCCCTCCTCCTCCAGCCTCCGATAACGTATTAGTTTCCTAGCGCTGCCATAACAAATGACCACTGACTGGTGGCTTAAAACAACAGGAATTTATTCTCTCACAGTTCTGGGGTCCAGAAGTCCAAAATCAAGGTGTCTGCAGGACCATACTCTGTCCAAAGACTCCAGGGGAGAATCTTTGCCTTTTCCAGCCTCTGGTGCTAAAGTCAAGGAGTCATCAGGAGGGCTGTGTGTCCTTCTGGAGGCTCCAGGGCTGAATCTGTTTTCTTGTCTCTTCTACCTTCTAGACGCCGCCCGTCTTCCTACACTCATGGCCCCTTCCTCCATCTTCAAAGCTTGCAATGGCCAGTTGAGTCTTTCGCACATCATATCACTATGACTCAACCTCTTTTGCCGCCCTTTCCCGCTTATAAGGACGCTTGTGATTACATTCGCCCACTGGGAAAATCGGGATAATCGCCCCATCCCAACGTCAGCTGCTCGGCGGTCTTAATTCCATTTGCAGCTTTGATTGCCCTTAGCCATGAAACGTAAGATGGTCTCAAATTTTGGGGATTAGGATATAGACATCTTGGGGCCCATTATTCTGCCGACCACACTGAACCTGTTACAGCTTTGCACAAAAACTCGGTCATTTTATTTCGGATAAAGGGAAGCATGGACGTTAGGCAGGTACACACACAAAGGGTTATGAAGCGGATGGATAGGAGGAGGGGGGTCCCCAGTGTCACCATCGAACCTCTCCTGTACTTCATGCAACTCAAGAGAAACAC
>NW_012153729.1:5104046-5111705 GCF_000956105.1 Propithecus coquereli
ACATCTGCTTCTCTAAGCCTGGCCCTGGGGAACAAAGCCTAGATCTTTATCATCCGGGGTAGCTCTGGCACGCTGGAGTGTGATACACCTGTCTCCACTGTCAGGCAAATGAGTGGGTTCGCAGGCAGAGGCCTGCCCTGCCAAACAATGCTCCCCTTTGTCCCCGCCCAGAGCTCAGGAGCCGCAAGGAAGCCAAATCCATCAGCACTTGTCAGGGCCTCGATGCACACAATGCGAGTGATGATGCACGCTCCCCAGCAGAGCCCCAGGCCTGCAGCAGGCGGCACCGACTGACACGCAATGTGTCACTTAGCCTTCGAGCAGCAAGGGGTGGGGTCCACGGAAGGGGGGCACTGGGCTCTCATTCCCAAAAGCCAGCCCGAGCCAGAGAAGGGGCCGCTGAAACCCTGACACAGCCTTTCTCCAAAGCAGCCCCAAGTCGGGGCCGCACTAAGAAATATCATTTCCCCACGTTGGCAGAGGGCTCCTACGGCAACGACTTCAGCAAACATAGTGAGGGAACCAAACCTGTGGGGTGCACACCCTTGGCTCACGTGGCCAACAGCTTACAGGACAGAGCAGGGAAGAGGGAGACCAGAAGTACGAATTCCCAAATGAGATTCCCTGCAGATGCGGCACCAACAGGAAAGGGGTCACCTCCTGCTTTGGAGCCAATGAGGCGACAGTCTTCGCAGAAGCCTGGGGATTTTGTGGCCAAAGAGAACCTGGAAGAAGCCTTCACGGATACAGCCTGCAGTTTTTTTGTGTATTTCTCGATCCTGCAAACCACTCCTGGCCGTCCCGTTCTGCCGGTCGTCCCCCTCCATTTCCTTCCTCCGGCTCCGTGACTGCCAGTCGGCGGGCCAGGAACATTACGAGCGTGTTCCTTGGGCAAACAACCTTTGCAGACACCTAGACTGACCCTGGCACTCCACACAGAGGGAGGGAACTGAATGGGAGGGTGTGTTCAAAGTCTGCAGTCCCCCTGGGGTGGGGTCATTGGCACGGGCGCCCGGGCTGCGGGGGCAAGGCAAGTTCAGAGCTATGATTAGCGCTGACTCAGCCCTGCTCCCTGCGTCTCACCCCCGGCCTATTCATGGGAATGAAATGAGCTAATGAATGAGTTTTGAGAAAAGCACAAATTCCCTTAGAAATACAGGATATTCGAGCCGAATAATATCAAGTAAGATTTTATTGTTTTTGGCCAAAGGCTGCTGCTTAACTTAAAGGAAAGCAATAAAACATGTGCAATATATAAATTCTATAAATTATAGTTATATCGTAAATTACAGTAAATTTATATAGGAAATTATAGAGTAAATTACATAGTGTCACTTTTTTTGGTGTGATAATGATATTGGAGTCACGTCAAAAAGAAATCCTTTCCTTCTCGACATACGTACTGACCCATTTATGAATCAAATGACAAGATGTCTGGTTTTTTAGTAAATAACAAGGAGACAGTGGGAGGTGAGCCGGGCAGGACTGGCCAGGGGTCAATGGTTGTTGGAGCTGGGTGGTGGGTCCATGAGGGTTGGTGACACCATTCTGCTTACTTGAGCTCAGGTTTGAAATTCTCCACAATGACCAGTTGAACAAAAGCACATTTTAAAGATCAAGTCGAAGACAGTAAAGACTGAATCTGCAAGTGTACAAACTTATGTACGCACTGTAAACAAATGATCAGATCTGGCCTTGCTTTTAAATTATGGTGGCTAAAATGATTTAGGTTTGCTTTTTTTTTTTTACCAGACAGTAAGAAGGAATCTCTTGCCAGTGTCAGACAATAAACCACTCACCATTTTTGGTAGGACAGAACCTGGTAACATTTACTCTCAAAATATTTCTGCCGTAGTACCAGATTTACATCACAGAATTAGAGTTCAGCTAGAAGGTTCTCTGACTTCCAGATCAGGGTACATCCTGATCAAGGCAGTGGGCGTGGTTTGAAAGAAGGCTGTGAAGACTTACCTGAGCAGGCGGCCAGGTGTAATGGCTGGCAACGATCACTTTCAACCATCTGGTTCCCTACGTAACTTGGAGGTAATAATATGGAAGACGTTGCTATTATTTTCGTATGCTGTTTGAGAGAGCTGCAATTCCATTTTTAACCGGTACATTGCTCAAGCTAATGTTATCCACTTAATCTTTTCCTCTTGCTATTTTTATTCTTAGCAGCTTGTGTGTGTTGAGGTTATGATTAGAGAGGTAATATGGAAAACAACCAGTTCAATACTTGAATTGTAACAGACATCTCCACTTGCATAGATGCTCCTTCCTTCCAATTGGCAAGACCTTTACCTACTTCTTAACTTATTAATATTTCAGCATTGAACACCCTGGGCTGGCTCAAGTCCTCCTCATACCTGCCAAGAAGATCTAAGTGCATAATGGTGCTGACCAATCCACGGGCCACGGGCAACACGGGAAGTCGATGCTCTCGCAAAAAGCAGGGCACCAGGTGCTTATGGATAATATCCTCTGGGCCCAAGCGGGTGGCACCAGCCTCCCTGACCACTAAAAGGGGGTAGAAAATGGAATTGGAGCTCACGGTGGGCGTAGCTGGTCGTGGCAGCTCTGGGCAGAGAAAGGTGTGTTTCCAAGGGAGCTGTGTGACCTACCTGTTTGCTGCGTCTTTCCAAACCACAAAGCCCTGCTTGGAGCTCCCTGCCAAGGCTGATCGCAATCTGCCACGCTATCGGCGTTGTCATCTCTCATACAGACACGCATCTAGTGCTGTGAATTCTGAGGATGCTCCCTTGAGGAATCCTGCCCTTTTCCAAAGCCATGTTTGTGATCTGCCCATCCAGGCCTGTGGCAGCACATTTCTACAGCGATGCCAGTGGTGCCCGTCTGCACGCCCGTTGACTTCCCTCCCTCCTTCCTCCTTAGTCTGCCTCTCCCGCCCCAATCCTAAGCCTTAATATGGGGCTGAAGCACCCATCTGCTTTCATCCTCATCTTTCCCAGCTGGGAAAGGAATATTCAGAGTGACAGAGCGCAGCAAGGAAAACATCCAGGCCCAACCTTCCCTTTAACCTTGTGTTTGTGCTGCCTGGGCCTACCGTGGACTGAGACAAGCCGCTCTTTGCCTGGCAGAGCTGTGAGGATGATGATGGGAAATTGGCATCAGAATTTTTCTGGTTTGGAAAAAGAGGATTTCACTTTTCAGTGCCTGCCAACCTGATAAGTTTGCCAAGAATTCTACACTGAACAAATACACACACCTACGTCACCCCTCCTCCCAAACAGGCACAACCGACTGGGTAAGGAAACAGCTCTCGGGAAGGAGCATGATATGGGTTCGTGAACCTCGCTGGTTTACAGAACATGATCCATTTTAATCTCTGCCAGAGGACTTGAAAGTTAATTCTGCAAATACCTCCCTGAGTATTAAAGTTTGGGTTCCAAAGGAAGAAAGTTAAGGCTTAATTTTGACCTAGAAGATTTTTGTTCTTTTTATTATATAAGTTTTGAATATGTAGTATAAATATTAATATATGTGTATTTTTAAAAAAAAAGTCTCCGGAGATGTTTAGGTTCATATCCTCTTGCAGATATAGTAGTGGGACCCTGATTTTTGGCAACTGTTTTCCCTGTGTCTCCTACTTTCTTTCCTTCCAACTCTTCCCTGCAAAGAACTACCAGTGGCTCAGGTTGTCATAGCCATTGTCACAGAATGGGTCCTCTTGGGAGTTGACTTGTAAAAGTTCCTGGACCAAAATCAAGGTAGTAACCAGGATCCAGGCATCCCTGCCACATCCCAGTGGGGACCTACGCGGAAATGGTAACTGGAATCCAAAGTGCTTCAGTGCTCAGCCCCCTGCGGTACGGAACGAAGACAGGGTGGGAAGGAATGGCACACCAAGAGTGGACACGCAGACGCTGCTCCCACACCCTCAGCGTCTCCAGTTCTTGTCACCGGGTCATGCAAAGAAGCCAAGAGTCGGCCACAGCCCTGACCCATAGTTCTGGGGGATCGATCCATGGAAACACCTCAGAAGAGAAGAGGCAGAAAGACCCGGAGTCCCCGGGGCTCATATAGCGGAGTCCGTTGGTCCGAGTGGGTGTCCTTGACTCTGGTCCCTTCCCTACTCACTCATCCCTTTCATCCATTCATGGTACCATGTTGAAGGATGTACTATGCAAAAGAGAGAGAATAAAGTCATATCATAACTACATGCAGTTTGTTGTGTCATGCTGAACCTGATGGATGACAAAGATGGCCATGAACCTATGAAATCAACTTGTATACGACCTGGGTTTATGAGCCAACAGACCATGGCAAAGGCGATGCGATGTCACTCCCATGATTATGTGACATTATATAAGACTCTCTCTTGCTTGCTGACTCACTCTAGAGGCTCTCCTTGCTGGTTTGATGCAATAAGCAGCCATGCTGGGAAAGCCCATGTCCCCAGGAACTAAGGGACGCCTCCAGCTGACAGCCTGCAGCACCCCCAGTCCCATAACCGTGAGGAACTGAACACGCCAACAACATGAGTTAGCCTGCAAGTCACGCCTCCAGCGTTCTGAGAACACTGGCCGACACTTTGATTGCAGCTTGGGAGACCCTGACAGAGACAGTTAAACTTGTCTAGACTCCTGACCCGGAGAAACTGAAATAATCACGTGTGTTGTTTCAATCTGCTAAGTTTGTGGTAGTTTGTTCCACAGCAATAGAAAACTCATATTAATACAATGACTATCTCTCACCAAGTAACCACATAGGACCAATGTCCACAGGGAAGACAGCTACAGATTCATAAACCATTTATTTAAGAGCAGTCTTGTTTTTTTAACCTGTGTTACAGGCTTGTTAGGAAATGAAAAATTTACATTTCCCATAACTTCCCACATCAAGTTCAGTGGGCATTTTCACTGAAAAAGCAGAAAGGGAGCAGATTCCTATTGAAGAAAAACTGGAAAAGTTTAAACTTAAGTACTAATCTGAAATCAGTTCACTCTTCTTTTCCATGGAACACCCTCCAGGGCACGGCGGTGACTTTCCTAAGCTGCAAAACCAGCTTATGCTACGTATGAACTCTAACTCAAAAGGCAAAGGTCAGAGGAAGGAGTGTACCTCTGACACCCTGACTGCAAACGACTAAGTGGAACCCAAGCGTTGTCTCAGGGTCTCTGTCTCTGCACACTCCCCGGGCTTGCCCTGCGTTCCTGCTTTTCCCTCGTGCATCATGGGCTTCTTGGAGGTCATGGCTCTTGTAATCAGTGAAGGAGGACACTAGCCTGGCCTCAAAGCCCAGGATGGGTCCTCACCAGTTCCAAACAGCCTGGATCCACCTCCTCCCTGCTAGGTGGAGAGAGGCCGGTGAGAGACTTATTAACATTGTGGCTCAGTGCAGAGTATCAGAAAAGATCCCACACGACTTCCAATGTGAATTTTTTGAAATCTGGGGGAGGCTGTCACAGGGTGCAGGGATGCTGGCACACAGGTCCAGAGGTTCACGCTGGGCGAAGAATCACATGCCTTTCCTTGGGCCAACGCAAGCCAGCTGGCCTCTCAGCTCATTCACCCATGTGCTCCCCGTGCCCTGAGGATGCCTGGGGGTCCATCGGAGACCTCTGGGGTCCCAGTGGCAGCCCCTGGGGACAGACAGTGGCCATGTAGGGCCCCCTCACTGGTGGAGCTGAGGCACTGTCGACAGGAGAAGTAGAAGGGCAGGGGGCTGAAGAGAATGCAGAGGGAGAGAGGGTCAGGGCTGTCACTTTCCACAGCCCTAGACGGCCAGGCCCAGCCTGCTGCATCCTTCTGGAAGGAGAAGGGAGACAGGTTCAGTTCTTCCCAGGGCAGCAGAAGTCCAGTTTGGAGCTCTGTTCCTCCTGCCTGTGCACACACCCCTTCTCACCGTTGCTGGGCAGGGCTGTGAATGCACTAAATGGGGCTCCTGCAGCGTTGGAGAAGCCCCCAAATCCAGAGCACCTCAGGCCTTCCTGCCCTGAGCGGGAGGTGAGGTCACCTTAAAGCCAGTGAAGCCTGAGCTGCAAGGACCCTCACTCACAGGCGCCCTTCCAAAGCCCTGTGCTGTACTGTATATTTGTGCTTCTGTAACATTTTCCCCAAAGAACGCTCTCCAAATCAGAGACATTTCAGGACCCCTAAATCGGGACCCACCCTTGGAAAGGACAACCGGCAGCAGCCAGCCCGCAGGCGGCTCAGAGCCCCAGGAAGCCTGGGATCCCTTTGGTGGTGGTGCTTGTAGCCAAGCGAGGTGACCGTGGTCGCAGTCCGAGGGCGTCCCCGGGGGCTCCGCCTTCCGGCGCAGCCTCTCTCCCGGGCCCCACCGCCAGTTGCGTGCAAAGCTGGGGCGCCCCCGCCCCGGCCCAAGGCCCCACCCCACTCAGGTAAACAGCCGCGGCCGCCTGCGGGGCCGCCCCAGCGCCACGCCCGGCGCCCCGGGGACGCCTAGGTCCACAGGCTCCACCGATGGGGCGCCGCGCCCCAGGAACGTGCAATGGGACAGGCAGCTCAGCCTGACCTGGCCCCGTGGCCGGGCCACAGCGGATCACATCTGCCTGCCGCTGGGAGAGCCCAGAGCACTGGCTGGGCTGGGGGGCTGGAGGGGGTCCCAGACTGAGATCTTGGGGACAGACGCCCGTGGCTTAGAAAGCCCCTCAGGTAGGGCCAGGCCTAAGGGTGCGTAGGTAAAAATTCATGGAACTGTATAATTAATACACACTTCAGATCTGTGCCTTTGCTGCATGTAAGTCCTGCCTCCATCGAAAAGGGAGGGGAAAAGAACAGCTGCTGGGCTCCCATCGCTTCCAACTTGCATAGATGCACCCAGCCGTCATCCGAGGGGGCGGGAGGTGCGCGGGACCAGGACCGTGCGCCGTGGAACCGTGAAGTGTGGGCGAGGCGGGGAGTCCAATTCTCCATCATGCAGCCTCCACGCACCGTGAGCACCGACCCTGCCCCTGCCTAGCAGCACCCTGGCCTGCACCTTCTGGACTGCACCTTCCTGTGGGTAAAGTGGGGATAAGAATATGGAACTCGACGGGGGTTTAAGGAAGCGGTGGGAGCGCACGGCGCCCTGCCTGGTGCGGAGTCGGCACCTGCGCAAGGGTCCTGTCCTCAGCGCAGCAAGATGAGGATGTCTTCTGTTCCGGCCCCAGAGAAGATTCAGGCGCTAATACCTACCCCCACCTCTCTGCTTCCCACACCAGTCACCTGGAAGGAGGGGTCCGTTAAAGGCGAGGGCTGCAGGGAATGAGCCGTTTCTGCCATCACATAGTTGAGGGAATGAGGGCCGACGGGCAGTCCCCATAGGCGACACCAAGCAGCTTCAAATAGGACATTGGCAAGCTGAAGTCCCAAAGTTATCAGTTCAAGGGCTCTCGGTGTCAGTTCTGGAATATTCTCTTACCTTTTGAGTCCACATAACTGACAAACGAGAAAACCAAAGGTAAAGTTTTATCTTGAGGGTTGGCTGAATTTCTACACTGGTAGAATCATAGCCTTTCCAAAGAAAATCGGAGCATGGATCAGGAAGGAGTGAGACCCAGAGAATCCAAATGGAGATAAATGGGAGAATTTGGAAAATCTGAAGTTCTCTGCACCACCCATCCTCAAAGAGCTTCCTGGGACAGCTGAAACTCCCTCTTCGTCCTCTGAAACGCTTCCTTTTTTTTTTTTTTTTTT
>NW_012153729.1:5113555-5115493 GCF_000956105.1 Propithecus coquereli
ACAACAAAAAAAGAAAACTACAGACCAATATCCCTCATGAATATAGATGCAAAAATCCTCAACAAAATTTTAGCAAATAGAATTCAGCAGCACATCAAAAAAATAATTCACCATGAAATGCTTCTTAAAGACACCACAGTTCCTTGGCCTCCTTTGTGGGAGCCGCCCTGTGACGGAAAGCTGATCTCCTCGCGCACATGTTGTCTCCAGAACAGACAGTGAGATCCCAGAGCACTTCGGAAGGAGGGGCAATGGCAAACTCAAACCAGGGAGGATAAGGATGAGAAGCCAACATTAATTTCAGGATTTTTCTAATTTTTATTCATTAATTTGGGGAAAATATATGTTAGAATGGATTTTTAAGGTGCTTAATAAATGGGTGAAGAACACTTTAAATTGGTCTGAAGTTACTGATACAGATACTTGTTGCAGAGATTCTGGATTTATGGGGCTGGCGTGAGAAGCTGGGAGTGACTTCTGAGCCTCAGTGCACTGGCCATTGGACACCAGGTGATTATCCCTAATGTACCGGGTGTCATCTGTGCCCCACGCTGCCCATCAGGTACTGGGTCATCTATCACAGTCATGAAATCCCATCACCAATTGGAAACAGCGTACGTGAACCTGGGCCTGACCAGGTGCTGAAGGCACGAGTCACTTGCATGTGCACGTGTGCCTGTTCCTGTCCCCACCAGGCTACCTATGGCCTCAGGGGGGTTTTCCCAAGAACCAGTAACTGAGAGATGAAAAACCACTGAGCCCAGCTTGTGTGCACGGTCCGCTGGCCTGCTCTGCAGATGGACGGCTGTGATGTTACAGTTCAATGAGACTAGCAGGTGAGAAGGAAAACCTCCCAGGAGGGAGAACTCTAAGCACATAACTCTGTGTCTGCTTTGGTTGGAAGGAAGGGAAGTTTGATGCAAGAAGCCACACCAATTTCTGAGCAGTGACAAATGGTCTGGTCAACTGATCAAGAGCTTCACAACGACAAGATTAGAGGTTTAGTGACAGAGAGGTTTGGGGAGACATGTATGGCTTCACTTCTCAGAATGGGCCAAACTTGAAAACAATCGTTCCTTGAGTAAAAGGTCACCCCAAATCCCCACTATAAGGGAAGCCTCTTAATAATTAAATGGACAAAGACCCTCTACTCACGTGTGGCATCATTTCTTTCTCAGCTGATTCACGCACAAAAGTGGCCGTGATGGCAAAGATGGGCAATGACAGATCCCGCCCTCGTAGGCCTCCCATCATCAGCGCAGACCCGGCCCCTCAGTGCACACAGCATCAGGGCTGACGCCTGACCTGACACTGGCCCTACTCAAGGGACACCGGGGACCACTCAGTTGTAGACGCGCTACTGTGGACCCTCCCACGACAGAAAGGGCAGTGATTTCTCCTCACCGAAACGAGCTCCTGTGTCTGGGTTTGGAATTGAATCCTCTGCTTGTCGCAGGCTGTACGATCATGCTTCTGACCACGAATGCACTTTATAGGGACAGAGGGAGGGCAGTGGGTGCTGCCCTTGCAATTGGATCCTGTCACTCAGAAGCAGTCACCTGTATTGAACTGTGACATGACTTACTGAGGATTTAGTTTCAGAATAACGCCAAGACGATGTGTAATGAGGTTGAGATATTGTCATTTAAGACAGTTGTTTGTTCTAAGCCAGTGAACGGTGTGTGGTGCTGTTTCTCCCACAGCCAGACCGAACAGGTCTGGGGGAAGGGGCCGCAGGATGGGGCGATGTCCACTTTACTTAATGACTCTCGTTCTCTTCAACTTTCTTCTATGCCAGTTAGGGTTTTAGTACCCAGGAAAGCAATGTTCCACCGTTGGGGCGGCTGGCTGTTACTGGATAACTGCTTCGGAAGAGGGATGTATGAAGTTTTGATTGTACGAGGGATAGTTCCATTAAAGCAGAAACTTTTCTTAAAA
>NW_012153729.1:5116123-5138679 GCF_000956105.1 Propithecus coquereli
GGTGAGGCAAAGACATAAAGTGTAACTATAATGTTTGTACCCTCACAATACCCTGGAATAATAAAAAAAAAAAAAGTGCAAGGCGCACCACCCGAAGGATGGACATATTTGAAACTCGGACTTAGGGGCGGAGGGGGGGCAAGGGCAACATATGTAACCTAAATGTCTGTGCCCCTATAATATGCTGAAATAAAAAAAAAACAAAAACAACGGAAGACGGGGAATTAGAGTGCACGTACACGTTGACTAGAAAAAGGGTAATGCAACAACAGTCTGGACATGCCAGAAGGCCACCTGCAGTTTCACGTGCCATGAGGTGAACAGGCCAAAAAAACGGGTTGTGACGCTGGCTGCGGTGACTGGTCCTGGGGAAATACCAGTGCTGCTACGCCATGGGGACAGGCCAGGGCGGGGGCTATAAATGAAACTCAAGGGGTCTGCTCAGGAGCCTGAGCCTCTTCCTCCTCCCTCCTCCCTGCTCCGGGGCTGGAAGTTAAAGGGAGACTACTGCAATCGTGCATACAGGTGAGACCACCTTGGTCTCTGTGCCCTCAGGAAGGAGGGACAGGGTCACGGCTTGTATATCATGCCCCATCCAAGGTCCGGGCTGAAGAGTGAACCTGGAATGGAAACTGGAAGTGGGAAGCCTACAGACCACCCTGGGTCTCTTCTCTAGGGGAGCAAACGAGAGCTGCAGCCTTGCTTACACTTCCTGTGCCACGTGTCTATTTACATATTTGAACTCACCGCCTCTCTCTCCTCTCCCTTCACCTGTTCTGTTGTATGTGGGGTGCACGATGGCGGTTAACTTTACCCCTCAGCCCAAAGATTACAGAAAAACGAGATGGGATTGTGACTCAGCTGGAGGACGTGACTCAGAGATGCCGAGTGCAGGAATTGAAAAACACTGGGCTCACTCCCTTCGGAAAGGGAATGAGTGGAGTTTTGATTGTACAGGAACAGTGACATATTTTATGCAGAAAGTTTTTTTTTTTTTAAGGGAAAGTAGGGGATTTAGAGTATTGTAGATATTGAACTGCAAAAGAGTAAGGCTGTAATGAATTTGATAGACTTTCTCTTTCTTCTTTTGGCTCTCTACCATCTGAACTCATTCCCAAATCTGGAAAATCCGTTATTATGTCAGTCTTGGTAAGGGGTAGGACCAGCTAGTTCATGGACATAGGATCTAAGCTCTGGCAGCCGGCTGTTCCTGTCCAGAATCTGAATGTGGGGCCAGGAAACAAAGAACAGGATCAGCTTAGAGTCTGTGCTCGTGGCGGCGGCGGTGGCACGGAGGGCTTTCAGGAGAGGCGTCAGTGTCGAGGGGCCAGCACTGGGGCCGTGGCACCTAAACCAGGCCGCTTTCCAGGTAGGACTGGGCCATGGTCCCAGACCTCGGGCTTTCTTGGATCCAACCGATTTTCAAGCTTGATTCTCCTGAAGATCCTGCGCATTCCCTAATCGCCTTCCATTCATCTCCTTTTCTGTTTAAGTAAGCTGGAGTTGGACGCTGTCGTTTGCAACCAAGAATCTGACTAGCCCTTTGCATCCGAGCTCTCTCCTTTGCCTCCCCTGGTATTGGGTGGGGGAGATGTTAGCTCCAACTTCAGTTAGCTCTCGTCATCCCTGGAAGGAAGCAGCTCTGAGAAGGACTGAATGTAACACTAGTCATCCACAACAATATCCCCTTTATTGATATTTATCACAGTTATGAGGTCTCGTCCATCAGAAAGCACAATCTGCATTATGTGGAGCTACATACAAGGACATAAAAATTAAAACATACACATACACCACCAAACTAGTTAATCTCGACCAATCAAACCTCTGAACGTGTCTTCAATTTTGATCATCAGTGCTTCAGAAGAACATACATAGACCCAGCCCAGGGTTGGCCTTTGGGGTCCTAGAGCATTCGCAGAGCAGGAGATTCACCCTTGGAAGCAACTGAACATGTAAACTCAGAGGGCAGGCGCTGACTACACGACGCCTGCATACCTGGCTCTGGGGCTGCCCGCCTTCTCAGCAGAGCCCAGCAAGGCCCCATGTGCTGCTTTGACCAGTGAGGATGGCTGGCCTTAGCTGTGTCTGAAGGAGACAGGTCATCACCCTGGTTGGAAGAAAAGCTATGTGTATAAAGGAGGAGGGTGGCTTCTAGTCTGGTTCAAGTCATTTTTTAGAGTCATTTCAGAATGACAAGTTGGCTAAAATTTACCTTAAAGGGGAATGTAAAAATATTGTTTCTTTTCCTACCCTTCTTCCTTTTCCATCCTAAGCTTAGACTCCAGCAGAGCCTGCTGAAGCTCAAGGGTTCTTGGTCAGGTTACATGTTACCAGACGGTCAACAGGGAAGGATCCATTGCGGATTCCAAATGTCTTTCATTTGCTTAACTTAAGTGGCTCCCTCCATGAGTACATGAAGAGTTTGAGCTCTAGCAGTTTGCTGGTGTTCCCATGTCTCTTAGAAAAATGAAGGCTATACACTTATCAAAATAAATGCCTAGGGGATTTGGAAACCATGACAAACCACTTTGCTCTTGGAATCCACTGAGAGCAGAGGACACCTCCTATCAAAGCCACACTCTGTTGGCTTTTCACAGGACTCCCTGTGTGTTCACAGTTGGCTGCATTCCCTTAACTTCAATAATGGCAATCTTTGCCTTAGGAAAAAACAAAAAAAAGACGACTGATTTCCTTCCCTTTGTCCGTGTCCCCCTCCCAGGCGGTATCTCCCCTGGGGGAGGGAGAGGAAGGTGTATTCCTCTTTGGGCTGGCTGGGTCTTGGAAAGTAGGTTGCCACGTTCATGATGTTCGGTTCTGGTGTTCTGGGTGGGCAGAGGATCAGCAGGGAAGGGACAGGATGGGCAGATGAGGGATGAGCTGCCATTTGGCTCGGAGTCCCTCGGCCAAAGCACTTGGGAGACTTCTCTTGGTAGCTTGCTTCAGTAGGTGAGAAGTTGTCAACGAGTCCAGTGAGGGAGACTGAAGGTTCCAAAGCAGAGATTTCCCTGATCTTTATGTTCTCGATAATCCCACTGAAGAAGGATTTCATTCAGTGGCCAAAACAAAAATTTGTAATTCCACGACACCTTGAAATTTCAAAGAAAAGCAATATTTCCCTCGAAAGCAAAGTAAAAACCGTCACAGTATAATCAGAGTTAATCAGGATAATGAGATGAGGAGAGAAAGGAAAAATGTTTTAATGTGAAGGAAGAGATTTGTGGTCCCATAGAAGCCAACCATGGAGGCCTCCTCGTGCTGTCTTTCTGGGGGCTGAAGCATCTCAGCCCTAGCCCAGGCCGACGTCCAGTGACATCATCACCACGAATCCCAGGATGGAGGCCCAGGATGCCAGTTTCCCGTTACCACTGGGAGGGAAGGGGAGGAAGGAAAGAAAGACCTTAATGCCTCCTGACACTGTCTGGGCTGAAAGCATCCTCTGCAACGTCCAGTCCCAACAGAAAATGCTCTCCTATTAATGATGGTGACGTTTACTGGGACCTACTATATGCCAGGCAAACTGAATAACCCATGTAGTCCCAAACAACAACCTCACGAGGTCAGTATCATTATTACCCTAATTTTACTGGTGGGGAAATTGAAGCATAGAGACGTAACCTGCCCAAGGTCACCTATTATGGCTCTGGAGCCCATGCTTGGATAATAAAGAGTGGTGACTATTTCTTGAAGATATTATCTAACCTGACTTTATTATTTTATCTGAGCCTCAAATTTATTCTGCTATGAAAACCAAAATGAAATGGAGTAAGCCCCACCCCCCAGCACCTGGCCTACAGGTGGACAATGAGAACGTGTATATATCGCTTGGGCTGACATTTTAGAGCTCATCTCTCCTCTTATTCCAGCCCCAGAAAAATCTAAAGAAAGAGACAATGTACAAAAATGATAGTCTGCTTCACCAGAGGGACAAGTGGCAGGTGTGTATGCCACTGGCTAGTATCCCTGTCTCTTACCCTTTGCTCCTCTGTTAGTTTCAGAGAGAACAGTTGAGGAGGGGGTGGCCATGGTCTTGGGAAGGGGTAGGAAGGAGTGGGAATAAGGAAGTGAGAGCAAATGAGGAAAAAGCAGATCCCAAGGCTGGGCCAGGACCAGGACAGGACCAGGCAGGGAGGGGAAGCTCTCCCACCTGATCTGGGCTTCAGGGATGATGTCGTCCATGACCACGTAGATCATGGCGCCAGCAGCAAAGGCCAGTGCATAGGGCAGGATGGGCTCGGCCAGCGCCACGGCAAAGGCACCAAAGACCCCGGCTAGGGGCTCCACCATGCCACTCAGCTGCCCGTACCTAAGGAGAGAACAGAGACAGGTCCCACTGCACGGAGAGTCAGGCAGATCCTCCATGTGCCCAGACTGTTGATTCCACCCTAGAGCACGGATGCATGCCACTCCACCTCATATCTGAGCACGGCGGTGCAAAAGCACATCATGTTTTCTAACCACCTCCTTCTCCTTCCCTAACTCCCCAGGAACAGTTACAGAAGAGCCCCCCCATCCCCAATTATCTTCAGAGCTTTAGGTTTTCTACACGGTCTGTAAAAAATAACAGCATTATTGAGACATAATTCACACACCATATGACACGCCCATTCAGTGTATACGGGTCGGTGGTTTTCATTATATTCACGAGGTTGTGCAACCATCACCACGATCTAATTCCAGAACATTTTCATCGCCCCAAAAAGAAACCCCATACACATTGGCAGCCACTCCCACTTCTCCCTCCCCCACAGCCCCTGCAACCACTAATCTACTTTTATTTCTTTATGGATTTGCCTCTTCTGGATAGTTCGTATAAATGGAATCATGTAACGTGTTCCTTTTCGACTGGCTTAATCACTTAGCATCACGTTTGCAAGGTGTGTGCGTGTCGCAGCGTGGATCGGTGTCCAATTCCTTTCTATGGATGGTAACGTTCCATCGCGAGGCTACACCAACGTTATCCACCTGCAGGTGGATGTCTGCATCGTCTTTTGAGCGATAGGACACTGATTAGGAACCGTATGGGCATTTCCCAAGGCCAGTTGTACCTGGCATGTTTGGGGGTTGAGGCCACAACTGTATGTACCCCTTTTGAAGGGGCTGCACTCATTTACCTCCACTGAAGAGTTGGGCCTACCTGGAGTTGGGGCACCTCTCTCGCTATCCCTTGCAGTGAGGGTTTGGCAAGCTAGACTCCCTCTGAGCCTCGGTCTATCCATCTGTAAAATGGGGTGAGAGATGTCTGTCTGTCTGGCCCCTCCACATGGCAGGAAGGTAACGAGGGCAACTTGTGGGGACTGTGGATTTCACCTCCTGCTGCTTTTCCCTGGCCAGAGCAGACGGGGGCATGGAGGAGACACTGTTTGTGCTGCGGAGTCCTCTAAGGGGGCCACTGCTTCCTGGCCCCAGGCTTTTATGCTCAGGCCAGCAGAACCCGAAGCTCTTTGGTTTGTACAGTTCCTGGCCTTGGCTTTGTAGCATCAGGAAAAAGTGGGTTTGATGTCAAGCCCGGACTGGAGTGGGGAGAAAAAAAGCTTCATCCCAGGGTCTGATGCTGACCACAGGTGCGCCATGCCTCTCCTCATCTCCCCAGTGCCTCAACTGCACGAAATGACAGTCGTGGTTTTCACACTTCAAAAAAATCTCTAAGGCCACCTTGCTCTGGCCACGTCCAAATCCACCATTCCATAGACTCCAGCAATGGAGAAAAAGATGACAAGGGTAGAAATGCAATAATTTATGGGCAGGAACTTGTAAATCATAAGGCCCTATGAAATGGAAGGCATTTAAAAATGGTCATTAGCAGTTCTTTTAAATGCTCTTACCGCACATTCTAGAGTAGCAATTGTTTTAACAAAGAAGTATTCTGAGGCTCAGGGTCGACGTTGAAAGGGTACAATTAAGGAGGGACACACTAGAAAGTCCTTTGGGGAAGATGAAAATACTGGGTATGAGCGCAAAGTCATCATCACCCCAGATGCTGTCGACATGGTCCTGTCTTCACTCTGATGGAGTTATGAGAGGAGTTACTGTAATGTCTCTTGGGGACAGGCAGCAGGAACGTAAGTGTAAGTTAAGGCATCTGACATTTGGAGTGGGCAGAAGGTCTGCCTTGGTTCTCCCTACCCGGGGCACGAGAACCCAGCACTGATGGCCGTGGCTGTCCACAGAAAGGTTCTGAAATAGGAAGCCCAGCCACTCAGGCCAGTTCCGGTACAGGCTGCAGGTCAGGAGATGAGACCCCCGAGCCTTGGAGGTGTAGGTTTACCTGGATTATTGGTGTTTTACCAGAAGCTCCAGATTCGCTTCTAGGTCAGAAGAGGTTGTTTAGCAGTGCTCAGCGGACGCTCTGAGCACTTGGCAGACACGACCCTGCCCCCGGGCAGCTGGCGCAGAGCCGCAGCACTCACCAGAAGGCTCTCCAGGTGGAGAAGCCCGCCCCTCTCAAGGGGAGACTGACCGCCAGGCCCTCGGGGAAATTCTGGATTCCGATTCCAACGGCCAAATTCCTGAAAGACCAAGAAGGCACATGAAGGCTGCTGCCTGGAACTGTGTCCCACACAATGGGATCTCCTGGCCGAGGCCCCAAGCTCTGCTTTGGTACCAGGGAGCCAGGAGTGACCTGAGGCAGGAAGAAGGAGAAGGAAGGTAGGGGCGCACATGTCATGGAGATCAAGGGTTGCAGGAGGGAGGGACACAGGTCCTCCACCCGTCCTCCCATCACTCTATCCTTATGGTGCTTCAGCACAGCAGAGAACACACTGTCTGGCTGTCAGGGTGGCTGAGTTCTGCCACTCGGCTGTGTAACTGCAGTTTCTACATCCCACTGTCTACACCTCTGCTTCTTCTATACAACTCGGGAATGACACCATGACCATAGAGGATTGCGCAGTGACCCAGTAATGCCTGCAACGTTCCTAGCACACGCGAGGTACTCAGTGCATTTTGGTTTCTATTCTCGTATCCTATCTTATCCAGAAGTAACTTCAGAAACGGGACAACGCAGCGCAGGTGCAGAAGCCGATGGCGACCCAGATCCGGCTCTGGGCTCGGCTTCTCCGTGGACTCTCTGGGTACGTCTGGCACTGTCACTGCACTGCTTTGGGCCCCGATGGTGCTCACTGTGGTCCCCTCACCTCCCGCCTCTGCAGGATCCCCAGGTGCTATGCTGGTCGGTGCTGTCCCTGAGAGCCTGCTCTGCACACAGGCCGGGTGCGAAGGGAGGGAGAGCAGAATGAGAAGGGCACAATCGCAATCCATGGCCGGTGCCTGGCCCCAGGGGCTTGTGATTTAGCAAGGGAGACATGCACGCATATCGGTAAAGAACCCTCGTTGCGCATGCTGCTAACTCCTGCAAGTCTGCCAAACGTCAGCTCACAGAGGAAGCAGGGGCGTGATCAGAGGGAAACCAGGGTCATCTGAATGCCACAGCAAGGCCATCTTGGGGTGTCTCTCCCCAGGTGGGACTCTGCTTTGGCCGGACAGCTCCAAGGAGCAGCCCCTCCATGAAGGCCTGTCTGATCAACAGAGATCTCAAGGGCATGAGAAGAGGGTGTCCCTTGGCAAGTGACACTGGGATGTGGCCTGAGGGAGTTGTGGGTCGAACAGAAAGAAAAGGGAGACTCCGCCGGTACCTGGCTTTCAGGTCATCTGGCTCGTGTCCGGGCACCTTGCTGTCAATAGGAGTCCGCCCACTGGCTCGGACTGAGGCAAGGGAGAGCTGGAGACAGCAGTGGGGCCCACCCTGTCCTCCCTGCCTGCCCACCCATGGCTCCCAGCACTGGGGCACACCCACAGCCTTGAAGGTACCCTCGGGCCAGCTCTGTTCAGGGCCCTCTGCTTCAGCCTCCAGCAAAGAACACCAAGGATAATGCCAGCGTTTAATGTCTACTCTCCATTTTGAGAGCTTGCACCGCACCCGTGTTCGCCTTTATCCCCCAACGCAAGCACACAAGCTTCATCGGGTGCCACGGCTCCCGACTCCTCAGGCCGAGGGAGCCCCCACCCCGGGGCTTCCGGTAGTCCCAATCTGTCCCAGTCCAACAGGGGGTTAGGAGGATGAGGAGAAATCAGATAGGATCAAAAAAGAAATCTGGCTAGAGATTTTTAGGAAGCAAAGTGTTGTTCTGGTCCTTTGCGTTTAAATGCGTGTGTGTGCATGGTGGTGGGCCCTGCTTGGCCATCTGACTCTTCCTCCCCATCGTTGCCCAGCCAGTCTCCGGGGCAGGATAAAGGGTCAGGAGTTCCCTTTCACACCTCGAAAGCCCCGGGGCTCCCCTCTTCTGTTGCTCTGCCAGGGAGGGTGACTGGCTGTGGGATCAGAGTTAATAAACTCACTTCTTCTTGCCTCCTGGGGCCCGGGTCTACGAATCCAACTGTAGCTTTGGAAGACACTGCCAACCCCTGCTCAAGATGTAGGACCCCAACAAGCATGTTCCAACCGGCCGTGGGCAGAAATACAGCTTGTTCCAGCAGCTTCTGCTACCAGTCTCATGTCCAAGCTGATCCCAAGCGCCCACCCCAGGAGCAGGAGGCAGCTGAAATATATTTGTTGAAGAAGCTAACCTTAAGGACAACTTCTTGCCAACATTTCCTGAGCCCCTGCCCTGACTTCTCAGACAGACCCTGGTAGTTGGGCCCACTCCCTGCAACCTCATTCAGTCTCCCCTTGCAGCTCCCCAAATGGTTGAGTGAATATAACCAGCTTTTTTGACCTCTTGCAAAGCCCCGAGTCCAAGGTTTCTTCCGACGAGGAAGGCCGAGGTCTTGTCTGAGGTGGGCTGGCTCACAGTCCGCGGCCATCCCCTGACCCCACATTCTCAGGCAGCTGCATGACTTACCCCAAGTGTAACCACGCTATCTCCAGCCCAGTGTCACAGCAAGTCAGGGGTGGAGCTCCCTGTCCAAAGTCCTTGCCATGACGCAGCACCCACTACAGCCATCCGCCAGGCCGGCGGTGGGAGCCTCCTCCACATCCTGCCCGGGAGCCACCGTCCTGATAAGCAGCACAGAAACCCCATTCTTCCACCCCTGGCAAGCCTTGTTGCCTCTGCCCTGCCCAGCTCTGGCACGGGGCTGCCAGCCCAACCAGGTGCCGCACCCTCTGGGTCCTGCCAGGCCTTTCTGAGCACGGCATCATCTCGCTGAGTGATCACAGGGTCCCTCCTGTGCTTTGTGCCGCACAGTAAAGGCTGGGACCACAACTTCTCTGCCTTTCCCACCTTCATACACGACCTTTCTTAATTTGGCTTTCCCCAATACACACACGCATAAACATACATGCACACATAAACATGCACACATGTGCACACACATGCATATACTCACATACACACACATATACATGCACACACACACTGTATGTGCGGTCTTGGCATGGGCCATCCATGTTCCCTCACCCCGCTGCATGCTGTGCACCTGTTAGGTGTCGACCAGGTAGGGGTGACCCAATGGAAGGGCCCAGTCCCCTCACATCCTCTACTCCTCGCCACCACTGGCATCTGCTCAGGATGCAACTTGAATCCACAGCTCTCAAACCTGACTACAAGTTCCAGCCTCCAGGAGCTTTGCCAAATGCCAATGCCTGGGCCCCGCCCCGGAGATTCTGATTAATTGCTCACCTCCTGCATCTTCCTCCTGCTCGGTACCTCCCACCCCTGCCCCAGTTAAAAGTCAGGGCCGTTGGAGGTGGCCTGGCCTAGTACCTTTGGAGGCCCTGTGACATGCAGTTCCAAACACATCTGGGTGGGACCCCCAGGTGACCCAGGGCGAGCTACAAGAAACTCAGCCTCTGCTTTGTCTCTAAAGTGGGTGTACAACTGCCCCACTTGCAGGGCTCTTGTGCAGATGGGAAACGACCACTGTGAAGTACCAGTCCCAGCTCAGAGCCCAGCGGGTGCTCCTTAAATGGCAGCTGCTGTTAAAGTTGCCCAAGACTCCTCAATGAGGCAGTGCTGAGACTGGCACTCAGGCTCCTATTCCCCCGGCCTGGTGACCTCCCAGCCTCACGCCAATCTCTTGTCCAACGGGTGCTCCTCAGCTTTCTCAATTTTGTGACCTTCTGGGCAGAGCCATGTCCTGCAGTAGAACTTGGCCAGCGGGGAGCCTCTCCCCAGGAGTCGCTCCAGAATCAACCACCAAGCCCTGGACATGTGTACAAGCTCACGCCACACATGAAGAAGACGTCAGGGACAGCCTGCCTTCAAGGGGCTTGCAACGTCACAGAGGGCAAAAAGTCCTGCCTGCAAATCACTACAGCCCAGCACGGAGCTGGCCAAAGGCCATAAGAGAAGCCCAGAGCATAGAGGGAGGGTGATATTCTGGTAGAGAGAGATGCTCTAGGAAACCTTCATTAAAAAGGTGACACTCACGACGGACTTTGGAGGATGGGGGCAATTTTATAGCAATAAATAAAGACAGGAAAATGCATTTCCTACAGGAAGAAGGAACAGAGTAAGCAACGCTATAGGATCTGGCAGGGTGAGCTGGGTCTTCCTTTCTCTCCCCTTCCCCACGTCAAAAGCCAACATACAAACAAAACCAAAGAATGTGCTGGAGCCCAAGCCTCTCTCTCTGTCATCCGTCCTCTGTGAATCTTTCCCACCTGAGTCTGCGGGCTTTGTTAGGGAAAATCTGAGTGTTAAACAACCCAGCCCCACCTCAGGTGTCTTCCCAAGGCCAAATGCATGAGGTTCTACCCCAGGGCCCTCCCATCTTCAGGAGGCAGACCCCTGTGTTCAGCGAGTGGCCGGCGGGGTTGGGCGCAGGTTCCCTTGAAGTTCATTTAGTAGCCGTCTCCACTCACACTTTTGACTTAAGAACGTCTCAGGCCTTGAGCATGGGAAAAGCTTCCAGGCCATGTTGGCGGCAGCACAGAGCATGTGCCAAGAGCCACGCACAGCACTACAGACCCCGCTGCAACAACCTGCGGCTGAAACCAGCTCACGTCTTTCGTTACCACACCCGTCAGAGGAAGACTGAGGTCCTCCGGCTAGAAAAAAAATGACGATAACCATTGCTGCCGCTGACTGAGTGTCACTCAGTGCCAGGCGTGGCTGTGAGCGTTTGACACGTCGCAACACGCTTTGCTCCCTCAACCACCTCGCAAGCGGTTTCCATCATTATTATTCCCATTTTACAGATGGGGAAACTGATGCACAAGGAGTTAAGTAACTGGTCCCCAGGCTGCCCAGCTGGGAAGTGACAGAGCGGGACCTCTTAACCGCTACCGTTTATGCTCCGGGTTTCCTGGGCCTCGCGCAGACCCGTCAACGTATAATCATAGAGAGATGGTTCCCCGGGCTCAAAAGCCCAGAAGGGAGCAGGCACTGTCTTAGGCCTACTCAGCTAGTGAGCTGCGGTTCTGGCCAAGTAGGACAGCAGGCCAGGCGGGGGGAGATGTGAACCAGAGACCTCCAGGGTTTAAAGGAGTCAGAACAGCTCTTCCACAGTGGGGTTTCTCAATGTCATCACTCCTGACATTTCGAGCCACCAATTCTCTGTTGCAGGGGCCTGGTCGGTGCAATGTAGGATGTTACCAGTAGCGACCTCTCAACTGTGACAACCAAATTGTCTCTAGACGTGGCCAAATGTCCCCCCAGGGGGCAAAACTGCCCCTGGTTGAGACCCACTGACCGAGGGTAAGCAACAGTTCAGGTGAGCTTGCGTCCTCAGCAAATATCTAAACCACAGACCCTGCTCAGACTGAGCACAGGAAACATCCGATCTCACGCATCTCGTCTGAGAATTTCTAGGCTCGAGGAGTTGAACCTTCCAGGGAGCTTAGCCGTGGCAGGACAGCTTCCTGGGGCTGAATGTCAACACCCTTGCGAACCACCAGGCCTCGGCTCCCTTAAGCCAAATCTACAGTCGCTCTCTAACCTTGGTGTTGCCCAATCCAAGGGCACCTTTCATCTTGCGTGCTCTGTGCATAGCGCCACCTGGAGTTGTGCGGTGGGACACGCCTGCTTGAGCCCCAACCGTGGATTGGGGTTTAGTCCTGGGGTTGGAGGTGAGGCGCCCTCAGGAGAGGTGGTGGAGGGAGCCGCGGATTTCTCTGAGAATCGGCAAGTAAGCAGATGGCAACCTGCAGCCTTGCTCTCCAGGCTATATTCTCTGGGCGGCTGATTATGAAAGGAAAATGGCATATTCCTGACAAGCCCCGCTTCACCCCAGCTTTCAGCTCCTCCCATGTGCGATGAGCATGTGTGTTCTTGCGTGGCAGGCCCTTACATACTGTTTTGATTGTTATCGTCCTACGGTGAAAGGCTTGATTGTTCAGGCCTGGAGATGACATCATCGGCTTCCCACTGGGGCAGGCTGTCAGAGGTGTTTGATGAGCCTGCAGGTGGGAAGGGGCTGGGTGCTCCCTGCAGAGCTGGCTTAGCACGCAAGGGATCTTCCCCCACCCCCTTGGTGCAGCCTGGGAGCCTTACTGGTGCAGGCTGGAAAGATGAGATGACCCATCCATTCCCCTAAAGTCTGCTGCCCTCCTCCAAGGGGGTGGGGAAAAGCCCCAGGAAGTCAAGCCAAAGGGCAGGGTGGTGGCTGTGGGTGATTCAGGTCACCACAGCACCTCTCCTTGCAGAAGTATAGAGAAGCCTCCCAGATACCCACGGGATCTCTGACTCCTGGAGGGATGCCCTGGGGACCTTCACCTGCTAAGCCTGCCAGAAAGCACACCCATCCTATGCACTGGCCGGGTATGAGGCTGCCCCACGCGGCGTGGCGAGGGGACACACCTGAGAGCAGTGCGCCTACGCAGCCATTGGAAGACACATCCTAGGAGTGCTGTTATTCAAGGCAGGGCTATTGATAATAGCCCCAAAGTGCAAACCATGCAAAGCCACCCACGACAGAATGAATAAATAAACCGTGTTCCCTTCGCATAGTGGGATACTGCACAGCAATGAGAACGAAAGGTCTACACCCACGTGCAAGTCTGGAGGTACCTCAAGGACAAAATTTTGAGCAAAATAAATTAGACATAGAGTAGTAAATGCTGTATGGTTCTATTTACAGAACGTCCCCATACAGGCAAAAATAAGCTCTACTTTCTTATCTACTAATGGACATGACAGGCCAGTGACCATGAGCAGTTAGTTCTTAAGGTATCTGAATATTGAAATATTGTCTGATTTGCTGCTCCGCTGCTCAACGCCTTTGAGCAGAAACTTAGGACTCTCTAAAGGTAAGATTCCAGTTCCTGGGTGGGAGGAATACCTTTGGGAAAAGAATAACTTCCCATTGCTTCTTTAAAAAGATCTTACTGCAGTTGAGTACACGTGCAGAACAGAGCACGTAAGTGTTCTGCGTGATGTATTTTCAGAAGCTGGACAAACCCGTGAAACCCACACCCGGATCTAGAAATGAAATGTAGCCAGCACCCCACGACCCCCAAAAGCTGGGCTCCTTCCCACCGTCCTCCTCCAAGGAGGACACTATATTCACTTCTAACAGCATAGCTTAGCTGTGTCTGTTCTGGAATATAAATAGCTTAGGCAGCAGTGCAAGGCCCAGAAGAGGACTGTCTGAGGGTTTGGATGATGAAGGCCCTGTGTCCTCATTTCCTGCAAGCGCGGTGTGTGCACAGTATCCTCAGATCGTGGGCTTGGACCTCCGTATGGGCATCTCCTCAGATGCCCAAGTCTGTCCCCCGCCCCCCACCAGCATCCCCGCTCACTGCAGTTTCTCGCGCGCCGAGAGCTTCGGCCTCTGCATCTGCGGCATCCACGTTTCAGGGGAGGGGGTGCAAGAAAAACACTTAATCCTCCGGCACTCAAAATACCATTGCACACCACTGAAAATGTTTCCAGCATTTTGGCACTTTCTTCTAAGGAGCTTTAAGTGCCTTTATAAACATTTATTATTTCTTTCCCGTAGGAGGTGCAGGCCATTTTCCATCTTGTAGACATAGTGACCGAGGTCCACGGAGGGTGAGGGATAAACCAAGAACAGAGCACGGGGTGTGCAGTGAGGAAACACGCGGCCTTCCAAGCCTCTTCCACACCTCGCCGCTTCACACGAAAGCACAGAAGGCCGACGGGGAAATGGCCAGTGGCAGCTTTGGGGACGAGAAGACCATAAACCTTGGTGTCGTCCTTGGCTAATCTATCACACCTCACATGCAATCTGCCAGGGAACCCCGAGGGATCTACCTTCAAGATCTATCCAGAATCCAGCCACTCCTCCCCTCTCCCCTTGCTGTTCCCGGGTGGGCGCCTCCATCACGTCCTTCCTGGTTATGGTAGCAGCCTCCTAACCTGTCTCCTTGTGCCTGCCCTTGGCCCCGTGACGTCTGTTCTCTGCACATCCGCTATGTCTGATTTGCTGCTCCGCTGCTCAAGACACTGCTGTGGCTCCCCACGTCACTTAGAGGCAGGGCCCACTTCTTCTCCTGGCCTGCAATGGTCTACATGTTCCCGCCCTCCATTCCCCCTCTCACCTCTTCTTCTATTGCTCTTCCCCTAGCTCCTTCTACTCCAGTCATCTGGTCTCCTTGCTCTTCCCCCGAAATCCTGGTTGCTCCTACCTTAGGGTATTTTCACCGAAACATTCCTTCTCAGATATCTGTGGCTCACTTGCTCACCTTGTTCAAGGTTAGGTCACTCCCAAGGCCAGATCATAAAAGGTACTCTGGCTTCTTTCTCTCTCTCGACCACTAGGTCTGGGGGAAGCCAGTCGCCATGCTGTGAGAGCACTCAAGCAGCCATGTGGAGGTGCCCACGTGGGGAGGAGCTGAGGCCTCCTGCCAACGGCCATGCGAGTGAGCCATCTTCAAAAGTGGATCCCTCAGCCCCGGCCGAGCCTTCATGTGACCGCAGCCCCAGCTGACCTCAAGACTGCAACCTCACGGGAGACCTTGAGCCAGGAGCACTCAGCAAAGCCACTCTCAAATCCCTAACCCTCCAAAATATGAGACAATGTTTGCTGGTTTAAGCCACCAAGTTTTGAGGTATTTTGTTATATAGCGATATAGAATTAATACAGTCACCTTCTCAATAAAATCTGCCCTTACCCCTATCCATAACCTAGTCTATTTTCCTTTCTCTCTTTCCTTCCTTCCTTTTTGATAGATAGCATTTATTACCTTCTAACTTACTGTAGAATGTATTCGTTTTCTATGTTTATTATTCATTCTTTCTCCCACGCCTGCCCTGGCATCAGAACAAGCGAAGAACCTCTGTTCATCAACCCGTCCCAAGCACACGGACAAGTGCCAGGTGCACGCAGCGCTGAAACAGACATGTGCACAGACGCAGGGCTGATGTCTGCTCCCAGCTGCAGATCGTCAGTCAGCGGGGAGCGTGTCACAACTCTCTGGGCCGCGCTGTCTTCAGCTGCAAAACAAGGAGGTTAAGTTGGGCGACCCGTAAGCTCTTTTCCAGATCCCAAGCTTTGTGATCCCGGCACAACGACGGCATTATGGGTTCTCCGGATTCCAGGGGCTGCCGAGACAGGCCTCCACCTTTGCCAAAGCTCATTTTCCTGTCTGTGCACATGTGGAAAGCCAAAAAACAAAACCATCACATTGTGCACATCTGGACAGCATAAACCAATAGCTCCAAGAGGAAACTCCAAAACGGCTGCTCAGCAAAACTGCAGCGCAGGCCGCAGGAGAGAGGTTGAAAGGCTCCTTTCTTTTCCAGCCGCAAAACAATCTTCTGGGCACGATCTTAGAAGCTGAATGCCTTGCCGCTGAATAACACGCGCTCTCAATAGCCTTTGACTGCGGTCTCTGTCCCTTTGCTCTCTCTGCCTGGCTCCTGGCCAATGCAAAACTTACAGAAAGGGATTTTTCCCCCCTATTCCCCTGTTTAGACCGATCTATACCTTCACTTATCCTTAGGGCATGTGGCCCGAGTTCAAAGCTGAACACCACCTGCTCCTCCTCCTCCAGGGAGAGTGATTGAACTGCACGCCTAACGCAGACTGCACGCGGAGCTACAGTGCTCGTGAGAAACCCCCGGCCATTTGCATGCGGTTAGAACGTGCTCCCTCCCCTCCATGGCAGGGAAGAGAGAGCTGCCTGGCCAGTATGTAGTCTCCTTGTTTGACAACCAGCCTGGGCTCCCAAAACAGACAGGAGTGATTATTCCTTTGCAAAGGAGAAGAGTTTCAGGGACATTGAACTTAAGATCTGCAGTGCAGACAGGGTCAGAGGCATGCACCGAAGCACGGGCTGCTTCCCGCTCGCACCTTCGCAGACAGTGACGCTGAGCGCTCGCAGGCGAGGACAGTGTAGAGCGTGTTAAGGCCCAAGCGGCAACGGGGAGTCTCCATCCCGTGAACAGCAGGGTGTGCTCGCAAGGGGAGAATGAAGGTGGATGGGTACCTCGGGGTCGGGGTGTCATTCTGCAGACCTCTCTGAAGGGTACAGGTAACAAGGTAGGAGCAAGACGCAGGAAGTTAAAGACTCCAAAGCCCTGAATCCTCACGCTTAGACAACAGCACTTCTACGAGATTGAGAAAACTCCACGAGGTGAGGCCACTGCCGCCCACCCTGAAGCCTACAGCACACGGCCCACTGACTGTGAGTGCAGCAGGCGGGACCTGAGAAAACCAGGAGAGAATGGGAAGAATGCTGACAAAAGAGATCTTTTCCTTCCTTGTGCTGTGTGTTTTTGGACTTGCTTTCTAGCTAGCCGGGGACTCAGAGTTTTGCTGGTGGGAAACGATTGTGTTTTCTGGGAGTCCCAGTATGGACAGCTCAGGGTACGTGGCCGTGAAGCCAATGCCCACGGGGTGAGTGGGGATCATCGTCAGCTGGGAGGTTCGGTGCCCGCCGCTTTGCACATGCTACCAAGGCCATGAGGATGGTGGCGAAGCAACCGCCCTCATCAGAACCACTGCTCCCAGAAACGCCAGGTGTGGACTGCAGCGGGACCTGGCTGGCAGCAACCACAGCAAGAGCACCAGAGCCACCGACTGAGCCCCTGTCCTGGGCCGGGCCCCTGCTAAGCACTGGACGTGCATCTTCTCCTTTTTCTCTGGCAATTGCCCTACACAGGAAGTGTGAACCCATGTTACAGATGAAGAAACTGGGGCTTACAGAGGTTTAGGTATCTTTCCCAAGCTCATCAGCCGACAAGTAGCACAGCCGAAATTCCAGCTCAGGTCTGTTGACTCCAGAGCTCAAGGGCTTCCCGTGAGTGTCCAAACCACCTACCACACTCGTGCAGAAACAGTGCAGAGAGTGGATCTTGCTGTGATCTTGGTTTGGGACGGGCAGCCTGCGATTATTAGCAACAGTTCATACTATGAAGCCATGTATTACCGACTTTCCACTGCAGGCTGGGACCGGCACAGACAATGTAAAAGATCTCCGTTTGCTACACGTATTAATGCTTCTTTCTGCCAGTAAAAGCTTCCTTTTCCCTCCCGTTTCGGTGCATCTGTGGCTCGCCATACCTGTGCATCCCAGATTATAATCCTTTTTGCTTACTCCTGAATAAATTCATTACATTAGGAGATATTTTTCTCTGATGTCTTTTTCAGGTTGACAGTGCTAAACCACATATGCAAGCAGTTGTATTTATTTCTGTATTTATTGTGTATGTAGGTCAAAAATCATAAGACAAATACCACATGATCTCACTTATATGTAGAATCTAAAAAAGCTGAATGCATAGAAACAGAGTAGAATGGTGGTTGCCAGGGGCTGCGAGGTGGGGGAAATGGGAAGATATTGGTCAAAGTGTACAAGCTTCTACAAGATGAATAAGCTCTGGGAATCTAATATACAGCATGGGGACTACAGAACACAATACTGCATTACATACTTGAAATCTGCTAAGAGAGTAGATCTTGAACGTTCTCACTACACACACACACACACACACACACACACACATGCACGGTAACTACGTGAGGTGATGGATGGGTTAACTAATTTAACCGCGGTAATCATTTCACACTACATACATATATCAAATAAAACAAGAGAAAACCCCAAAAGCAAAATTATAATTTCACACGGACACCTCGGACTCCAATCCAACATCACAAGAGTCATTCTAAGCTGACAATCAGGAAAGTATGGCCTGCTGTCTGTTTCTGCAGGTAAGTTTTATTGAACACAGTTATATCCATTCATGGTGTCTACGGCTGCTTTCGTTCAACAGCAGAGTTGAGCAGTTGCCGCAAAGACTTTTATGGCCTGCAAAGCTGAGAACATTTACTATCTGGCCCTTAACAGAAAGAGTTTATGCACCTCTGCTCTAGGCTTCCCTCTTTCTCTATTTGTATCTTCTTTCACCGACACTGAGAAACCCGATTCTCCTTATCTACAATGCATCTACTTATTTGCTCAGCCACAGTTTACACATCACGGGCAACAGACTCCTGGGAGAAACAGACTTCCAGCTACAGAACAGCATTTGCATGTGGTTCCTTTTTTGCTGTTAGCCTTGTGGGATCCAGTCAAAAGACTTTTTTTCCAAAGTTAGCGGTGTGGTTGTGCGATTCATTTGTAACACAGTTAGTTTCCTTTGTTGCTGTTTGGATTCCATGGGCTCCCCCACGTTTTGGTTTATCTTATTTATTGAGTTGGAGGTATGTGAAACATTTTTATAAGCAAGAGTTAGGGTTATACAAGAAGGCAGAGCAAGCGTTACTTCCACCCATTCCCACTCCACCCTGTCCCTTCCCACGTACCCTCTGTAGGTAATTCATCTTGGTTTCTGGTTTATTCTTCCTGTATCTTTTGTGCGAATGAACAGACATATGTGTATTTTCTTATGTCTCCTTCTTTTTTATATGAATAGTAGCACATTATAGATACTCTTTTGTACTTTGCTTTTTTCATTTAACAGTATGTCCTGGAAATCACTTCTCATCAGTTCAGTTATCTTCCTAGTATTTTTTACAGCTATGTACTACCCCACTGTGTGGATATATCAAAGTTTATTCAACCACTCTCTTATACATAATCATTTAGGTTGCTTCCAATATTTTGCGATTACAAACAATGTTGCAATGAATAATCTTGTGCATGTATGTCTTTTCATATTCTTGGAGTTGTATCTTTAGGGTAGAGTCTCAAGGGTGAGGTTGCTAGATCAAAAGAGAAATGCATATGTACTTTTATTAGTTGTTGCCAAATTTCCTTCCAGAAAGCTTTTACCAATTTGCATTCTCACCAGCAAAGCTTGAGAACACCGGTTTCTCCATAGTCTCATTACAGAGCATATTGTCATATTTTTACATTTTGCCCATCTGATAGGTTGTTTTTAATTAGCATTTTCATGATGAAGAGGGAGTTTCAACATTTTCCTCATTTGCTTGAGGACCATTTTTATATCTTTCCGTGAATTGTATCTTCATGCCCTCCCCTCCGTTTTCTATCAAAATGTCCTTCTTCTCAATAGATATGGCCGAGTGTCACAGGAGTGAAGGGTCCTGAAGTGTCACATGGCAACCGTGAATCTGCTTCAGTCTCTATGGATTCGCCCACTCTGGATAGCGCGTAAACGAGACCGCACAGTATGTGGCCTTTTGTGTCTGGCTTCTTCCACGCAGCGTGTTTTCAAGGTTCATCCACGTGTGCTGTGTATCAGCAATTCATTCCTTTCTACAGCTGAGCAATATTCCCTTACGTGGGCATACCACATTTTGTTTATCCAGTCATCCCCTGATGGACATTTGGGCTGTTTCTACCTTTTGGCTACTGTGAACAGTGCTGTTGTGAACATTTGTGCACAAGGTTCTGTGGCAACACCTGCTTTCAGTTACGTTGGGTCTATACTGAGGAGCGGAATCACTGAGTCTTGAGTTAAGGATTTGGTGCTTGTCTTAGGAGCAGCTAGAGGCCGGGGGTGCGCAGCCACGCGATTGGAACTGCCTTTCTAAGCGTTCCCTGTGGCTGATGCGGACAGAGGGTCAGAAGGAGGCAGGAGTGGCCAGTGATGGCGTTAGTCCAGGTGAGAGAGACCAGGTGAGGGTGTCGGGGGAAAGAGAGAAGTCACGGATTCTATTGTTCCTCATCTCTGTGCTCTTACTGTTCCCCCCATCACAGCTGTGGACATTTAGCCACATGGAAGAAAGGACCATTCTTCCTGCTGACATTTCCACATATCAAAACTACCACAGTTGATTCCTGAACAACATGGGGTTGAACTGCCTGGGTCTGCTTATACATGGATTTTCTCCCGCCTCTGCCAACTCTGAGACAGCAAGACCAACCTCTCCTCCTCCCCCTCCTCCTCCTCCTTCTCAGCCCACTCAACGTGAAGATGACAAGGATGAAGATCTTTATGATGACCCACTTCCATTGAATAATAAATATATTTTCTCTTCTTTATGATTTTCTTAATAACATTTTCTTTTCTCTGGTTTACTTTATTATAAGAATACAGTATACAACACATACAAAATACCTGTTAACTGACTGTTTATGTTATTGGTAAGGCTTCCAGTCGACAGTAGGCTATCAGTGAAGCTTCTGAGGAGTCCAGAGTTATACACAAATTTTCAACCATGCAGGGGGTTGGCGCCCCTAACCCCATGTTGTCCGAGGATCAACTGTGGTAATTCAGTGGCAGAGACCATTGCAGGCAAGACAGACTTATCAACGTGGTTCTGAACTTCCAGGTTGGACTATGAGAAACTCACTGACTCCTGAAAAGCTTTCCATGGTCTCTTTTAGCTAAGAGCCCCATCATGTCTGGGAGAAGCTTCATTTCCAGGTGACTGTGGTTGCGGCTCACTCAGCCCTTCACCTGTAATCACTGGGGTGATGCCCCCCAAAGGAAGCTGCATATTCACATGGAGCCTCTATTATCTTCCCATCGGCCCTGTTATTTACATAACTGCTTGACTTATGAGTCAACCTCAACTACAGGGTAAAAGTTCAAATCTTCTCTGATCCAGATAATCTAAGACCTATAGCATCATCTCGAGGTACCTATTTCATTAAAAAACAAACAAAACCCCAAAATATCAACAAAACAAAACAGAAGAAATCTGTCCCCTTGGCCTCTTTCTAGTCCTCTATAACAAACCAGCTCCTGTAAGAAGAACTGTTGCCCACGGAGTCTTTACAATTTCGCAATTTCCATTCTTGCTCTATGAAAAGGGCAGTCTAGGCAGATGTGGGTACAGGAACCTTCCAAGTGAGAATCTATCACGCGGCCAAGTGATCAGTGGCTTCTGAGGAAGATGCTCTTTCATGTAGAACCTTCTGGATGCCCCTACATTCTAATTTGGCACAAGCAACTGTTGGCAAAAGACCTGCTCTGACTTTCCCATACGGCTAGTTTTCAGTGGATCCTCTATGGAAGGAAAGGAAGAAGGACGGACAGATGGATGGATAAAGTATATACCTGTTGGCATATGGAAGAAAGAAGGAATATGTGCATTGTCATGATCTGCCTTGGTTTTGCTGCTCTGTCCCCTCCCTTTGGGGCTGATTTTGACAGTGGCAAGGTCAGCAGGGGAATCAACACCCAGCACTTGACCCATTAACAGCTCCTATGAGAGACAAAGGGTTGATCTGGTAGAAAACCCTTTAGCTAAAGGCAGAACCAGGCAACCAAAGTGCAGCTCAGAGTCAGATGTGCTCCTAGAGGACAGGTCCCCAGAGAGAGCCCAGAGTCCCCGGGACTCCATCACCTGCGTTTTCCTAGAGAAGCCTAAGCCCAGGACTCCTCCGGGAGGCCTGGCAGCTCGGGGCTCTTCCCAGGCTGCTTTTGAAAGTGGGGAATCTCCCAGCCTAATCCTTTTCAACACTACCCATCTGACTGCTGCTGGCAGAGGGGCCCTTTAAGTCCCAGGGGCAGTGCCATCCAAGTGCTTAGAAGATTTTGCAATCAAACTTTTGAGGGTAAATATTTGCAGTGACTCACAAGAGAGGTTTTCTGTGCTCGTTTTGGTCCCCAGGGAGCCACAGGGTCATTTCCCCAGGCCTGTTAAAAGCTTATGACTATCCCATAGGCTCCCTCCTTTGTCAGGCTCCCTCGACAGCTCATGAGTCAGAGGCTGGCTCCCTGTGACCACCCTGTCCCCCGGAAGCATCTGGGCTGCTCACTGTGCCAGAGGTCAGCAGGACATTTATGGCACCGTATCCTGGTAGTCAATGGCACAAGTGTCCAGCTGTGGCCTGGGGGCTTGGCCCAGGCTAGTGAGACAGGCAGACAATTTACAAGCTAAGTAACACATCATAAAAGGGAGCAGCAAATGCTAATGATCCAACCAGCCAGGACAGAAGACCTTTCTCTGGATCAGGGAAGCTGACGCAGCCACCGTCCCAGGTTTGGGCAGGCCTGCCCAACCAGTACCCACAATGACCAAGGATAACACTTAGTGCTTTCCTCCAGACCCTAGAAAGCTACTGTAAACCCCGGGGGGATGTCAAGAGACTCCCCCGATCAAGGGACTGAAATGCTAATGCTGTCCCCAAACTCTTCACCTAGACATGGAGCAAGCTGCCTTGGCGGATGGTCTTTCACAGAAAACGTTACCATCCAGCTCCACGACTGCCACTTTGGTGAGTCTCCTGCCTGCATCAAAGCACAGATGGAGTCCTTGACATGGCGTCATTCTGCACTGTCTGCAGAAGG
>NW_012153729.1:5139064-5139904 GCF_000956105.1 Propithecus coquereli
CGAGGGACGCAGCCCTGGGGAGCTGATGAGGACCTAGTTTAGGAAGAGTGGCTGGAGATGGACTCTTTGAAGAAGTGACACTGAAACTGAGCTCTTGAAGCATTAAAGGGGGAAGAGTGGTTTAGAGAGTGAGTATGAAAAAGAATTTTCCATGCAGAGGGAAGAGCAAGAATGAAGACCCAAAGATGGGCGAGGTCCTCGTGTGCTCAAGAAACCTGAAGAAGCTCTGTGCGGCAGAGTCCAGTGAGCAAGGGCGGGCGTGACTTGGACTTTTCTTCCAGTGCAATGAGCCCAAGAGGACCCATCTCAGGAACACCACAGAGCCCAGTCTTCACCCTGGGGCTGCACCAGGCCCCTCATACTTTTTGCTCAGCTTCCCGTGCAATACACAGGTACAAGATGGTCGGCGAGGATTAGGGAAGGATTTAGGAACACGGGGACATTTTCTGGTTTCGAAATAGACAGATTTTCAACCTCTGCATCAGACCTACCCACAGCTGGACCTCTTGACCCCCACCTGCAGGCTCAGCTGTGTCCCTGGGACCAATCTTGACTCAACACAAGATACACTTAGGGGTTTCTCGTCCTATAACCTGAGACTCAACTCTCCTCTTTGCTGGTCTGCACACAGGGCATCTGCCTTTTTCCTAAGGTTGAACAAGTCCCTGCGACCAGCTCTGCTGCTGGCATGCTTCCAGCCCGACTCTGAGCTCTCCTAGGACTGCTGCCTTGTCTTGCTCGCTCATGTCTCCTGTCTCTGTTCCTGAGCCATCGCCCAGGGTCGGAGTCCTGCTGTGTGCAGACCTTCTGGAAGCTGACTGTGGCCTGATCCTGGATCCC